>NW_025335550.1:6015904-6223147 GCF_004798865.1 Varanus komodoensis | reverse complement strand
GGCAGCCAGTAACAAAGGTGGGATCACTGAAGGAAGGGATCCATTGAGTATGTCTTACCCAAAACCTGAGTCTGGAGCTGATCACAAAAATCCCTATGGTTGATTCCATGAGTCTGTCTTAACAACCTCAGCCTTGATTCAGATTCAGGTACAAATGACATATAAGTGTTCTCATGAGCTCATCTGCAGCTGTAGGACAGTTTTGGGTGAGTAGACATCTTCCCAAGAACTGAAGGCTGTGTTAGCCTGGAGTTATTGGTGAAAGCATGAGAGAGAGGGTGGATTTCCCACACCTCCCTGTACCCAAGTCCAAAGCATCAAAAGGTTGGGCGGGAACTCTTAGTTAAACAGCAACTTTTGACAGATCTGTAGTCCAGGCTGGGCCATTTCTAGAGTGTGGATCTTGGCATCCAGCTGCCAACGACCTGATAGTACCTAATGATGGAAACAGTGAAGTGGGAGAGGGCTGCTGGGGTGACCGCAGGGGTGTCCTTTAACAGAACTGAACTGAACTGAACCTGGTAGTGAGGACTGTCATCATGATCAGAAGGGGAAGGAAGAGAGAGAAATGGAGGAGGAGGAGGAGGAATACTCCTGGCTTCTTCCAGGAAAGCTTTAATAACAGGGATGAGCCTCAAGAAAGCTCCCAGTGGCCTGACTGCACCTTGCCCCCTTGTAATACGCTCCCTACAACTAGTGATCACAGGAGCACCTGAGAGATCCCACAGAACATGGCCCCCACCTACCCAATGCTTCTGCCTGTGGCTTTAAAACAGGGCTGGGACACTTGTGGTCCTCTAGATATTTTGGACTCCCATCCCTATCTGACCTACGAACACAGCCAGTGGTGAGGGACGCTGGGAGTTGTAGGCCAAACAATACATAGAGTCACAATTCACTCAGCCCTGCTCTACACCCTTCCTGCAATGAACAGCACGGGGCTGCCTGCCCTGCCCTGCCCTGCCCTGCCCCTCTTTGGTTCCACACTCCTTTGCCTCCCCTCCCGCACCTGCTGAAGGGAAAGTGGGCTCTCATCTTGTTTGCCTCACTCCCCAGCAGGCATCCTTGCCTAAGAATGCTCATGGGTGGCTTTCCCTCATCCAGCATCTCCTCCTTCCCCAGCATCCTCACAGCAGCCATTCTAGCAAGGAGAAGTAGCCATGCTCAGATTTCCCTCCTCTTCCTTCCTTGATCCCTTATTCTTTTCTCTCCTGTCCCAATCCATGTTTCTTGTGTGTTATCCATTCACACATTTCTAAGATGCCTGAGGGCAAGGACCATCTTATTTAAGGGGCTGCTTCTACTTCACTTTGTGAGGTTTTCTGCCTGAAAAGTGTGATAAAAATACTTTCAGCGAACATGCAAACACACCTGAATTCTCATTGGCTGTGCTCGAAGCCTGCAATTGAATCCTGTACAACTCACTTGTCCTTAACGCACCTGTGAACTTCATGGGACTTTCCTCTTGTTAGGCGTCTATAGGAGCACATAGTAAATAACCTGCTTTGAGTTACCTGGATCTAAATACTGGATTTAATGGTGGCCATGAATTAAACATTTAGCAGGCTCTTTTGATTCAGTCAAAGCCACCATGCCAGTTGGACTTTTAAATGTACCTATACCTATAGAAGGGATGCAGGTGGCACAGTGGTTTAAACCGCTGTGCTGCTGGGCTGGTTGATCGAAAGGTCACCAGTTCGAATCTGCACCACGGAGTGAGCTCCTATTGCCCTGTCCCAGCTCCTGCCAACCTTGCAGTTTGAAAGCATGCAAATGCAAATAGATAAAAAGGTACCACTTCAGTGGGCAGGTAACAGCATTCCTACACCTCGGTGTTTAGTCATGCCGGCCACATGACCACGGAGACTGAGGACAAATGCTGGCTCCCTTGGCCAGGAAATGGAGATGAGCACCGCCTCTAGAGTCAGGCATGACTGAACATAACATCAAGGGGAAACCTTTACCTTTACCTTTATACCTATATCTGTTTCCTGTTCTCCTGATATTGACTGCTTTAACAGAAGTTACAATGCCAGCTTAATTGAATGTCACTTTCTTTATGGGGATTTCTTTGATAAACATGCCATGGAGCACTTTTGATAAAGGTGATATTATATTCCAGGATATTCCTAGGAGGCCAGGGTACAGTCATTACCTATAGCATTCTGGAAGCATTTCAATCAAAGCTTATACACAATAGGGTTTTTTTTGTTGTTTTTTGTTTCACAGGGTTGACTTGAGAGAATAGGAAAGATACCAAATGCTACATTTGATTGATTGGATTAGCTTCAATTAAGTGAGGGGAAGGAAGAAAGTTTTCAAAATTAAGCCTGATAGTCACTGTCTAGTGCATACACAGAGAGAGAGAGAGAGAAAGAGAGAGAGAGATGCAAAACTTGCTATCAAGAAATGTAACATTCATGCACAAAGCAGAAGCAAAATAAAAGGAACTATCAGCATTATCTAAGATGGCCACACAAATATAAACATACAGATGGAAGTGTGTTCTGGGCAAGTGGCTAAAACACACAAGCAATTATAGGGTGAGAAATTCAAATGCAAAAAGCAATGAACAGGAGACAAATTACCCAAATTCTATCAGAGCAGAGCATTTACGTCTGAGAATGTAACCGTGCATTTGTGTCATCCATTATGTTTCTAAGTTGTGAACCACACACGCACACACATCCCCCAGGGAGCTTCAGCGATTGGACAGCATAGCAATGTAATAAATAAATAAGCATCCACATCGTATCTAGACCTCATGAAATCAATAAAATGGCTCCAGATGTGAGTGGGGGAAAGATGGAGCAGTTACTTTTGTCTGAATTTTTTAAACCGTCTCTTCAGTGGGCAGACATTATGGTCAGAAGCAACGACTGATGTTCTCTTCTCCTTTTTCTATTCCACTGCAAATGCAGAGATGCAGCTTAGAGCAGGCTTCTGAAGAAGAGGCCTTCCCCACCCCCTGTGGTTACATGAGAGTAAAACAGAACACTGTAAACGACATCCCGAACATAGTATTAAAGACGGTGCAGCATCATGATTAGAGTGTTCAACTGGAAGTTAGGCAAATGGGGCGGCATACAAGATGTCCAAATAAATAAAATAAAATAAAATAAAATAAAATAAAATAAAATAAAAAACATTGGAAATTAGGATTCCAGTTCCCACTGAGTAACTTTGGGCCACCCACAGAAGTGTTGTGAGGATAAAATGAAAAGGATGGAGATGATAAAAGTCACCTTGGATACTTTGCAGGAAACCGTGTGGTGTAGTGGTTAAGCGCATGGGACTGGGACCCAGACGATCCGGGTTCTAGTCCCCACTCAGCCATGGAGCCAACTGGGTGGCTTGGGGCCAGTCACAGACTCTCAGCCCAACCTACCTTACAGGTTGTTGTTGTGGGGATAAGATGGAGGAGGAGGAGGATGTAAGCTGCCTTGAGCCCTTTGTAGGAAAAAGGCAGGATATAAATCGAAAAAATAAATAAATAAACCTATTAAATTTGATTAACAAATCAATTTATTTCATTTAATGGATACTTATTATTTAAATTATACATTTAAGTGATTGAACAAATAAATACACAGAATTCATGTCTGTTTTGCCTTTTGGTCACTTAGCTATCTCTGCAGTCTTCCAGCCAGGCAACCACTCTCTTTGAAGTGTGGATACCTTTGTTTCCCCAGCTTCTGGAAAATGGCACCCTGGCGGCAGTCAATTGATTCTTTCGATACCCCGTCTATCTATGCATTGAAATCACCAAGCAGACTTGAGAGAGGGCGGCATATCATAGAACCAGGTGTTGTTATTATATGGCACTTGGAACGTTTTCCAAAACTGAGCACTCAGGGGACGGACACACCAAATGTGCATGAAATTCATCCTGTTTGGATCCCAACATCTGTCTCCACTATTCACCTATGAGTGAGATGATTAGCTGCCATATTGGTGCTATTGACAGAGCATCGAGAGCTTGCAAGGGTGAAAACCATGGCTTGAATTCAGGCTTTGCCCTCTTATAGCAGAGCCAATGGTACGTAAACAATGCATGGTTTATTTACATCCCAGGGATTGAAGTAGCTCTCCAGCTGAGCCTGGAGACAACTCCATCCATGTCTGTGTGAATGGAAACAATGCTGAAGATATACAAGGAAGGGACATTGAAATTCCTTCAGTCCAAGGGCTGAATTAGTTTTTTTCCTGGGGTTCGTGTTACAGTTTTGGGAGGTCTGAAGGCAAAACAGAACAGGGATGATGGGAAAGAGCCAGGGCCAAACCAAAAGAAAAAAAAGCCAGCAGAATTTAGCTTAAAGTTCTGACTCTCAGGAACATCCCGTCAAGATAGGCATTTCAGCCTCCTTTGTGCAGGAAGAAAACTGCACAAAAGCCATCAAACAAGTGACAGTTGGGTAAAGGGAGGAGAATTAGGGGAAAGGAGCATGTTTTGGTGAGACCCTCAGAGGATTGGATTGGAACCCTAGATTGGGCCCCCATCCCTGAGGTTCCACCATCCTAACCTTTAGGATGCTGTTCTGGTCTGCCTCCAAATACTGACTCAAATGCCTTTCTCTCTGATTGCCCAGTTGCTGAGAACAATGACCTCAGAAATCTTTCATTTGTCTTTTGCTTCCTGCGTTCCTGGCTTGAGCCTGGCATTGTTAAGGGATATCAGAACAGAGCCAGATCACTGATGCAAATTAGATGCTGATGTTACTGGATATTAAATATTTATCTGCTTTCCAGGCTTGGCATTTACTGGCTGGGAGGAAGGATAGATGTCTTAGAACCTAAAACTGCATACAAAGCACTTGTAGAATAAAGCAAGATGGAAATGGCCAATCATAAAAAGAAAAAGAAAATAATACTTCTAGGAATTGTCTCCAGTCTGTGCTTTTGACATATGAATAGAGATTTTCTCAAGAGCACATGGTAGCAATATTTTTCCTCCTGCATGTTAAAATGCATGATCAAGGCTTCCTCCCAGTCCATTCCCAGTTGTCCTCTCTTTTACGCCTCTCCACTCTGCTTCTGTTAACATCCTCGCTTTCCCACTCTGGCCATGTGGGTATTCCAACCACCCACTTGCCCTTGTTTGTTTAGTCATGGCAGATGTTTCACAGTTGGTAAGATTACAAAATAATTTTTCCTTAACCCCAGTTAATTGTGAGATGGCCTTTTGGCCCGCCTCTAATGGAGGGTCTCTTGGTATGCTCCTAATTCCTGCTTATTGCTTGCTAATGCTCTGGTATTTCACATGACCTCTTTATGTCAGATCAATGGGAGGTGTCGATGATCAGGCCGGCCCTTAATTGGACTCTCCCAACTAGAACAATGGGTGATTAGCCAAAGTCTAAACAAAAGGCACCACAACCCAAGCCATAGCAGATGCTCCGTTCCACCGCTTGCCTGCCATGGGCCAGAAGCTGGTGTCCATTGCCAAGCATCTTGTTCTAACAAATAAGTGCACTGGGGTGGAGAGGGAGGGGCCCTTTCTTTAAGCCAGTTGGCAGCCAGCATCCTTGACAAGCATGCCCAGGCATAAAATCCCAAGGATGGCATTGTGCCATTGTATGTGTCAAATGCAGCACAAATAGCTGCTACCACCGGCCACGTGTGGGGATTGGCTTGTTTGCTTGCACATTTCCGATAGCCTGCTGTGGAGGTAAAGGGAGGCTTTGGGCCTGGCCTGATATCCTAACAGGCTTCCTAGCGCTCTGGTTCCTGCAGTCACTCTCTTCAGCTTCTCCATGCTTTGGACACTGAGGGCGTAAGAACAGCCCTGCTAGCTATGGCCAAAGTCTGTCTTTGGTATTCTGCTCACACAGTGTCCAACCCGCAGCCTGTGGGATGCCTGCAAGTAGGACACAAATGCAACAGCAGCTGCTGTCAAGGTTTATTGTCCCCAGTACTGGAGGTGCTATATAGCCATCATAATTAATGTCTATGTTCTCCTCTGTGAATTCCTTGAATAACCTTTGAGGTCATCTGAGTCAGTGGCCATCATTGCATATACCGAATCTCCTCCCATTCAGATTAATGGACTAACCATGCTTCTTGCTACCCACATTCTCCACCTGATGCATAACTTGATGGTGCTGCCCTCCTTGATTCCATTTCCAAGATGGGATTCCAAGGATATTCTTTTCTCGTTCTCCAATTCTGTCGCAGGTCAACGGATAGATAGCTTTTGATGACAGTACCAGGTCATCTAGTAAAACCTTGGATGACAGGTCAGGATTGGCTGGCAACAACTCAGATGCCTTGTTTAACAGGCATTTCCCTTGTGTTTTTATTTTTTTCTTGGAAGCAAATGGACCTTGAATTTCCCTGCCCCACACTCCCATTTTAATCGCTTATCACTTCTCCTATCTCTTTCCTCCTGCCCACTCCCATTTCTCTAATGCTCTGATATCTCCACCAAGGTGCCCTATTCACATTGAAATTCCAGGGGAGTTCTCTGGAAATTCTTTCAGTGTATTGCTCTTTATCTTTAGACCCCTTCCAAATGGAACAATATTTCCAACAGATCACCATATTCTATGACCCCACAACTTCTTAGAAAGTGAGCCATTGTGTAGCTCCCAAATGGTCACCAAAGACCAACCCATAGAAAGATCATATTAGCACTTTAGCTTCAAAGGCATGAACAAGTTGTTGTTGTTTAAATTCAATATCACCTACCCACCCACCTCCCAGGCAGTGCTAGGCAAATAGAAGAGCAAAGACAAGAAGAAGCAGGCCAAAACTGGAGAGCCAGTGTGGCGTAGTGGTTAAGAGCATGGGACTGGGACTCAGGCCATCCGGGTTCGAGTCCCCACTCGGCCATGGAGCCAACGGGGTGACTTAGGGCCAGTCACAGACTCCCAGCCCAACCTACCTCACAGGGTTGTTGTTGTGGGGATAAGATGGAGGACGAGAATGATGTAAGCTGCCTTGAGTCCTTTGTAGGAAAAAGGCAGGATATAAATCGGGAAAAAAAACAAAAACCCTGAAGGCTCTTGGGTGAAGCCTGGGAAATACAGCACTTCAGCAGTTAGATCACACGTTAGGGAAGCTAACACCCAGTCCAAGAGGTCACCAGCATGGTTAACAAGCACTGTCCAAGAATCCATTAGAAAAAAGTATTCCTTCAAAACATGGATGTCTACCCCAAATGAGGAAAACAAAAGGGATCGTGGATTCATGCAAAGAAGATGCAGACAATAAGAACAAAACATTCTGAGGAGCATATCACTAACAATATCAAGGTCAACCATAAAGAATTCTTCAAATATATCAGAGGCAGAAAACCAGCTGGAGAAGCAGCTGAAGCATTGTTGACAATGGAGTTAAAGGAGTACTAAAGGAGCACAAGAGACTTCAGAGAAGCTGAATAAATTTTCATCTGTCTAGGACTGATACTTGTGCCTGAACTGTTAATTTCAGGAAGGAAATCTGAGGAGCTATAGAATGTAATGCTGACAAGAGATGAACTTCTCAACCTTGCCAAACTGAATGTTAATAAATAAATGGGATTCATCCCAGTGTTCTTAAAGAACACAAATATGAAATTGTTGACTTCTTAGAAAAATATGTAACATGTCCCTAAGATTGGTCTCTGTACCGGATGACTGGAAAATGTCCAATATAACATTTTTTAAAGAGGGATCCAGGGGATTCCAGGAAATTGTAGGCTAGTTTGTTTAACATCTGTTCCAGTTAAATGGCTTGAAAGCACTATTAACAATAAAATGAGTAAACATATAGAACGACAAGCCCTGCTGAAAAAGAATCAACTTGGCTTCTGCAAAACTCAGCCTGTCTCATTAATTTTTCAGAATTCTTGGACAGTATCCGTAAACATGAGGACAGGAGAGAACCAGTAGACATTGTTTACTTCTTCCAAAAGGCTTTTGATAAAGTCCCTCATCAAAGTCTCTAGCTCAGATATAGCAGTCATAGAGTAAGAAGGGAAGGTGCTGTTGCACTGTTGCCCAGCTTGTGGGTTGACCACTCTGGTTGCCCACTGTGTGAACAGAATGCTGGACTAGATGGGCCGTGAGTCAAATCCAGCTCTTCTGACATACTTACGACCCAAGTGGAAACTTGTGGGAAACTAAGAGCCCAGCAGGATCTGGTGCATCTCAGGTGAAGCATGGCAGTACCCAGAATGAAAATATTTCTCAGGTTCCCAACACCAGCTTCCTGATGGAGCATTTTCTTAGAGTCAGACCAACAAACGATGAATGACAAAACCTGCTTCTTCCACGAGGACCAATTTGCATGCACCATAGTCCACTGTTTGTTAGCACTTTCTTTCTGCTATCTTCTCAAGGTTTAGTGAGTAAGAAATCTAAATCTAAACCCAGGTTCTTCCCCACAAATTGGAGCAATTGTTTTAAAGTACACATGAAATCCATATGTATATTGTGTGCATTTCTCCTAATAATGTTAGTAACAGCAATTATAATAACAGCAATAGTAACAACGTTGTCTAATATACATATTCCTTCTTGCAGTATTATTTGTATTATTATTATTACTAAATGATTTCAATTCACTTCTGCCCAAAACCCAAAGCTTTCTGGGTGGTTTACAGCAATTCACAGAATACAGAACAGATAAAACATGGTATAAAATACGAATACCATAAAAATAGAATGATATGATTTCTTGATATAATACATGACTGAATATTCTTTTCACTAAGATAAGTATTTCCATGTGCCCTTATCACTAACATACACATTTTGTATGCATTGAGAAATTTGGAGAAATGAGAATTTCAAAGGATAACAGAGCTTGGTTTGCAAATTCGTTCAAAGTGCAAAATCAGTTAATTCCATATTAAATGCAAACCAACCCGATGTTTCTCCCCTTCCCTATATATATCCCTGTTAAGGTTGTAAGGTTCTTGGTGTAGGAAGTTATTTTGCTTTGCTCTGTAAAGCACTGTGCACATTACTGTAGAAGAAAAAGGAGAATACATACTTTTTAAAAAGCCAGATGTAGAATCTCTCTTTTGATATTCAGTTTTATACAGGTGTGCTTAAAAACACACTGGCTGATATTTGGTAGAAAAAGAAAAGGGATCAGAATGCATCTTGATAACACATGTAAATAACCATTTCTTGGCAGGGGGTGGGTGGGGAAGAGAGAGAGGAGATCATTGGATAATCACTTCTTTCAAACAAAACTTTGCATATCATTTCTGATGCAAACCAAGCTTGTAAAGTCTAGAACCAAACCAGGGCTAGTAAACATATTGAAGAAAGATGCTTGAGTAAACACAAATTCTTTGATGACACATCTTGAATCCAATTTGAAGCTGGGGTTGGGGGGAGAAGCCATTAAGGGATCAACACCTCCAATTTATGAAAATGCAGCGATGATAAAGAAACAATAGGGGTGACAGCATTGTGCAAATGACATTGATTCATTTCAGAACAGGGCTGTTAGCGGCTGGAAATGAAGAAATAAATGGAACAATGAAAAGATGCTTTTACCAGCTTGTCATTAATTAACAGCAAGCACAATTCTTTTATTGTCCTTTCATGAGAAATACAAAATCTGGAGGAAAATAGAAGCGCTTGGCAAAATAGATTGCTCTGTGTCACTAGGCTGACATCTATATTTCTTTCCTTCCGCAGTTGCTTCTATATTTTGCTTTCCAAACAAGACCAGACTTCTTGGTTGGCAGCTGAATTTCACCTCCACGTCTACTTCCCAAAAGAAATATTTTTCAGCTATCAAATCTTAGTGTTTAAGGGAAGGGGAGCATATAAACAAAGCCCCTTTAACGTGACATGCAGAGAGGGGAGAGGTTAGATGCTAGTGATCTCCTATTATTTGAACAGCCAAGAATCCATCTTCTCCTGCATTGTTCTCCTGTTTTACTTCTCCTGTTCATTTGGATAGGAGGGTATCTGCCTGTGACATCTGTCACCCCATTGATCTCCAGGGTTGATTCAGTTGACCTGGCTGGCTAGGTGGCTGTCCCTTTCCTTCTGCACTGCTCCATGTGTTCCCCCCCAAAGTTGGGCACTTTGGGAGGACAGCCAGCCCAGACAGGAAAAGTCTCGGTCTTTTGCCATTCCTCGGTCAAGGGTATACTGTTGATTCAATTTGATGGGAATGGATTAGAATAATGAAAGCCTAGGTAGATCAGCCCATTTAATTCCTGGGGGTGCAGAACCTCAAAGCCATGGGATAAATCTAGCCCATCGGGGGTGCCAGTCAAGCCCTCAGGATCCCCCAAATGGCCACCAACTGTTTGCTGGTTTCAGAGCCTTGACTGCCGATTATATTCCCTACCAACTCTGAAATGCTCAGTTACTGGCTTCAAGAATTTCACGATTAAAATATGCTGATGTTTTTAGAATTTTGGTCGCAACTTCTTTGCCTTTGACACTGACCACCACTGGAATGTGGCCACCAAGAAGGTCTTCACAATGGAATTTGGTCAACAGGCTAAACCAGATTCAATACTCTTAATCAAGTCCAACGTTCTGCTCCCAACAGTGGTCAACCAACCTTCCTCAACCTGGCGTTCTTCTAGATACGTTGGTCTACAATTCCTTCCACCTCTGAGCATAAGCCAAGCTGGCTGGGAATGATGACCACATCTGGAAGGCAACTGGTCAGGGAAGGTTGCCTTAAACAGTTTGAGTGCAACTCACTGATGGGCCACTTGCACCCATGCCCATGCTTTCAGGTCACCATCTGATGGGTGCTTTCTGGTCCACCAGTGAGAATCTTGGGATTGGCACGTAGCAAAGACAGAGAGTTTCAGCAGTGATCCCAGCTCTTTAGGATGAACTCCCTTGGGGATTGTACATGGTCCTTCTTTGCTGGTCCTCATTAGAATTTTAAAGTTTGGCCTTGATCCTGCATGGCAAGTGTGGATGGGGAAGAACTTTGTTCAGCTTGCAACCGAAGACAAGTTCATTTAAGTTCATATTCTCAAACCACCGTGTGCATCTAAACTCAACTGTCCAACAAATGGTGCTCTTCTCTGGATTTTGCCATCTCTGGTCAAAGCATGCATGCAAACCTTGGAATATTTGAAAGGGGAGCATGAAAAATATGCACTATAGTGTGACAACTTCTTGGAAAAATACACGTTTGGATAAACATATAGAAAAACGCTTGAGAGTTTCCATGCAAACCTTAGAAAAAGAACAAAGAAACCCACAAAGTTGATGAGAATAGAGGACTAGAGAAATTTTGAAAGTTTATGAAGAACCAGAACTATCTCTGGAAAACAAGAAACAAGACTGACAGATCTGTCTGTCCCCGATGTGAAGCATGTTCTCCATCGCCAAGCTGTGGCTGCTTGTGAAAGGAACATGTATCTATCCCATGGGGATCAGCAGCTTCACCTGAAGGTCAAGGCTTTCCTTTAGACTCTATGCTTCCTCCCAATGAGAAGCTAAAGTGGAGGTGGGCAGGTGGAAATGTTAATGTTTAAAAAGATTACAGAGCATCTCTTCCCCTACACTTCATTATCATGCATACATGAATTATATATCGGTGTCTTACATACTTGAGTAATACGAGATCGAAGATACGCCATTGCTTCAGGTTTCCTGGAGCTGCATAACAAGATGTCATTAATACCATATGTTCTCTTGATTCCTTCTTTAAATTTGCCGCTGACAAATGAATCTAAGGTAGCAATGCAGCATACAGCACATACACTTTCTTTGCAGTATGAATACAGGTATTTCTCCTTTAGTGTCACTACTGTTGATTACCCACAAATCCTCCAGTATTAAGGTCAGCTGCACCTTGAATGAAAGGATTTCTAGTTTCCAGGGAGTGTCTGAATGCACTGGGAATGGAATGCAAGGTGCAATTCTCTCCACACTTACTGGGGAATAGGACCCATGGATCCCAGGGTGGGACCTATTTTGGGGTAAACATACCTAGGATTGTGCTACAAGACAAGAAAAAGTCTACATTCCACTAGAGGGATTATTTCACAACATCTGTCTTCATGGTCAGTCCAACAAGAGCCAATGTCTGAAATGTACAACTTGGACCAATTAGTAATGTGTTGTTTTAATGGTTGTTCATCTGGATCCAGACTTGGCCATTCCTTGGGTCAACCCATTGCTATCAATGGGACCTAAGCAAGTTGTGACTTATCTGTCCAGTGGATTCAGGCATGACTGAGTCTGAAACCACAAGCCAGGGTGTAGAATACAGGTGGGTGAAGCTTTAAATCAAGTCCCCACTCACCCACAGAGCTCAGTAAGTGATGCTGGATGAGTTACTATTTCCTAAACTAAGTTACATCACATGGCAATCATGGGGAAAACGTGGGGTGGAGATCAGGAGTATGTTGTTATTAATGATTTGATGGGACCCCAAGGCCTACAGTAGAACAGAGCTTGTGAAGATCTCAGGAGTAAGATGCTTCAGGCAGGTGTGCCCTCAGCTTCCTGAGCAGTTTCCTGAATTGTGCTTCTTCCAGGTATCTCTTTTCTGGCTGTTCTCACTCTTGGGGAACAGAGTGGTGTCTGAGATTACTGAGTGGTCCAACCTGTGTTGGACCCGCCGAAGAAGCCTGTGATGGAAGCTACCCCACCAGTGGTGTCAAAGCAAGCACCAGCTGTAAGTTCAGTCAGCTTATGGATGTGACTTGGGGAGGGGTTCAATTTGACCCCCATCTTCATCCAGCTTGTCAGAAAGTCAAATCTGGGAACCCTCCATATGTAGCAAATCTTCACAGATCTTGGTCTCTGCTCCATAATATCCTGCAGCCCTTCACCAGCTACAAAAGTAACACTTTCAGATGGGGTCAATTCACACATTTCAGCTGTGTCATTCAGTGCTGAACAATCAAGTGATGGGAATCCATGTTTGCTTACTCATTATACTTTTACCCCACCTTTCTCAGGGTGGCTGCATGCTGTTCCCAGGTGGTCTCCCCTCCAAGCTCAGGCCAGCCCCAGACCTGCTTAGCTTCAACATGGTGGATGCCTTACGTACCTTCAGACCATACTCTGGGCCATACTGACTAGACTTTATATTGATGTGTGTTCATGTCTAAACTGGCCTTTAATGTTCCTGAATAAGCAAAACAAGAAAATATATTAAGAATCCCAGAAGATTGCAAAAATATATCTACATTCATGCCCTCTTACTTTTCCTTGTGCCCTCATAAATAAGTTCTCCTTAACTGCAACCAGGGGAGTCGAGGGGGAAAGGGGGAGGTTGTTGTACAGTTTAGTACCACTTTATGGTTGACATTGATTTAAAACACTCCATAAGGGGTGCAGAGCTGCAGGATCAATTAAAAGTAAATGCGGTCATGAAAGTTGCATGAAGAACAGCCTGCCAAAGCCATGCAGAAAACATTCTTCATGTGGCTATTTGTTGCTTAAATATCTCAGGAGCAGGAAGAGGGAAGAGAAGGAAACATTTCCTTTATTTGATACTAATTAATGGGAAACAGAGAGCCTCCCCCCCTTTGGAAAAAATAACATGGCTCCCAGCCAAAGTAAAAAGTCCTCTTGTCAAAATCTGGGTCACTTTAGAGATTCTGTTGAGAAGATCTGGTTTAGCGATGCTGGGGAAACTCACTTTGGTAATTTTGGGCACCTGTTTTTCTCTCCTGCTGTTTTCAAGGAGGTTTTCTCAAAGAGTAGGGTGGTTCATACATGAATGTTCAGTACCACTGGAGTCCACTGGGGCCAGAGCTAGGAATCCGTAGTTTCATGTACAGATGCCCCTTCTGGTGAGCTACAGAACTACAAGCCTGGAGTACCTCAGCACTGGCTTTCCCTTACACACTGGCCATTGGGTGCTTGTAGTTTTACAGAAAGGATAGGGAATCTGTTTAGACCTATGGGCATCCCCCCTTTTCTCTCTCTCTCAATGGGCCTGCAAGGTTATTTTTCCTACAGTCATGTGGGCTCATTCATATTTTTCAACATTCTATTATTCTGCCCACTATTTCCCTCTAGGATTCCATCTCTTCCCCTCCTGCTGGACTTCTCTCTGGTTGTTTTCTCTCCATTTCTCATTTTTCTAATCTTAAGTTTGGTTCATCTTGAACTTTCAGAATTTCTTCAGTTTCAGTTCAGTTCATTACAATCATTCAGGGTTTTTTCTGCATGAAATATCATGTTCTGTGCCTATTTCTCTTAATGCAAACATTTTGCTATGAATTTTTGCCTTAATTTACACAGTTTTCCTAATATCATGCATTTGAATGGTATTTTCCCTACTATATGCTTTTATGTATGCATTAAAAATGGAAAACTCCATTGGAAAATGTTGAAGGAACACTGATTTTCCATACTAATCGTTAAAAAGTTGCATATTCTGCCCTGCCAGCAAAAGAGCCATGAATATGGGATAAGCCATGAACACCTCCACCATGGATACGAATACTTGCTTACTTGCGTGAAAAGACTGACACTGAACAAACACCATCACTTACCAAAGTGTTGTACCATCCCCATGGGTCAATGGATGGTAGTGGCCAGTAGAACTTCCATGCCTTTTTACATGAAACTGAGCACAGTGTTTATAAACAAAATGTGCAAAAGTCATGGACGTGGCTGCTTCTCTGAGTTCCTTCAATCTGAAAGCAGACATTTTGGAAAAAGTTGCCCCTCGTACCAGCCAGGTCCCACCGCGCTTCTTCACTGCTTTGCAAGTGGAGAGAAGAACAACCTAGTCTTGTCTTGTGAACTTCTGGGTCCAGAGGTGATTAGATATGCTGAATAAACATATCCAAACCCCACCACCTGGCCTAATATGGGTGCACCTTGATAGACTTTTGGACCTTGAAGCTCAGAAAGGTCTAGGCTGATTTGTCCGACAGATAATTAACTCACTCAACTTTTCATGGCCTTGTGCCATCTCCACTTCATTACTGTTACATGCCTTCAAGCCATCTCAAACTTATGGCAATCCTAAGAATGGATGCCCTCCAGAATGACCTCTCCATAAACCCAAGCCTGTGACTTTCTTGATGGAGTCAATCCATCCCATAGTTGGCCTTCCTCTTCTGCCTCCAGCTTTCCCTCGCCTGACTTTCTTGTCCAATGAGCCTTGCCTATTCATGAGATGCCTGAAGTATAGAAGCCTCCCTTAGCGTTCAGTACAAGTTCTGCCTTGATTTGAGCCTCTTTGTCTACTCGGGGCATTGGCAAAGCTCTCCTCTAGCACTGTGTTTTTGAAAGCATCCATTTTTGTCCTGCCACCACCCCCACATAGATGCAATCGGTGCTCAAGCAGCAGCTTCAGCACATCTAGAATGGCTAATTCTGCTATGTTTGGGAGCAATGAAGTAAACAAACAGTTAATTCTGTCCTCCAGACCAGATGGCACTCTAGGTTACATGGTAATTACTGTATATATGTACTTACTTGGTTTAATTACCAGATAATCAGGAAGAATATGCAAATCCTTGGGCTGCTGTAAGAGAATGCAATATGTGCTAAGTTAATCCAATGTACTTGGATTTCCTTATAGGTAACACAAGGACTTGTATGATATCTGAGCACAGTCCTTGTAACTGTGAAAATGAATCTTTTGGGAAACTTTCATCCGCTTCCACCACACTGAATTGTATTACACCCCCACCACTTACACAATGCACAACTTCAACTATAACAGAAGGGATCTTGGCTTGATACAAATACTAAAAGTGATCTCAAATATCGAAATTTCTTTATGAAAGCAAACTGGCACCGTCCGTGCAAATGAGGTACCAGCAGGCCTTCAAGAACCCCAAAGTCCTTGCAAGAAATCTCCTGCACAAAGGTGTGTGGGAGATCTATGCCCCAGCTGTGAGCAGAAACATCAGTGTCCAAAAATGTTTTCTTGGAGCTAGCCATCATGATGAGCCAGGCATCATCAAACAGAACACTTTGCATGATATCACAGAGGCCATCATGGATCTTGAGCAGAGCAATGTGGACATCAGCAAAAGGATGTGGAGGTTCTCCCATTCTTTCCCAATGCTCATTCCTATTCATGTCCATATCTGATTGCAAGCTTTGTTTACAATTAAAATCCCATGGTAATTTCTGTGCATTTTCATATGCATTTTCCAAAGAAACAGGTCCTCTCTGCACATTTTTCATGCATATATTTATCACCTATGGATTAAAGCATTGCTTGAGTGCGTTTTTCAAAAGCTTTTCATATGCAGTTTTCAAAGGTATGCATTTTTCACTGCATGGGGTGCATTTAGTTTGTACCCTGAATCACACTGCAAGCTCCAAAACTTCAGGCTGCATTCAGCACATAGATGGTTCTGGGAAGAGCAAACTGGGGAAGTTTTGGTCAAAACTGAACTGAGCTGAGCTGAAATTCCTCTCTCACCCACCCCTAATTAAGCAGAGGTCTGTTCCATCAGCTGCCATTTGGCCCTTCTCTGTACCTCCTGATGTCACAGGACGTCTCTGCACAAGGCATTTATTGTGTGCTCATATATTCTCACAGCAGTTTGCAAGTGTTTTGCTTGATGCCATCTTCCAGGACCTCTCCTGGACCTCTCGTGGTGTTTGCATGTGTGTGTGCATGTGTGTGTGTGTGTTTTAATTTAAAACTGAAGAAAGTCTGGTATTATCTGTCAGTGGTATCATGAAACCCTCGTGCATTTCCACAATTGCTCAATGTCACAGTGCCACCAAATGCTCATGTATTAGCATATTGCAAGGCAGAGAAAGAAAGAAAATTGGGGGTAGGGGAATCATGTGTAAAGGAGTCAAGCATAATCCCACAAAGAATCTAGAACCAGAAATCTTGGTACAGAAGTAGGTCAGAAGGCCCAGGTAGAGAAGTCCAGAGAGCACAGCTTTCTGCTTATGCTCTCCTATGGTTTTCCTCTGAAATATTTCAGTTTTGATTTGCTTTTGTGTTTAGTATGTACAGTAGGAACACCTGAAAAGCTGAATGAAAATTTGGAAACTTTTGTGTGAAAATGTTACAGATTGGAGCCCTCTCACACAAGCGTCCCGACATTTTCCGATCCCCAGTAATACATCCCCAGTAATAAAATGGCTGCCATGGTGGGTATAACTGGTTACAGTACATGCCTAGAAGCCAAACTGGTGAGACTGGAAGATCAATAACTTCTCAAAGAGCCCAAAGACAAGGAACAAGTGGGGATAGAGCTTTAAAACCAAAACCTTTGCTTTAAAACCAAATAAGGTGCCAAGGTAGACAGTCCTTCCAGAAACAAAGACAGGCAGACAGACAGACCAGTGACGGGTCAGGTATCTGCGAGGGTATTAGTGCCTGTGGGTACCAGGCTGGAGATCCTACCCTGCCACCAAGAACTTACCAGCTATAAATATTTTCCAGGATCCCCACCACCCGCGCACTTGGGCCATGTCTGAAGTGGAAGTTTCTCATTAGGCGGCCACGGAGCAGAATGAAATTAGAGAGGAAGGCATTCTGGGAGGCTCTAAGAATAGACAGGGCTCCTAAAACGGTTCTATCCAGACATGGTTATGAAGATTATAAGGTGTGATAGACAAGGTGGAATTGTTACCCTTCCTGGTGGTCAAGCAGATGGCGCAACCTGCCTATTATTTTGGCAGAAGTGTGGCTGATCAAAACAAGAGCCTTTGAAATCAGCTGCAGAAGTATCTCAAGGAAACGTGGATAGAGATGGGGCATGAAGACACACGATGTGCCTTCAACAGCTGGAATGTAAGGGAGAAATCTATGGGGCTGGTGAACATCGGCATCCAACAACATCTGGAGGGGCACAAGTTTCCTACTCTTAGGGAAGAACCCAGACTTTCTCATATTACAGTAGACATAATGTAATCAGTCTATTTGAGTTAACTCAAATCCCACATTTCAATGGGCCTTCTCTAAGCATGACCTGCTTTGGATCCAACCATCTCTACACACCTGCTGCCAGATTAATCACAAACCCCTTTTTAGTCAAGCCATGGTTTTCCAATGGATTAATCAAATGGGCCATCAATCGAATGCTTCAGTCTAGACAAGAATTGCAAAACCTCATGTAAGTTGCATAGAAAAGGCTGGGCAACTGATTCCCACCCCACTCTCCTGCAAATCCAAGCAGTAGGCTTTATTGAATATATACAGTAAGCTAGAACATGAATCGCGTTATAGGAAAAGTAGACATTCTGCCAATAAAGCGCCCGGCATACGTTTCCCTGGCAAAATAAATAAATAAATACCCACTGCCAGTGGAAACCAAAGCCAATCCTAGGGGTATCAGTAACTGAAGAGAGGTGTTGAAGTGCAACTTATCTTGGGTTTTTAGCTATTATTTTTCGCTCTATTTTTATTTGTTTGTTTTCAGCTTTGCATAATTAATTAGAAACTTGAGTTAATTAATGCAAAAGCCGAAGCATGTCCAACTGTTTCTCGCAGATGTCACTTGAAACGCGCTATCAAATTAACACCATATGACAATGACAGTTTTGTAAATCATCCTGTGACCTGGGTTGCTGCCGAATGCATTTCTGCCAAAAAAAAGAAAGAAGGAAATAAAGAAAGGAAGGGGAAGGGAAAGCATGTATTAGAATCAAAGTGTGTGCATCAGCTATTTTCATCTCTCCCCAGAAAAAGTGGATGCAGAAATTGTGAAAGAGAAAGACATGTTTTTACTAGATTCATCTGCAAACTGCATGTGTTCAGTCGCTCCATTATCTTAGTTGTGTTGTTGCATAGACATTCGTTTGCATAGTGCTATTTACTCCTACATAACACATTTTTATCTCATTTCTCTGCCAAAATGGCTGTAGGAGTGGTTTATATTCAATCAATAAAGCAAAACAGATCCTACCCACAGGCTTATTTAAAAAGACACAGCACTAAAGGAAAGGGGGTGGGGAGGGAAAAGCAGGGAAAAACAACCTTGATTGGAAGGTCTGGTGTATTGGCCCTGTACAGGCTGGCTTTGAGGCTATCGGACATTTGTCATTATATAAGATAGTCAACGCTATCTATGTATGAGCCGCTTTACAAAAGGTCAGCCTGTGTGCCTCTCCCTCATGCATGCACACACACGCCCAGACACACACACACACACACACACACACACACACGCCCAGACACACACACACCCTATTGGTAGATGCATCTGGTTACTTGAAAGAAAAGCCTTCTTTTACACACAAATTTATCACTAGATCACAAACTAGTGCAGAAGTGTTGGAGTCCTTTCAGCCCAAGGACTGAATTCCGTTTGGAGAAGTTCTGAAGGTCTCTATTCTAAAAGGGACAAGACTAACACATGACTGATGTCCAGCCTGCACTGTTTTAGCTTCAACCTCTTACTGCCACTAACTAAGCCTTAGGGAGGCGTTGCTAACTGAACACACACAGACACTCATATACACATATATATTAATCACTCTTTTAGAATTTGTCATGGCATGGCATGTTCATACAGGAAACCCCAGAAGGTTGTGTTGTGATCCTGGTTCAGTTGGATTTGACCCAGTGCCTGGAGATTCTGTATCTGTGAACTAGGAAAATTAACTCCATCAACACTCAGATTTAACTTCACAAATATTTGGAATGTGAATGGTAAAATGAAAGGTGACATTATTTCTCCTTCAGAAATCTATGATGTGGGACACGGACCATTCCCATCCCACCTATAAATACATTTTGCCCTATCTGTACCCCTACGCACACACACACAATTTGTGTACGCACTGCCAACACAGTTCAACACTGTGGCTCACACATTGTGCAGGCCACGAAGCAAGCCCACGGAGACCCATCCTTTCCGCAGCAAGCTTTGAGCCGTTTGTTCTGGAGACGATGCTGCAGAAATGCTGGGATGGGATAGCCGTGGAGAGCTTCTTTTCCAGGCACTTTTTGCCGCGAACGTGAACAACTAATGAGATGGAGCATTTTTATTCAGGGCCACGACAGCACACTTTGTTTCAGCTGGCAGAAAACAAAACTGGGATGTGATTGATCTCCTTCTGACACATCAGTCTTTCTGACTGATTCAAAGAGCTCTGGAGATGTGGAAAACTGACAAGCGAATACAGCTCTGTTTGCTTGGTTGCTTCCCACACACACACCCTTTCCTTTTCAGCAAGACAACCTGCTCAGTTAAACCTCAAGACAGAGGGAGCACCTCGGGAATGAGAGTCCCACCTCTGTGGTTTCTTGGTGAAATTTTGGCGCACACTTCACTCCTTCCATTGAAATGAATGGGATTCTCAAACACGCTCCATGTTTCTCATTCTCCTGAGGTTCTCTACGAAGCCGTGATGTTTTAAAACCACCAAGGGATATTTGGAGTGCTTAAATGACCTCCCCCCGCAAAAAATGTTCAGTTTTATTCCCGTTTGGAGGGGGCCACCAACAAACGAAACAATAACCAGGGTTGCCAAAGGTTTTCCTTGTGCATTTAGCATTTCAGTCTGAAATTGAAAGCAGATTTTTTAAAAATTATTCACAACATCTTACTTAATCCTGCCTTACTCTAAGGAGCAGGTGTGATTTGCATCCATTTGACACATGCGTGCACATTTTGTATTTTATCCTCACAACAACCTGTGACTCAGTTAAGCTGCTGGATGATGGCATGCTGAGGTTACCGGTGAAGCTGGTTGGCTAAATAAGGATTTCAACCTGATTCTCCTTCTTTCTACAACAAAGCGAAACCGCAGGGGGTGAGGTATTTTTCCTACTGTCTCTCCCTCCTGACCATCTGCTTCTGCCCTATTGTAAAATCTGACAAGAGGGATGCGGCCATTTGGTGCCTCAGCCATGGGACAAGCCTAGATGGTTCTCCAGATACCAGTCAGGTTCCTTCAACATGTCTCAGGGCATGAAGCAGAGGCAGGGTAAAAAGTTGGCCTGCTGGACCCAGAAGCCCAAACTTTCTCTCGATTTCTTTCTTTCTTTCTTTTTCCTTTTCTTTTTTTTACTCATTTTTCCTGGTATGAAAGACCCTCCTCTCCCCTTATGGAGTGCCCTTATGTGTCAGAGAGAAAGAGAGAGGAGAGAGAATTTAAATTGTATGTAAATTAACATATGCAAACATGCACTTTTTTTTTTTTTTTGGCAAGGGAGGTCTGTCTCAAAACCCAGATCTTTTGGGTATGTGAAGCCTGATCTGAAGCCACATGAAGTAGCTGCCTTGCTGAAATTAAGTCAGTGCTTAGGAGCAAGGTGGGATATGAACTAACCAATAAACAACCAAATTTGACATTGCCCTCCCCGTGGTTTTATTCATTCATTCGTTTATTATATTCATGCGGTTTTTTTCCCTTTCAAGGAGTTCAAGGCAGCTTAAATAATTCTCCGCCCCCTCTTCTCAAGCTTAGCCTTGTGAGGTGGGCTTGGCTGAGAGTCTGTGGCTGGCCCAGAGTCACCAGTTGGCTACATGGCTGAGCAGAACTCAGATCTCTTGAGTCCCAGTTCCATGTGCTTAATCACTACACTACCTAGGCTCTCATCTGGTACAGCATTAAAGCAGAATTGTTACCGAAAAGTGTTTTCCCCCCTCCACCAGCCCCCACTGCTTACACCCGTTTTGTGTCACTGATCTTGGACTCACCCCACAGCTCTGCAAAAAGGGCATGAGAAACAAGAAAAAGGGATGAAGAGGGAGAAGAAACAGGTGAAGTGGTCCTTCAACAGGGCTGATGGAAGGCCCGGCTTCTCCTCTCTACTCCCTCTTTCTCAAAGGGTGCTGGAGGGGGGTGGGGGAAAAGGTGATTTCCCCCCCTCCCCACCAGTCCTTTTCCTTTTTCTTTCTTGCTGTCTCCCTGCACTAGTTTTTGGCTGACTCCCACCGTCCATGTGCTGATTTCTACCCCTCTGCTCCTTGTGAATCAGTGGGGCTGAGATGCCACGAAAATATCCAGTGCTTCTAGCCCTCCACCTTGGTGGGTCTGCACATTTTAAAGTGGGGAAAGCAAACAGCAGATCTTTCCAGCAAGCTCTAATGGCATTGTAAGACTCCTCAGCCCAGGTCTTTAGGGGATTTCTCCTCCTCCCCAGCTCTCCTCTTCAAGAAGGCATTAATATCACTCGTAGCTCAGTTAAGACCACGCTGCTTTGATGTTCGCCTCCGAAATAGAATGATGAGGAATAAGAGTTCAAAGTCTGTGGAGAAACTCAATATACGAAGGATGGACCACATCTTAATAAGTAATGAAAATGCCTTCCCCTTGTTGCTGCTGAAAAGCAGGGAGAAGAGCAGAGTTTATTATTGTTATGGCATTCAGGTCCCATGGCACTTGGTTAATGAATAGCCCAAGTGGTTAAGACTTTTCTAATGTCTCCAAACTGACCATATAAACAGCATTCATAAAGAATATTCATGCTGTTTATTCAATATTCATCCACCGCCAAGATAGCCTATTTGTATGTTTGATCCAGCAGGAATTTGTTTAATGTGGCAAAAAATTGCAGTGGACTTTTGGTATGGACTTGGGTTTGCTTGCTTGCTTGCTTGCTTGCTTGCTTGCCTGCTTGCTTTTGTGGAGGGGAATTGTACATGGAATGAACAAGGGGCAATACAAGAATACAGCATCTCAAGTGTTTTCCATCTCCCTTCCAAGCAACTTGAGGCTTGAGAGAATGGCTGGATTTCTTTCCAAAGACTTAAGTGTCTCACAAAACTTTAAAAAAAATATGCAAAGATTGAGAGTAGGCACGGAGATACGGCATTTCCAAGCCGATGGAACCGCTCCCTTGTTGCTTTCTTTATAAACATGTGGCAGAGACATTTGCTTCCCTGAACCTGGCACCAGCCATCTATTTGGGGATGATAGACTTCGTGTTCCGATGCATCTGGATGGAGAAAGCTGAAGTTTCCTTAATATAAATTTCTAGTCATATTTTTACCTCTAAATTCCAGGTGCTGTCATTTCCAAAGCAAAAGTGATGTGATAGAACTTATGCATGCATTTTTTAAAATCTTAAACCATTTATTATTTTTTTGGAAGGAAAAAGAAAACATTTCACAAGATCTAAAAACAAAAGCATTAAGGACATTAAGCATAAATAGACAGTGGAGAAAACAGAAGAAGATCATGGGAATGGTAAAAGCACAGAGAAAAATATGTTCTCCATCTTACATGCAAGGGAACTCAGAATGAGACCATGCCTGAAGAATGCTAAAAGGCTGGGCAAAAGAAGAACATTTCTGCCTGGTGTCAAAAAAAGACATACAAATCACCTGGTGAGCCTCTCATGAAAGAATATTTCACATGCAGAAGGTCACCACTGAAACGTCTTCACTGTTTTAGTCTGCTTGCCTGGTGCGTATTGAGGTGGCTTACAAGAGGGTCTCCAATGACAGTCTCGGGGCCTCCCATTAGAAGTAATAAGGTGATTTCTTCCAGTGGCAGATGCATGGAGATGCATGGAGCTGTGGTGGAAGGAAGCTAAGCATCATGTTTGTGTCCTAGCCTGTAGGCAGTACGCATAAGAAAAGGCATTCCTTTAAATACACCCATGTAGAGTTATGGCCAAGCAGTCAATGGGCAAAGTTGGAGTGTAAAGGACAAGGAAAATGGCAACATTAGGAAGAGGGGGACCACTGGATTGTTTGTTCGTTTTCTTTGGATGAGATTCAGTGTTAGTGGGATATTTTTCCTTTATAGCTTCTATACGAGCTTCGTTGGAGCTACCCATGGTGCTGAACTACAGCTCCAAATGGGTCAATCTCCATGGAGCAGCATGGATAGCTCCTCTAAGGCTCAGAATCAAAGCTGCAATGGATAAGAAGCCCTACTAGCTCCCTTCTGAAAAGGAAGCAGAGTGCCACCTTAGTGATGGAAGGGATGGGAAAATGTTTGTATGAAATGGACAAAGAGTTCAGAGAGGATGGAAGAAATAATGGGTGATCATTGGGTGAAGAGTTAGAGCCTAATTGATTGCAGTGCCCACCTTATCAAATTATTTTCTTACTCAGTGAGGCTCACCAAGGTCCTCCTCCTCTTTCTTCATATAATCCAAGAATTACAGAATCAGAAGGAACTTCAGAGGTCTTCTAGTCCAACTGTGAACTTAAGACATGCCATCTTATGGAAGATGCATCTAAGTCACTCTACCAGAGAACTATCAGCCTCTGCTTAAATACCTAAATACCTTACACTGCTTTTATTGATTTTATTCATCTTCCTTTTATGTCTTTGTCATGCTTTTTTATCTTAGCTGTCTGCTTGCTGCTGTTTTTCAAAGTATTTTTGTTGGACCTTCATGGTGCTAGTGGTGGTAGTGGTTTCAGTCGCACTTTCTGCTCCACAACAAATCCTCTCAACAGCTTTTTCAGGGCAAATTGGCAGGATATACATATTAAAATATGAGCAAGCAAACAAGAGCCTGAGTCACAGCATCCTGCCATATGCCATTCCTTTGATTCCTAGGTACCACTTTCAGCCAGAAAATGTCTATGTTAAAACCATTTTCCTCTATTTGCCTTGTTACATTGTAGTATCCTTAAAAACAAAAAGACTCCCACGTTGAAATGCTTGGGGTATAGAAACTGCTTATTGATGCCGTTATTTGTGCAACATGAATTGATGATTCCCCCCTTACTTTGGAAGTTTTTCCTGGAGATTTGACTTTATATCAATTATTGAGGACTGGCCATCTAATAGAAATCTTGCTTTTGTTAAAAACCTCAGGCTTCTGAGCGAGGAAGTTGGCCATTGGTTTCATTGGTTTCCTAGGGGTTGTTCTTTCCTATTTTGGGACTTTTATAACTCCCATCACTAATGGCTGTCACCTGAGCTTCAATGAAGTTCTATAACAATTTGACTATGTAGTTTTTATCACAAGCAATTCTTGAACAAAAGTTGGTGGTAGTTTGTTTGTTCATTTGTTTAAAGTATTTTTCTCCTACTTCTTGGTCAAAGCACCTTCCAGGTGGCTTACATGCACGCAGTAAAACCAGACAGTCTCTATCTGCAGGTTTCCATTCTATAACAGGGATGTCCACCACAAGTCTGGGGAGCCAACTTCATCCCATCTAGCACCCCAGTCATGCCTCCATCTTTGCATCACCAGGCGGTTCCCACTTCCCCACCCTGGACTGCTTATTATTTGGAGACTCTTGAACAATTTCTTTCCCATTCCGAAAGGTGGACGTGCCTCTCAAAGGGTGTAACTGCTGGCAGTGAGAGCTGAAAAGTAAAATATGCTGGTGTTATAGGCCCACCGCTTTGGCCTATCGGCCTCCCTTTCTTTAGTGTTGGTTCCACCCACTGCTAGAATAAAGCCTCCAAGAGCTTCCCTGAAATTGAATTCACCCCTTAGGCTGGAAGAAGTTTAACACCTGTGATCTGGAGGGAGGAGGAGGAGGAGGAGGAGGAGGAGGAGGAGGAGGAGGAGGGACCCAAGGAAAAGAGAAGGGAACAATTAAGTAGGACTAGTAGAACGGCCCCTTTTGCCCTTTGCGTCTCCTTCTGTATAGCCTGTTGGAAATAATACCATTAAAGGCTGTGGTTTTGCTTCAGCAAATGCATGATTTGTTTGGTGGCTCAGAAATACATGCTCAGTTTTTAATCCATGGCATAATTATTATGCCCCATCCCCTGTCTGACCTACTCCTTCAGCAAACAGGAGCTTGTAGTCCAACATCTTGAGGTCTGAGTGTCTGTTGCCCCAGTATTCACCTTTTGGCTTACGTTTTCCGATGGTTCTGGTAAAATCAGTAACTTAGATTGCCCCTTTTGAAGTGAGTTGCTTCTAACTCAATGCTTATACAACGGAGAGCTACAAGTGAACTGCAGATGAAGGGCAGCTTTTTGATAAACCAGCGGGGAAAAAGAAATGTGTATGCTCCCAACTTCAAACTGTAGCCTTAAAACAAGTATCAAACATATCAAACAAATTCACACCATGTGACCCTTGTGTATATGGGGAGAATTAAGGATGTGTTAATCCGAGAGCCATGTGTTGCATTTGTAATATCAAGTGAATGGGGAGAGAAGTATGCTCAGCAATTCATTTATTGCAGCGGTGGGTAACGTGGGCCCTCCAAACATTTGGCTCTCTAACTCTTACGCTGCTTCACCAATGGTTATGCTGGCCAGGGCTGCTAGGAATTGTTTGGTGGCGCATCTGAAGAGTCACAAGTTATCCACCCTCAACTGAGTGAAAAACTTAAATTTAGAAAACATGCTTACCCAAGACTCCCAGCCAGGATTCCACAGTGTATCAAGCCCCAGAATTTGGGAAAGCCAGCCCGTCTGCCATGAGGCCTAGAGGAGCTTCTGTACCAACCTACAGCCACCTAGATGTGGTCAGTCAATCTCAGGAAAGAGGGATTGTCCTTTCGTGGCAGCCTGCTTCATGGGAGAAGAAGAGAGAAAGGGGGCTTGACAAGCAGGAGAGAACACAAAGTCATGGAAAGAAAAGAGGCAAAAGGGACCCCTCACTGGCTTTTGGCATTCATCCTGCCCAATGCAGTCATGTCTTTTCCAGTGCAATTCCTGAGAAGGAATAAGGGCTTGGACATTTTTTTAAAAGGCTGATCTACCTGAGATCTGTATTGCACTCATTTGTATCTGCGTTTATAAGATGCCAGTAAAACTTGTTTTCTAAAGGCACAGTTCCGTGCATGGAAAGGAGAGGGAGAGCCTGTAACTCACAGCATGGCCCAGCTGGCTAACCCGAATCTCCCTTCCAGGGATTGCCCCTTAAGTGTCCTGTCAACCAGCTCCATATACAGTACCTGGGCTGTAGGTCATTGCAGTAGATTTTATTTTTGTTTGTGTGGGACAAGCATAATCAACTACCAAAACAGGCCAGACCAAAACTCCTTCCCTCCCTTCCCTCATTTTGTCTTTTTTCCTTTTACTCTCCCTTCCCTTCCCTTCCCTTCCCTTCCCTTCCCTTCCCTTCCCTTCCCTTCCCTTCCCTTCCCTTCCCTTCTAGTAGGAAATCTAAGTAGAACTCACTTGAGTTTGGCCACTACTTTGGAAATATTTTATTATTAAAATTAGACCTCTGGGCACCCACCCAAACATAACTAAAAACATAACTTGCTGGAGCTAAATTGCCTAATAAATATGACCATCAGGAATGCCAAAATATTATCCCTTTTCCTGGCATTCTCTTCTACTAAGACAGACCACTGGGCACTCATGTTGAATGCTCTGAATTGGCTCAGTAATTCTTCTGGAGTTGTACATGCTGATCTAGAGAGAAAGTTAGTTGCACTTAAGTCCCTTGAAAAGCAGCAGGACTGCCGTTGGTTCTTCTGTTAATTTCAGTCATCTGGCTGACTATGCCTGGATTTATGCATCTTATCTCTGGATAAGATTTATGCATTCCAACAAGGGACCAACAACCTGTTTCAGTTTCTCTTTCTTAGAGTCTTAAGTGTGGTTCCTTAAGTTTGAGAACTTTTCAACCCTTAATTTTTAGTTCACAATGGAGCTTGAAGCTCTTTTTTCTAAGTCTGCATAAATGTTTGCACACATTTTATGTGCACTTCTAGCAATGCACAAGTTTTACTATTCAGCCTACCAATATGAACCATTTCTGCAAGCAATTTCCTTAATATGAAGCATACTTGAACATTACTTTCATTAATGTAGACATTCTTACATGCACATTTCCATAATGTATGCATTTCAGATGCAGTGTTTTGATCAGAGGACTGTACTTTTGAAATGCACATTTTTAAGGACAACTAACTTTGGGGTCCTATATGACTTCAGAAGTGTGAATGGAACAAATTTCTCCTCCAAGCCTAGTTGGAACACTGCTATTTCTATGCGGACCTCAATTCTCAGGAGAATAATGCAACCCAGGATGAAACGCCACTCAAACAGAAACCACAGGCACTACAGACGCTGCATAATGCCAGTGTCCAGTGACCAGGGTGACTAGAAGGGAAGAAGCCAGAGAATAACAATTGGAGCTGTGGAAGGGGGAAAGATGGAACCGTGGAAGGTGGAAATCCAGCACACATCCTGTGCTCTTAAATGCAGGAACGAGGGCTGGAGGGGAAATGAAGAATACCCCGAGATGCCTCCCTGCATCAAATCCTACAAGCATTTTTGGTCAGCTTTAAACAGAACACATTTTTTACATTTTCCAATTTTCCTGTGGTCATGGGAAGTGGTCTTTCCTGGGCAGTTGCATTTCTAGGTATTTTTAGCTATGTTCAGCAGTAAATAAATCTATTAAAGAAATCAAAGCAAGAATAAACCTTTGTGACCCCCCCCCCCCCGCCCTGCTCAAGGGTAAAATGCCACTTCTAGTTCTGCTCCTTGGCCCTAAAATATATGTTTAGAATTGCAGATTTAGCTGCTGTTGCCCCACCCTGCCTCCCCCAGCCACATACTAATAACTTCCTAAAATTTTAGTATTTCTTCATAGAGGAAATGATGTTCTTTCTGCTATGTAAAAGGATTTTCCCCTTGCTTTCTCTCTACTTGTGTTTTGCTTTCTTTTCTTGCTCATCAGAAGTCATTTGCAATAGGCTGCTTGCCACAGATGTGTGATGTTACCTTCTCCAGGCTTTTGGAGAAATATACTATTTGAAGGATCAAAAATACATGCATAGATACAGAAATCTCTCCATCCTGTCCCTTTGCCTCACTCAACTTAGGAAAGTATATCCATTTTATTTCCAAAAAAAGTTGCAGGATTTGTGAAGCTTCTATTGCTCCTGTCCCCTTGCAAAAAGACTGTGCTTTCTTTTATAGCGAAATGCAGCATCCTATGCTGGTGCCAATGGAAGGGGAGAAGGTGGGAGAGAGAAGAAGAGGCTGCAATGATCAATTGAAGGCCCATTCAAAGCTTAACAGATCGGCAGGCTGTTGTCCCCCGTTTGATATCAAAGGTGTTTTATTTCTCATCCCTTTTTTGTGTCACTGAAAGAATGCTTCCTACGTGTGGATTAATTAAAGTGTAAACATTAAATATTGATTGATGCATTATCAGCATGGAGCAGTTGCCTCCTCTCGGATTGATTTCCAGGGTGATTTATTGTCATATTTGTGGAGTCATTTCACTAGATAACAAAGAGAATTAGGGCCCTAGCTCTGCTGGTGTCTTATGTTCATAGATTTCTTTTGGTGTCCTTTGCCCTCTCCTTCCCCTTCCTCCACTCCTGTCCTGTTTCTGAACATGAAAACATCTTCATTGGGAAGAAAAAGAATTTTTCTATTGTGGTCAGATCGGATTATTTAAATCAGCTGAATTCAGACCAGGAGAAATCAACATGCCCTCTCTTACAGACATCAGAACAGCTCTGCTGGGTGGAATGGACGACCTCTCTAGCCCATCATCCTTCTCAGTGGGACTGACATCTGAGTGGACACACAAAGAATTGCACTGTGAGTCCACTTAAATGGAACATATGCCTTGTCCCCCGAAGCGGTAAATGTTCCCCGTTTATTTTAATTAGGTTAGTGCTTTTCCAAGAGCTCATCAAAGTGAATCTTTCTGACTGAACGCAACAAAAGCAAAAAATAAATATTTATGGGACATGATATTACGGCTGAAAGCTCTAAATGGAGCATCAGGGTACACTAATGACTCAGAAACCACAAAAAGCCGGAGTAAAGTTTCCAACAGGGAACAACTTCAAGCAGGGATGGGGAAGAAAATTCAGGGTCCCTCCAGATATTTTCAGACAACTATATAGGCAGGAGAATCACAGAGTGCCATCTTTCCTGGATGGCATCCTTTCAGAAGGCAAGGTGAGATTGCATGGAGAAGCTGATGTCTTGGAGAAGAGGCCTTATCCTAGCATTTCCACCCAAGTTGTCATCTTCTGGACTGCAAGGGAGCATTGTGGTCAAGGGGTAGCATCCAGACACATCCTTCAGCCTGGATGCAGACCGATGGGGTACACTCCAGGAAGCAAACTAACACCATGGGATTCCACAGCCTGTTTAGATCGGAATTTTGGTGCTGTTTTGGTGCTGGAAAAAACCTAGTTCTCTGGTTCTCCTTCTCGGAACAGATTCTCTCTGTGTTGTTCCCTGGGTAATGCACTCTATTTATTTCATTTTCCCCAGGGTGCCATATTATGTACTTGAAAAAGTAGGCCCGGGAGCAGGATCCATGTCCCATGCAAACTTGACTAGGAATCTTGCCAGATTTTTCTCTCTCTCCATTTCCAGTGGATACTGGTGAGTCCATCGTTTGTGGGGCTCATCATCCGTTTTGAGCTTGTTAGGAGCGATTCATGATGCTGCAGGGTGGAGAACCTGATTTGTGGGTGGAATTCAGCACTATGGATAGTTCTAACAAGCTCAAAATACAAGCTGCAATGGAACAGGAGCCCCACTGACCCGTAATTGGAGGGGGGGGTCTGAGTTCCTCCAGGAAGCAAGGCAAGAAGAATACTGAACCCAAATTACACATGATGGTAATCACATTGCTAAAAGTTCACTTTTTAGTTACCCCTGTATACATGGCCCCATTCTCAATTGGAACTTTCATGCCCAGGAGAAGAGGGTTAATCCTTCTCCCACTGATCTCCTGGAAAGGGCGGGGGGTGGAAGCTGTGAAAGCAAGACAGTGACAGAAGAAGGGTTTAATCCTGACCTCATAGTGTGCAGTGGTTCTCACCCACAGCAGGTCCAACCTGCAACCTCAGAATTCCTAGTGAATGGATGGGACTTCTGGGAGTTGCAGTCCAAACGTCTCTGAAGGCCACCAGGTTGGGGAAGGCTGTACTAGAGTAAATCGATAGCCAACCTTCAGCTGTAGTTCATATGAAAAGTGTACCATGTGGCTTAGTTCTTAGAGGAGGGCCTTGAGGGCCCTTGTGTGCCTGTATGTCCAATTTCCTGGTGTGGCAATACCACATGACTAGGCCAAGGCTCACTGTGGGGAAGTACCCTTACTTCCCCAGAAGAACATAAGAGCAGGAAAAAACCAGCCTCACCAGCATGGTGCCCTCCAAGTTCCTCAAACTGCAGGTCCCAGAATTCCTCTCCGTTGGCCATATTGGTAGAGGCTGATGGGACTTGAAGTCCAAAGCATCTGGAGGGCACCAGATGAGGGTAAGTTGCTTCTTCCACTCCTGCCAAAAAGCACAGACAGGTCCAACCACAAAACTGGAACGTTGAAGGGAAGCACGTTCTGCCTTTGATATTGGGGTGGTCCAGAGGTAGCATTGTATTCTGTGGTCCACTCCTCTCCAAGGGAATGGATCACCTGGGAAGGTGCGCAGCTTCAAACTGAGCAATGGATCATTTTGCCTGCTTTCCACCAGCTAGAGGAAGCCAGGTACCCATTCAGGGACCATCCCTGAGAAGAATGCAGGGTGAACGCTCGTGTCCATCGGCAAGAGCGGGCAACAAATGGGGCCCCTCTGAAAAGACTGCAGGGCCATAGGAGCAAGTGAAGAGGGAAAACATGAGAAGGACAAAAGTTGCAGAAGTGTGAAGCTAGCACCAAGTTCACACTGGATGCCAAGTCAGGACTCACACTCACTTCATCACAACCAAGAGAGGAGCCTTAATTGGCGCTTGACTTGGGACTGAAAACAGGAACTGAAAAGGTGAGCCTGGAATATTAACATGAGAATAAAGTGAAAATTAACTAGAGCAGACCTCTCCTAGGAAAGATTTTTTGCATTTTTATGAGGACTGGTATAAGATACACTTCCTGGACTAATATACAGATTATCATTTGAACAGACCTATCATTTTATGGCATGCTTCTCAGAAGATTTATCAGGATATGGATCCCATAATAGGAAAATGTTTATTCATGCAAAGCTGTGAATAGTAAAGAAAGTCACCTACCAAAAGCTGCATATTAAGAGAAAGTTATGCACAAACATGTATATTAGGGAAAGCTGTGTTAAAAATGGGCAAATTGGAGGAAATGAAAAGTCTACAATAAAGCAAAATTTTATGAAAATGCACATTTCCTTGAATTTTTATATTTGCAGAGAGATACAGAAATTGGATGGAGTATACTTATATTTAGATACATATTAAATGGGCATATACTGGAAATAGATGAGTTTAGCCATCTCTAACTTACAGAAAAGTGTGTTGTTAAGATGCAGGAGAAACTGGTTCAGTTTGCATTTTATTAGTAATTTAGCTAATTTTACATTTTTGAATGTAATGCTAACCAAAACTCAGAACTCCCCTTTTCTCCAATTCTAGAACAGAGCTCTGCAGTCAAAACGTGTACAAGAATGTGTGCTTTAGGGGAAATGATATTCAAAAATGACATGTGCTAAGGGAAACAGCTGCAAAATAAATCTGTATCTTGGGCAACAAGAAAGCCTACCAAAATACACATATTAGGAGAAATGTGCACACAAATTGCTCATGTGGAAATAAAACCAAAAAAAATCTCAAAGTTTAGGTGAGCCAAAGGCTGGAGAAATTCTCAAAGTTCAAACTGAAACCAACTTAAGATTGGAGAAAAGAGCAATTGAGTGAAATTGAAACAGACAGATTCATCCATCCCTGGTTGTTAGTAAGGGGAAAAACTGGATTTCCTTGCGCTCTTCTGCCTACAAGACTTTTTTTCCCTCCCTGCTCATAACATTTCAAGCGTTCATCATGCCAAAATCCCACACTGCGTACCCACTCCAAGCGAGAAGGTAATCCTCAAGTCATCTATTTCCAAAGTGCCTGATTAGTAAATCCATGCGCTCTCTTCGGGAACGATGCTTACAGCCAAGCGGTGAATACTTTGCCAGCATAAAAGCTTGGTGACCCCAGTGGTGACAAAAGAAATGTATTCATGAAATCGCTTTGTTATACATTAACAAAACTCTCCCTCTCTGTCTCCCTCCCTCCCTCTCTCTCCGTGTTACATGGATCTGCCACATTTTCCACCATGATTTAGCACGGGGAGAATGAATGCTCGTCAAAACCCACTGGAATCAATCACAGGCAGAGGGCACACACACACAGAGCATCTGTAATAGGAAACTGGTGTTCTGGCTTCAGCAAAGCAGTAAAACATTAACCTTAAACCAGCACAGCAGTAACAAGAAAAAAAGGGGAAAAAAGCAAGCTGGGGGGGTGGGGGTGGCCGGGGGGATTGCAGGAGGTAATTCCACTTCTGTGCCAGATGGGAATTTTAATCAAGAGGTTCCCAGTGCAGCGTCAAATGGCCTTCTGAAGAACGGAGCAGCAGGGTTTCCGCCAAACGCTGTCTCTCAAAATGGTAAACACTGCCGTTTGGAAGCGCTGCTCCAAAGGGTCTCCCCTTCCAATGGTACCAAGGAACGGCAAGTGATGACCCAAGCAAGCCGGGACAGAGAAGATTAGATCAGATCAAATTTGTTTAGAGCGAATTGGGTGCTACTTGTAGAAATAATGGTTCAAAGCAGCTCAGCTGTACGAAATAGCAGTGGTCAGGGTGCTACGTGAACCTCAAGGGGGACTGGTAAAATTGTGCAGCTTTCTCTAAGTCCGAGATGTTCCCCCCAGGCAGGACATTCCAACCCCCTTGCCCTCCACTCCTGCTTTCCATTTTTCATTTCCACCTGCCATGCACCATTTTGTGGCTACTGGGCAAATGTCCTTATTCAATGGGAATTTGTGGGACTTCACATGCATCTGTTTTTTTGCAAAACTTGGCCTTCTAAAAAACTTGGCAAGCATGTGGACAGCCCTCCCACAGTGGTGCCATTTTGACTCCAGTTCTATTGGCATTTGCCACCAACTTCCAGGATTAGAATTGGTCAATAAGTGTTTTCATATTTTAATAGCCACAAAGAAACTGACCTTGGGGGTCAACCCAAATTGCCTCTTCCTTTCTTGGAAGTGGGATGAACCTATCGCTTAAGCCAGGCAGCCCTGGGTTCAAATCTGGGCTGGGCCATGAAGCTCAGTGGCTGACTTTCGGCCAGTCCCCAGCTGCCTGTCTAACGACCTCAAAAGGTTTTGGGGGATAACAGTGGCAAGAAATAACACATCTCACTGTATGCTCCTCTGAGTGTGAGGGAGAGAAAATGTAATAAATAAGGGTTCAGTCTATCATCGACTGCACCTTTGAAGATCATGAGCTCCTGAACTCAAAGACTCGCAATCCTTCAAGGCAGGGTAGGAGAAACCAGCCAATGGTGATTCCCTCTGCTCCCCGCTCCCTGTATTTTTTGCTAGACAGGCCACAAAAGTTGGCCTAGGTGGCCTGTCTTGACCATCTAAAAAGGCATTTGGGGAGCCGGGGGGAAGGAACCCAGAGAGATTTGAGACCTCTTCCCCTCTCGGCCACCAAAATGCCCTTTTTCAAAGTTGGGACATGCTAAAGTCAAGTCCTTGATTGCTGGGGGGCGGGGGGGGGGGATCTCACCCATGGCCCCTCAGCTGCAGTCTGGGGGCTGTATGATACTTCCCTACAGAAGTCCCTAAATAATAGCTCCATAAATAAATCCAATTTTCCAGGCAGAGAAGCAGCAGCAAAAGAGGAGCAGGGGGATGGGGAGAGATAGTGTTTTTCTCCTTAAAATATTTTCCTCTCTTTTCCAACAAAAATTCTGTTAAAGCAGCTTGCAAAACATTAAACAAAAAGAATAGAAATATGATGATCGCATTACATTTCTGCTCCATCTTTCTACCCCAATTCACAGTGTCTTTCAAAGCTCTCCTTTCAAGGTTCTCTGATTTATTCTCACAGCGACATCCCAGTGAGGTCGGTGAAGTTGAGGGTCTGTGCCCAAAGTCAGCTAGAGAAAATCACCCTGACGTTCTAGATGAATTGAGCAGAAGTTTTGGAGAAACTAGAGACAGAAACCAAAAGTAAGAGATCGGTCCAAATGTACTCTTGAATAGGATTATAAACACCATGAATGTTTTCTGTCTGCTGATTTTTAGGGCTAGGTAAGCCAGCCTGTTTCCGGTCTGAATTGCTTTCGTATACATATTCCCATAAGCTGATCTGTTCCTATTTGCATATTGATCAATGAACTTAAACATACCCACATAAAGGGGGGAGGAGAGGTTTAGATGTAAAAGCACATTTTAAAAAATATCTTGGGAAATAGTTTTATAAGTGTGCACACCTCTGCATAGACAAGCAAAAGTTCATCACCAACACGCTGGGAGTTGTGTAACTTTTCTCTGTCTAAATATGCATGGGATTGGGCCCTTAAATGCAGAAGAAACTGAAATGGACAGAGCTGTCCATCTGAGCACAGGGCTTGATTTTTTCCCCCCAAAAATGGTGGGGACAGACTGGGACTCAGGAGACCCGAGTTCTAATCCCCACTCAGCCATGGAGCCAACTGGGCGACTTTGGGCCGGTCACACACTCTCAGCCCAACCTATCTCAGGACTGTTTCTGTGGGGATAAGATTGAGAACAGGAGGAAGAGAAGGCTGTAAGTCACTTTGAGTTCTTCATAGGAAAAAAATGGGATATAAATACTTGTAGGTATATAAATAAATGAAAGTTTGGGTTTGAATCCCTGTATTTTTCAACCATGTCAGTGCCAGACTGGGGTTACCTCCTCTCTCTCTCTCTCTCCCCACCCCCACCCCCCCCCACCACCCACCCACACACATATCTATCTATTTGTCTATCTACATAATTATATTCCCTGACAGGGTCCCCATCTTTAACTACTACGCAGAAGGCAGATTCATCATGGGCTGCTCCATGCTGCAAACAACCAATCCTCTTGGATTTAGCTGAAGCAGATGGCTGGGGCTTTCCTTTCAGTCAGATTTCAAGACAAATTTGCAAAGTCGCTCCTACTCTGAAAAGAGAGCACTTGAGGGTTAGAGAATTTGCATGCAGCAGAATGAGAAAATAAACAAATCGGCCCATCCCTGGTGAAGCTTCCGCTTGCGCTGCTTTGCAAAGGCTCTGCCACATCTGTCACCCCGAGATGGTTCTTCTGTGTGGGTACGAGCACAGTCTCTGCTACACAAGATGCAGCCGGGCAGTGCTGCAACAGGTCCATGCCACGCCCCGGAAAAGAAACAGGTGGCTGCTGGCTGGGACATTGCCCACGTGTGTCATTTCCCCCACGCCTTCACCCCAAGCGGTGATAATAATTCGCATGCTAAACCCAACGCATGGCCCATAAAGGAGATCAAAATCATCTGCATCGTGAAGAAACGAATTAGCCTGTCTTCCAATAGCAGCAACAATTTAATCCGAAGTACAGCCGTGTGACGTTTTTCATTTCGCTCTTTTGTCAGTGACCGCATATTGTTGTGTGTGTTTGTTGTTGTCATTGTCATTTGTTTGCCCCAAACATGCCCAAATGTAGGCCAAGACTGGACAATTTTTCTCTTCCTAATGGGTCACAGTAAGCCACCTGCTTTCCTGTATTTTTATAATGCTCGGTGAATGAATACCTTCTGCTGAAAATCATGATATTTTCTTTCCAAAAATGACTTCTTCATATATATATATATATATATATATATATATATATATATATATATATTGCACTGACAATTACAAGTCGCCTGAATGTCTTTAGTGTGTTATTTCCTGAAATTGTATGTAATTGGCTTTGAAAAGCCTGGAACATAGTTTTGAAGTTAGCTAAAAGCATGTCTTTCTGATCACTGCTTACATCATGTTATTTTGCACTTCCTGAAAATGGATTATTTTTGATAATAAATGCAAATTAGGGGGCAATAAATTACAAGTCAACCAATGTCTGATTATATGGAATATAATTAACTCCAGATTCTTTTGCATAGTATTTATCTTAATAATAATCTCCTGTGTAGTAAAAGAGCTTAAATATGCTTGTTCCTTTTTCATTTTCCCCCCTTTATGTTGATTTTGATTTCCCCTCTTGTATGATGATTTTAAAATAAAAGACATGGAGAGAGAGATTGAGAGAGAGAGGGAGAATAGAACAAAATGCTAAAATGCAGTCGGTATCATTGAAGAAAAGATGGTTTCAGAGATAGTGTGGACTAGTGGTTATAGTGAGGAGCTGGGTCACACAAGATCCAGATTCTAGACCCCAAATAGCCATGAAGCTGTCAGCAGGCTTCTGCTTTTCTCTTTTCCTCTCCAGAATACTCAGATGAGACTACAGAAGCAGCCCCCTTCTTCCTCCTCAACTGCACCTCTCCATAAAAAAGAAGGCTACCTTACGGAATATTCTTAGAATGGTTCTACCATTTTGTAAGAAGGGTACCTGAAGTCCAAAATGTCAAAGTCCCACCGTCAGTGCTCTGGAATGATATTAGATCAAGGGGGTTGTGAAAAATGTGGAATGGTGGCCAACACAGAAGCCATTGCTTCCACCGAAAACACGCATTCACTCATGTGTACGCACACCCCTTTGAGAGAAATTGTCCCCCAGCCTTGAGAAACTACAGCAGGACTTCTCCTCTCCTGGCAAGATGTAAGGAAACATCCCTCCCCATCCACACAGCTGAACTTCGCTGCCCTCACACAGGGTGGAGAATTTCGAGACATCCTTTGTGCAAAGTCTAGACGTAGCATTCGACTCATGGTACCATCCTAGCCTGCACTGAACATCTGGGTGCCTTCAGGCATGGAGTTACACAAGACCTTGCCTCCTGCCCCTCCCTGCTTCTGACAGTGCTGCTCAGCCCCTGCTCTTTGGGTTTGTCCATCCTGGAAATACAATGGGTCCCTGGGACACCTTCCCCGCTTCCACACCACCTGGATCTGAGGGAGTCAAGCGGTTAGATCTGGCCAAGAATCTGGAGAAAAACGCCAGATACAGACTCCTACCTACACCGATTTTCAGGGGTTTCTGGGTAGCAGTAATGAGTGAAGGGTCTTATTGACCAGCAGGGGTGGGACCTTCTGAATCCCAGAGTCAAGAGCAACCACGGCCTTACCAACCATGATACTGGGAGTGTATATAAGGAGAGGGAGAGGGGGAGAGAGAGAAACGAAGAGAGAGAAATAAAACCATGACCAGGATTTTGCAAGCGTTGGTCCTTTATTTTCTTCAGCAGTAGTAGAATTCTATCAAATTCTTTCTAACCCTGGGAAGCCTCTCTCCGTGTGTGTCTGTTCTTTCAGGCTTTGCTGCAGCTGGTAATTCCAGACCTCACCATAAAAGCTCCATTTTCAAACTGTCCCTTGATAATTGCTGTGAGGACTTAGACAAGTAAGACTATCCAAAGGCATCACTAAGGTCAAACTGTGGGAGAAAATGGTCTGATTTTTATCCAGGAGATTGATGCTTGCATCACCCCTACCTCTTTTTCCTTCTCTTTCTTTTCCAATTCAACAGCAGAGGTTATAAAATGTACTCCCAAGCACAGATAACATGTAAGATCAGGTTAGAAGCAGCTCTGCGCTCTTTTTTATACACACTGGGCAGGTTTTGCCTGAGAAACCAATAAATCGGAAGCAAGATGAAGGTGTTTTATACATGTTCATGAAAGTCCCAGAGCTCAAAAACAGTTTCTTCCTCCCAAGACTAAGCCATGGAAGATCTGACGTGTTTCACATTTTCCTCTATTTTTAGACCACTTTTCCCCCTTTTAATTCATATTTCGTGGCACTAAGAAAGGAAGGATGTAATTATCTGAGAAAAAGCAATGCACTGTTGAAACTTATGAATATGAAAATGCAAGAAACTCACATGCTCTCCAGCACTGCAGACTGTCATTGCTAGTCCTCAGCACTAAAGGTAAGCAAACAAAGAGGCAGGTAAGATTTGGGGATGAGATAAAAGGTGTGTGTGGATATTTATTTATATATTTAAAGTTTTTATATGCCGTCCCGAGACTAAAAGTCTCTCTCTCTCTGTGATTTATTATTCCTCAGTCAGAAGAGTTTCCTGAAGAAGCTTCCAAGCAAACAGCACAAACAAATTAGCCCCTGCACACAGTTTTACTATGTAAAAGACATAATACAAAAGAAAATTGGAATGGGGAGGAAAGAAGCGGGAAAAGCGATTATCCAGCACCATGTCCCTCTGCTGCAGCTTGCTAGTGAATACCCTGCTGAATACAGAGATGGGATGGGTTTTGATAAAATCAACAACCTACAACCACAGAACTCCCCCTAATTTTAGTCAAACCAAGCTCTAGTTTAAAGATTCTCTGGTTTAAAGTCTTTAGCATCTTCTAAAAGGTACCACAAATGCAGTTATTTGATGTTTGTTTATTTGTTTTCTATGCCATCCAATACCTAAAACTCTCTGGGAGGTTTACAGCACCATGTTAAAAATGCAATATAAAATACACCACATGATAAAACACCATAAAATGTTTCCATACAAAATTTAAAATCAAATTTTAAAAGCATATAAAAATTCCAGTAAAGTATATATTGAATACTCAGGCTGGGTCACTGGTGTTTGACTCAGAGCAAAGGGGATCATATATGGAACTCTCAAACTAGATCAGGTGCACGCGGCCTTTACCTTTCCCACACCTGCTTTCCAGTCAGGCTCTGCTCCTTCCCAGTCAGCATTTTACTTTTTGCATTAAACAAAATGCTGAGACCACGAAGAAATGGGATTTCCCTAGAAATTTCATGGAAAACAACATTGTGTATTCCTGGAATGAGGGAAGTGGTAGGGCTGACCAGGAGGTCTTTGATCCCTGGCCAGGAACTGATACCAACTGGTCATGGAGCATCTGACCAGAGCAGAGACAAAAGTGAGAACTCCCGTGCACCCTGCCAGACTCACTCCCCCTTGGTTTGTTTGTTTGTTTGACTTATTTCCCACCACATTGGCTTGAGGAACCTCTAAGCGGATCTGTGCAACTAATTTACAAAGTACACATCTTAAGACATCAGACACAATGCTGGAGAGCTGAACTTCGGATGGACTTCTGTAGGCACAGAGGTTTCCTGTTCTGAGATGCCTCAAACAGTTTCCTGGCTGGTGCTAACACAAAATACTTCTGCCCATGTCGAAGGAAAAGATGCCCTCCTTCCTAATTCCACCTACAAAAGGACAATGTTTATTAAGCAGAGCAGAAACAGCAGATTTTGGGAAGGAATTTGCCAGCCCCTGAAATTACTAAGCTCTTTATCCAGTCAGTTAAAAAGAGGCACAAATGATGTTCGGGTGGAATATTTTTTAAGAGGTATACAAAGTATACAAATATTTCAGCAAGGCTGAAAATTCTGTTTGTTGTTTCTTTTATTCAGGTGGAGTGATATAAGAGCTACCCAAAATGCACACACTTTTCCATAAAAATTGCGATAGAAAAAAATGAGATTCTGTAAATCAGTTATCATATTAGTAGCATGAGAGAAAGCCAAACTAGCAGATGCGCCCATTTGGGCAGAAGACTCTGAGTGCTTACAACCCTTGGTTTGGACCACTATGGACTCAACGTCGTAAGGGCTGAATTATGTTTGCCACCTCTTTCTTCTGAGAGGCTCTTTATCTTTAGCAGTTCCATGGCAGGAAGGTGAAGGCTGGTCCATTCCATGTTGGAATAACTGTGTGGATGGAATTTGGCTGGGGAACATGTGTGAGAATCATACTCTGCTCGTTGTTTGAGAAGAACTTGGCGAAATCCATATTTTTCATCACAAATGGGGCAGAAAGAGCTTGGGATCTCAAAAATTACATGTGGGAGAAAGCAGAACTGAGAAAGTCATCTCTCCCTACAAATTATGGAAGAGGGGCAAGATTTTTCCTAGCAGTCATGAGCAATCTGATGTTTCCAATGTCCCGTACCACTGTATATGTTGGTTGCAGGTGCTGGGTGTTGGTGGCCACATCTGGAGATGCACTAGCAGCCTACCCTTGGCTTTAAGCTCCGAGGTTCAGCCTTCCAGATGGGAAAATCATCATCCTGAATACCTAAAGTGCCTCCATTTTCAGTGTCAAAGATACTGGCCTGGATAGACTGGCGTCTCTGTTTTGGTGACTTCCGAACACTCTGGCAGAGTATTTCACAAATCTCAGGGCAAACAAGTCAAAAAGCTTCCAATATAAAAATCCTTTTAAGATACCTAATTTCCAGAGATCTCTCATCAGCATGAGCTTTGCATACATCTTACTCACCCCAACGTTAGATCTTTATAGGGTCACCATTCCTGGTAAGCTACTTTTTTCCTTTTTTATCATCCTGCCAATGGGGCCAAGAAAAGATAAATGGCACTTTCGTTACTTTTGCTCGAGGTGCAGACTTTTCACTGCTTTGCTAAAGAGATCCCATTAGTACAACACAATAGAAAAACTTTGATAAATGATTCAAGATTAAAGTTTGGACAATGCATTACAAGAAAAACCATAAACCACATTATTACTCAGACATAAAACATTTCCTACTCGGATGGCAGAACCAAATTTCTCCTCCGCAGGGGGCTTCTCACCCTGTTTTCCATTATTCACCTTCATTACATCTGCAATAACCACGCAGGGCTTTCTGCTCATATCTTTGCCTTAAGTAAATTAAAAGGCCTCTCTTGCTGTTGGATGTTTAGGTTTTAAAACAAGTTCAGATCCACATACTGTTCCATGAACAAAACTTCAGGAGTCGATACTATTTGTGGTCCCCAGAGAAACAAGCAGAGCTGTTGTTCCTGAGTTTTCCCTAGATTTTTGCCCTATATTCCTGTCCTATCCATATATTCCTCTGCTGAGTCTGAAAAATACTGGTCAGTATTAGCTTGTAACCCTGGATCTGGTGGATAATATAGAACTGGCTTGGAGAGGGCAGAAGGAAGCTCTGGAAGATTTTCCCCATCTTTCTTCTCCACATCTCCAGTAGAGGTGATGTCTTCTCCTCTGAAGTGGGGCTCCTTACCCACTGCAGCGTTTGAGCTTCATAGGATCTCCCCATGGTGCTGAAATCCACCCCCAAAAAAGGGTCACCACATAAAGTTCAAAAGAAAAGCTGTAATGGTTGAGGACCCCCACTGAAAAGAGAGACTGGGTCCATTATGCACCCTTTTTTTAACTTTCTCTGGCCTCACACCAAGCCTGGCTGTGCCATCAGGTGGAATGAGGTAAAAAATAAGATGGTTAACCAGCCAAATGGGGACTAGAACCTGGATCTCCAGACTTCCAGTCCAGGATTCTTAACCACTACACCACACTGTTTCTCCCATTTGTGTTTCCTATCAACTTGTACAAAGAGGTGTATGATTTCCAATAACACAGGTAATTATTTTTAGGCTGCCTATACGGGTAGAATGGCTGGTAGTCTTTATTAATCTTACTCTGCAGGCTAACACTGGAAAACACATGCAGCCAATGAACTTTGCTTGTGCAGCATGGGTAAAAAATAAATTCATGACCTTGGGCCAAGGGCAACATTTGCATCTGTCTGTGTAGGTTTATACGTTTATGCATGTGTGTGTGCAAGAGACCGCCCTTGTGTTGCGATGTGTTTTCATGCAAGAGTATTCGTGTGTTTGTACATATGTTTGCATGTTTCCAAATGAGTGGGCGAGCGTTCTATGCTCATCTCGATGCTGGTTCCCTTGAAAGGGGGCAGAAAGCTGTGTGCAACTCCCAATGGATTAGTCAAATTACTGGTTAGGACAGCATGGCCAAGAATCATTCTGAAAAAGCAGGCCTTCTTCGTGGCACTCCCAGAGAGAGCAGTTGGGTATTTTCTGACTCGGCACCCCACTCAACGGCCACGCATGAGCACCCAAACTGGCCGGTCTCTGTTTCACTCAGCAGCCTCTTGCAAAAGCAACTCCGTTCAGCCAGTTCAGACTTGCAGCTCAGAGAGGCAGCAAGAAGCGAAGGCGTTGCTATTAGCCAAAGGGGGCTGGCCTGGTCGTCTGGCTCAAAGGCTTCCAGACCTCCCAGGTGCCTGCTCTGAGCTCCTGGTTGGCAAATACTCTACCCAGAGAAGGACCATTGTGGGATTTGTCTTCATTCACTCTGCAGGAGAAACCAGGCATTCTAGGTCCTTCTGTCATCTACACGGGCTACCAATTGAAGTCCGGGCCCAATTTAAGGTGCTGGTGATAACCCGTAAAGTCCTAAGTGGCTTGGGTCCTGGATCCCTGAAGGAGCGCCTTCTTCCCTATGTGCCCTCCCACCCCTTGGGATCGGAGGTGGAGGTCCTTCTTCGGGAGCCCTCCTTGAAGGAGATTAGGAGGGTGGCTACCCGGGGGAGGGCCTTCTCTGCGGTGGCACCCCAACTGCGGAACATGCTCACCAGAGAGGTTCACCTGGCACCAACATTTTTTTCTTTCTATGCCAGGTGAAACCCTTTTTATCCTTCCATTATTTTGTTAATTAGTCTTAATGGTGGTTTTATATTTATCTCTGGATGCTATACCATTTTTATCTTATTTTAATTGTGCTTGTTGTAAACCATGCCAGTAATGAGACAGTATATAAATAAATAACAGGTGGGAAAACCATCTGTTTAATCATGTCATGATAAATGAATTCAAGGTATAATTCAAAATCGAAAAGCTAATTTGCACGCTAATTGCTTCATCATAAGGTGAATACATATTGGTTTGGAAAATGCTTTAAAAATCATCATCATCATCATTTTCATTTCTATAATGTCTAATGCATGGTTCATAGCGATTTTAATTCTGCATTCATCCCTCATGCCCCGTTCAAACCACTGGTTGCTTCCCTGAAACTCTTAAAACAGTCATTCCCAACCAGGCATGCTCATGTTGTCAGGGGATAATGGGAGATGTAGTCCGACATGCCCAGAAGTCACTAGATCAGGGATGGTTGCCCTAGGAAATTAACCTAGTCTCTTATATGTTTGCAAGTAAGCAGGCAGAGCATCACAGTTCAGGAGAAGATGCTAGGAACCTCAACTGTTTGGCAGCATTTCTTAAAATATTTATAAAAGCAACTTTAAAAAATGCTTTCCTGTTTATTGCCCAGCAGAGCGACACAGACTGGGAGTGAGTAATAATGGTGTGGGTTTTTTCTTTAAAAAAAGAAATTCTATAAATCTAAGTCTACTTTTAGTTTTCATAAAAAGGGAAATGAGCACAAGACAGGCAAGGATGGTTGCGCAACCAGCATAAGAGATGCTGAAATCCTCCTCATAATCCTATTTACATGTCTCGTAGGATGTTATTTCAATTTCCATAGGTCATGTATATATAACAGCGGCAAGAAGCAGCAATGCGAATTAGGGCCTCTCCTCGCAGCAGGCTGATGAAACTCTTCACGTGACACCCTGGGGCACCATCCAGACAGAAAGGGGCCTTTTACAGCCACGCTGATTTCGATCGGCTTTTACGAGGACTGCCAACACTCTGGTTACTACTATAGTTATTACATAGCATTTATGACCCTCTTTCCCCCCTCTTCTAAGGAACCTGGGGTGACAGCCCTGTGAGGGAGGCTAAACTGAGAGTCCATGACTGGTCCAAAGTCTCTCAATGAACTTCATGGCAAGTAGGAACTAGAACGCAGATCACCGGAGTCTCCGTCCAGGGCTTTAGCAACTACACTACCCTTCCTCCCTTTTCCCACTCACCCATTCTCTTTTCCGGAATGCACTTCAGGCTGCAGTGCACATGCCTGGAAGGAGAGTTAGATGTATCCCTGAACCGGGATTTCTCTCACTTTCTGTTTTCTGTCTTAAGTTTCATAAGACGTGGGTATTATGAGCATTACTATCGTGATTTCCTTTAATATGTGTGGCTGATTTCTACAAGATTCCCAAAGTTCTGTGTGCTTCAGAACTGCTCTAAAACACATGGTCTTCTAAGAGTCCGCTAAGCCTGCCAGGTCCAGGGTCCGAAGTAACCCAAGTGCAGGACTGTCAATGGGTGCTGGTTGCCCAGGATTGAGGTAGAGAACCTCATCATCACCTGCTAACTCTTGGAGATCCCTGGATCCCACCTGGGACCTTCTAGAGAGCACACATAGGCAAATCACTGACCTGCTCTTTGTGGGGCAGAAGTCCTTTCTTCTGAGCGAGAGAGGTGCAGAATTCCATGGCACTCTCAGTATGGAGGAAGGCTGAAACAGGTGTGGCACCCATACCTGTGGGTGCAGCCATGCCCACCAACCTCACCTGATCCCAGGAGCATGTGGTGGGTGAACTCCACCCCCAAACCATTCTCCTTCCCCATTTTTCTTTGTGGCCAGAGTCAAGTAATCAGTTTTATGAGAGCTGGGAGAGGTCACCCATCCCATGTGGACTCACCTATCTAGTTGCCCACCTCTGCTCCAACAGAGTTTCCCCATTTATTTGGAAATAACGCTGTCAGAAAGCATAAGCAGCATACACAATAAGGACACCAAGAACTTCAGTCCCTAGCTCAAGCTGCTCTCAGCTCTTAGGGAAGAGACAGCAACAACAAAACAGTATTGTCTGTCTCCAGCATAAGAAATAAGAAGTGTTATTATCCATTTCATGCTAACAGCCTTGTCATTACACAAATTGCTGTGTGTAATGAGCTCTTCACAAGGTGGTGCAGGGTAGTCTTCTCTTCATGGATAATGCTCATGGACAGCGATGGAGCTGGACCACACTCAGTCAGCGGAGGCAGACAAGAGAGAGCAGAGACTCTTGCAGCCCAGGAAAAATCCCCTCCCGGGGTCCTTCCTGGGTGGGATGAGCCACTCCAAAGCCCATAAATCCCTTGCAACCCAAGGATCACATGGGCACCATCACAGTTCCACACAGTTTGACAGGATTCCTGTTGTTGGTCTGCCACCAAAGCTAGGAGGAAATGTATGGATGGCTGAGGGCTGGGGTGGCCATTTGCACTGTGTCGAAATACAGTACCGAATCAGTGTGAGCTACCCAGAAAGCTTTGGCTACAGGGCAGAGCTCAAAATTAAATCAGCACCACCACCACTAGGCTGAGAGAAGGAGGATGTGAGCATTGCAACTAGGCTTCCACCACGCTTGCACAGTGTGAAGGAGTTGAGGTCCTTCACCTGTGTCTTTGCCTGTCTTCAGATGTCAGACTACGAGCTTCCTTTGGCAGCATTGATCATACTTATTTTATTAACTTATTTATTTATTTGAAACTTGTATCTACCATCTCATCGCTGACATCTCAGGATGGTTTACAACAGCTTGATGATACTGTAAACTTTACAGCTGGCTTTTTCATATTTTAACTTGTTCATTTGATGTTTTCACTTCCTCATTTGGAAGGAGGGTGTTTCCTGGTGTCTTTTGTTGTGTTTTTTTGGGGGAGGGGGGTTGTAAAGTGCCCACATGGCATCTGCCAATCAACACTGTGTACATGAAACAAACAAATAGTCATAAGGTGACTTGATGGAGGTGCTCGCTCCATTTCGCCCATGATCGCTAAGGGGCTTCATCCAGTACAAGAAACCGTAATACTTTTGCGTACGAAATACAAAGGAACAGTCCTGCTTGAAGCTTTCCATTGAGGCATCAGGATTACCACAGGCAGAATAAGGTTCTGGACCTGTTGAACTCCTGTCTTCATCCCATAGGGCTTTGCCTATGTTTTTTACTGTTTTCACGCTAAGAATTTTGAGCAGCTTTCAGCATGAAAGAGACCCAGTCGAGTCAGTTAGAAGCAGGATGTTTTATAGGACAAAGTCTACAGTTCCCCCAAATGACTGAGATAAAATCATGGCCTGGGACTTAACATGCATTGCTTTGTGCAAGCCAAATGCTTTTAATGGCCATCAAAAGGAAAGATGGCAGAGAGAAGGACTTAGCTGCATTCTCAGACAACTCTCTTGAGTTGTGACACTGTAACCATGTAAGCATTTTCTTTAAAACAAATAAATAAATAAAAGCAAAATGCTGCATTAAAAGCCCACAATGGACATTCTTACCATCCTTTTCAAACATCAAAATCTGAATTATGCAGGGTTAGACAGGTTGGTGGGTAAGTACACTGGCCTTTCATGTCTCATTATGTTGTTAATTAGCTAATGTTTGTAAAGCACTTTGAAGATGAAAGACACCCATATACATTCCACGTATTATTATCTCTGGAGACCCAGGTTCAACTAAGAGGTGCCTAATTACACATGCAATAAATTAGATTTAATGAATCATGGAATCTGCTTTTGTGTTGTGTGTGAGCTTCGATCAGCCAGTATGTTACATGGAAATAATTTTGCCAGAGGATGGAGACACAGATGAAAGTTCCCAGGGAGAAAAGTGGGATCAGGGTTTGCATAAAGGGGCAGTCTTGCAGGTATGGATATATTGCTTCTGATTTCAAGATTGTTCTGTAATCTGGGCAGGTTGCCCACCAGTCTGCTTTTACACAGGTCTGTCCTCAGTTTGTAGGAATCCTTTTTTTTGAATGGTTGCCCAACTGTCCAATTCTGTTTCAAAGGTAAAGAAGCATAGACACCAGGGAAGCGGAATGAACAGGTAAGCAAGCAGGTTACTCGGTCACAGTCTTTGCCACTGTAGTTAGATGTGCTTTATGCAAAATCAGAACACAGTCTAGCAATTGTGGGTGCTAACTATTGAAAGGCATGTATTAAACAGTTTAAAACTCAATGTTTTTAAAAGCCTGGGAGAACAAAGCAATCTTTTTGTGGTGAGTAAGTCAGTGAAAAGTCAGTACAGCTGCTGTGAAAAAGGCAAGGTACAAGTTCCTTGTTGGGAACAATTAGGAAAGGAATCAAAAATAAAAATGGCTGGCAATATTACAAATGCTGTTATGTACATAAATCAGTGTTGTGACCACATCTAGATACTGTGTACCATTCTGGTTACTGCACCTCAGAAAAGATACGGTAGAGTTAGAAAAGGTGCAGAGAAGGTGAGGAGAAGCAAAAAAGCCAGAGGTCTGGAGCCATTCCAGCAAGACAAAATCACAGTTTTTGTTCAGGATGCTTAAAAAAGTCAGGAAAGGTGGCAGGGGGGTTAGGAATGTATGCAAGCAGGCATGTTATAGGGAAATAGAGAGGACAGGGCGATCCAGTGGGAACATCCAGTGAAGCTCATGAGTCAGGCACAGACACAAGGAACTGCATCTACACATACCACATAGCTAAAGGGTAGAATTCGCTACCACAAGATGTGTTCCAGGCCACCAACTTGGATGGGTTTAAAGGGGCATTGACATAAATAATATTGAATAAAGATGTCATGGGTAATACTCGGGATGGCTTGGAAGGGCAGTCACCCAGCTATCCCTGTGCTGATCTAGTCCATTCACACTCTGGAAGAAACCATGAAAGAATCAGCAGATATTTCCAGCAACTTGTCATGAAAAACAATGTTAAGATTTTGATGGTCCGTTAGCGCAGTGGCTTTTCTAGGGAGCCTGGAGAGACTTTCCCTAGAATTTCCCAGAGTTCCTTCTGACCTTAGAGAAGGTCAGCAATTCTGAGCAACCTTCCCACCAATTCCAGTCTTTCCCAGTAATGCACAACCAGGGAGGATTGCTGGGTGTTCACCTCTCACGTTCACATGGTGCAAGCAGTTTTCTGAGTTTAGCATTCATCCCAAACCACACCTGATGGCCCAGGGCAAGACAGGGGCAGCGTGGAAAGCGTTTCCTCAAGGGAGAGCTTTTGAAAAGCACCACTTTGCAAAGCTGCCTCCTGATGGCTGCCAAACCACAGTGATCTGAAATGAGGTTCATTTTAAACTCATTTTTCTCAGGGGAGGAGTTTTCCCATCGCTTCTGCCATCTTTTTTCCTTCAAAGAGAATATCTGTTAAGAAGGAAAAGGCTGGTGAGCTTCATGAGGTTCTCCAAGAGGCAGTGCTAAGGCCTGTCCATTAGGGGAAGCACCCCAAAACTCTGTAGGCCATGCAGCATCGTTCTCCATCCTGAAAATTCAAGGGTGTCTGTGAAACTATCCATGGATGTTCCCCCATGAGAAAAGAAGATTATTTTTGGAACCACTGGAACCAGCCAGTTTCACTGCATGCTGTCTGGGTGAGGTGTCTGCAAGCAGCCAAAAGCAGAAGGAGGGAGTTTCAACTTCCTAAGCCAGGGCACGAACTCAGAGTGTGGAAGCCTCGTTCCTTTCTGTTTTCACTTTTAAGGTGGACTCCTAGTATTGCTTTGTGTTCTGCATTTCCCCAGGACTGCTTCTCATGGAGAATGGCATCTGCAGCACCCACTTTCTTGCTGGGGCCGCACCATTTCCGTACTGTCTGTCTCTTTACAGTGTTCTTCCCTGAGCAGGAAGGAGAGGACAAGCATGTGAATTGATGTCAGATTTCAACCACGTCTGTTGGAGAGTGAGACTGCTTTCACAACATGACTTGCACACCTGGAGAAGCATGTGTCCTGCTTACCAGTGGATAGTCCTCTATGAGTGGACACTGTGATGTTCCAGATGTTTGGGCCTACAGATCCTTGCAGTCAGCAGAGCTAATGGGAGGGAAGCTGTAGACAAACTAATGGAGAACCACAAGCTGCCCACACTTGCTCTGTTTTCAGAGAGGCATCGTCCTCTGAACGGCTGTCAAATCTAAGTCTAATCACAATCAATGAAGCATCAGAAGGACAAGGGAGGTCCTGGGGGTTGCCCATCAACCCACACAGCCAGCTGAGCAAGCATACAGGACCCCTGGCCAGTCTCCCTCACTATGGTGGAGGAGTACTGCTTCAGTAAGAATAATCAGTTTCAGCTTACATCTCGTATATGAACGAGCATTCCGAAGGCTGAGCAAATCTGCTTCTTCATTTGACAACTGTTTGAGGGATGTGTTCCTCTCCTCTCCCCTCCTCTCCTCTCCTCTCTCTATGGTGACATGTAAGCAGCCAGCCACCATACCAGTGTTGGCCATCTTCTAACTTTTCTGCACTCCTTGACCTTAATGAAATGCTTTTTACCAACTTGTTTGCCTTGTTTCTTTATAGATGTCACCGGACTGCTTTCCATCATTGTCCTCTGTTGGTGGTACCTTACAGAAGCCCTCAAAACTGGGAGGTCCTCTGCATTCCCCAGCCTTGCTTGATAGATTCCTGGTATGCTTTGCTTCATTCCTCTTAAAACCATTAACATTTTAGAGAGCCTGGGGCTTGTGGGGACTACCTAGACCTGGGTTCAAGTCTCCACTCGAACCAGAAGCTCAGTGAATGACTGAGGATCAGTCCTTTGCTCTTGGGCTAACCTACCTCACAAGGCGCCTCTGAAGTGGAATGTGCTCCCCAGAGAGGCTCGCCTGGCACCGAGCTTATATTCTTTTCAGCACCGGGTGAAAACCTTTCTATTCAACTGCCATTTTAAGAATTAGGGGTTTTAGATGTTTAAATTAACAGTCACAGTTTTATTTTATTTTATTTTATTTTACCATATCTATTTGTATTTAATTAGTTAATTAATTTATGAATGGGATTTATTCATTTTTGCTAGTTAATGTTTTAACTTTATTACTGATTGCACTTTTACTATTATTGTTGATTTTAAACTTTGTAAGCCGTCCCGAAACATCTACCTTGCAGGATGGGATAGAAATGTTTTAAATAAAATAAAATAAATAAATGCGTTAAAATAGAGGCAAAGAGGAGGAGGATTGCAGGTGTTGCTTGGGCTCCCTAAATCGCCCCCTCATTTATAGACATCCTGGAAGGCACGTCGGCCCAACACGGTAGGCTGACGAAGTGTCTTACTTTAGTCCTCCAACTTTCTGCAGGCCTGAACTGTATAAAGATCAGCGACCATCAGAGAAAGAACTGGATCCTGAAGTTGCCCACCCAGTTGGACTGCAGAATGGGCAAGGTGCGCCACTGACCTGATGATGGAGTGATGCACTTTATTTCCCGCTAAATGTGCATTTATACTTTTGAATAAGCATCTGAGAAATGTTCTGCTTCCTGATGTTATCTTCTATAGAGACATGTTTCCTTCTTTTGGGCAATGCTTACATGGTAACCCTTACATCATGTCCTTTGTCAGAACATATTAGTGGTGTTCTTTGAGATGTATTGAAAAGGAAAGCTGTACATTTTGGAGATACATAATTCAATCATTTCTGCAAAGGACTCCCAGAGGAGAGCATCATGTCTCAGTTTCACTCCTGCACGTCATTCCAGTACCTTAAATCATCTCTGCTTAGAACACAGGCCTCTCTTCTCACTGTTTCTGTTTCCTTCCTTTTGCAGCTAAAAGTCACTTTTCAGTTTGTACAACCTCATTTCCAAGAAATGGGTCATGTTTTTCATCGCTTGGTATCTCTCCTTCAAAAACAATAGGCAAGTAAGTCATTGGATTCTTCCATTGTCAGATTTTTTTCCAGGCACTCTAATAAACAGTAACTTTAGATATAATGTTTAATTTACCTCCAGGCTATGATAAAATGTTTTAATAGTGCCACAAACCTCTCAACTAGCTTTTATTTAGGTATTTGCTTACGATGAAAAGGTTTGATCCCAGTGGCTTGCGACTTCAGGCTTTTTACAAGCGGGGTCAAGAAATTATCAAACATTTTGGAGGTTTCCTTGAAAAGCTTTAAAGTGCCCATCCTGGCTAGAGCCAAAGGGGTTGTGGGAGCAGAGGATCCACACGATTTCATGCACAGGTTCGTCTCTGGAAAAAGCAAGTGTGACGCTTGGTTTGTGGAGTGCTCCCAAGTCCTTGGTTAGTGTCCACACTATTTTGTAATTCAGACATGCAAAATATAGAGCACCTGAGGGCAACAACAGAAGGTTACTGGGTGAAAGGGTTCTAACCAAAAAGGTGGAAGACCCTTTCCCAAGGTTGTTTTACTAGCAGAAAGAGCTTGATATTTAAATATGCTTTTCTTCTTCCCACCGACCTCTATAAGGCAGCCCCTGAGAACGTCTCCAAAAGTGAATTTAGCTTTTTTTTTGGGGGGGGGGATGCAGGGGTGGGGAAGGAATGCAATTAGAGATGCTAAGCAGGGTTAGGCCTGGTTGAAACCTGGATGAGTCACTTAAATGTTCTACACATTTAAGTATAGAAATGTAAGATGATGATGATGATGATGATGATGATGATGATGATGATGATGGAATGGACAGTGCCTAACCATTTGTGCAATATAAGAAGAAATCATTTTGCAATATCTATCACAGCTTCCCATAGCCTCTACATTTGGATGCTTGGGTGGACCGAAAAAAGCTCTCTGGATCTTTGGCACTTCTACTCCAGCGTTCTTGATCGTGGGCCTGCCAGCTGAGGCTTTTGGGAGCTGGATCCTAAAATATCTGCTGATCTACTTTCTGCTGAGCCCATTCTATGGACATGAGCAGAAATTAGGCCAATCTCAGCGGATAAAGAAAGATAAAATCTGCTCCAGACAGATCTCTAGGCAAAGGTAAGCTTCGAACCGGCACAATTCAGTCTCTACCCTTCTTGCTTTTCTTCTGCTGCTATTAAACAAACAAAAAACACCACAGTAGAATACACGCTTAAGGTCTGCATAATTAACAGCAGAAGGAAGTAAATACCATAAACATATTTAAAAGGTGAATCAGAGGTGAGACAACAGAACTCTTCCAAATGTAGGTCATGGTTTTTCCTCAGCTGCGTTGCTCGAGTTTGGCAAGTGAAAACCTCATGACAAGTCATTTTTACCTGCCAGGATTTGCATACACATATGATATCTGCTATACTAATTATATCTATTTTCACAGTATAGACAGACGTGCCCCGGAGCTGTGGGCACCCATTAACCGATCAGCAAGTCTTCCGTGCACCTGTGTTTTGATCAGTCGGAAAGGATGCCTGGCATCCGAGGGCTAAAATCACCTTGCTGGCAGTGGAGGCACACCCCCAGCTTCTCGCGGGCAAAAATCAAGGGTTTCAGCAACGCAGGAATCAGAGCAACGACCACAAAGAATTAAAACAAGGAAAATAACCTTTAATCATAGCAACGCTGCATACTCAATCACGCTCGCAGCGCTTCCAGACGGAGGGCTCCCAGGGTTACAGATAAGAAGCAGTGATGCTCGGTAATTTTAGACCTTCTGCTGAATGGCCTTATGGAGGGGACCCTGTAGACAGCTCTGTATAATTTATTTACTTACTTTAACTATAATCACATTTATTCTTTTCTCCCCCCCGCCCCCGGAGGGAATAATGATCCTCCTCTCCATCTTATCCTCGCAACAGCCCAAGCAGGTGGGTTTAGCTGAGAGTCAGCAAGTGGCCCAAAGCCACCAGGGAAGATGAGATTCTCAAGATGCAGCCCCGTGCTTTAACCACTAGCCCACACTGTCTCTGAGTGTCAGAATGCCTTTCCCAGCTGCTAAAGCACTATTTCCAGGGCCTTCCTCCCAGTGCCAGCTTTGGGAGCCAACGCTGCATCCTGGGGCCAGGGAGCACCAGGGTAAGGGCTTGCCCTCCTCCTCCCCAGGGCCCCTCCCTTCTCTTCCAAGCCCTGCCTGGTCCCTTGACCTGGAGCTCCTCAGCCATCACGGCCTCCTCCCCAGCCTCCTGGCCCTAGCTGCCGTTCCACTGCACTGAGATCCGCTGTGGCGCAGTGGCGAGAGTGTTAGACAGGGGACCCCGGAGATGCAGGTTCGAGTCCTCCCATGGCCACAGAGCTCATGGGGTGCCTGTGGGCCTAGCCAACCTCACAGGGTGGTTGTTGTGTGGATCAAACAGAGCAGTAGAAGCCACCTTGAGTTCCTCACAAGAAGGAAAAGGGTGGGATGTAAAAATACGAACAACAACATGCAATGCAACAACAATAGCGATAATCCCCATGCTGTGCATATTAATGTTTAAATTGCTAATATGTTGGAACCATAACAACTAGCCTTGTAAACTGCTAGCATGTTGGAACAATAACCCTGTTAAATAAATCCTCTGACCATGTGCATTTTAAACTATCTTTGAATGTAGGATATCTCGAGGAATAAAACTCTTTCCTTCTGCTGCTCTGAATATCTGCACTGCCTTAGGACTCAATGGCCCACCGCACAGGGAAAAACCCTTAATGGCCCAGCATTGGCTGCGTCTCTTGCCCAAACATTTCCTAATCCATGGGGAGAAGAGATCCAACCCCACTGACTCCAGGGAGAGGGGTAGAATCCCCCCCCCAATTGGAGAGATTTAATATCCCCCTCCTGGAGTGCCATGTTCCCCATCCAGAACAGGGTCTCCTGGACTTACACAGAAGTAGAGAAGACTAGCACTCGTGGCTCAGGAAAGAACTGTATCTTGTGTGTGCATGTGTGTCTGAACAGATAGGTCAGGAGATAGAAGCAAGATACCCTGAACACTGATAAGGACACTACTTCCAAAATGGGCACCTTTTCACTCTAATCATAGCTTGGTGTATTTTATTTAACCGTCCTGGAACAAGCTGTATCTCTGATCATCTCTCTGCTGTATTTTCACTTAACCTTTTGCCCCTGCAGCGGCTAAGCATCCGATCGCATTTCACCACGAGGGACTTCCATCTCCCTCACCAACATCACCCACACCACTTCTTCCCTCTCTTCCTCCAGCTTCTTCTAGTTCATTCTCAGTCCCTTCTGTGTTTCCATGAACAGAGCTGTAATTTTATTGATCTTTTTTCATTTACACTTCTTTTTAGCTACCTTGGCTCTTGAGGTGAGAAGCTTTAAGGTAGCCACAATTTTCTGTTGGTTTCCCTGATCTTATATGCAATGGAGCATATTTCCACTTCCTTGGGGTACTTGCTATCAGAGTGGACATTCATACAACACTGTAAATTTAAATTGAGTTTGAACAGGTCAAAAGGTATTCCAACGAACGGGTTCACTGATTTTTTTTAAATGTTTGATTGAAACTATGCCCCCAATTTAACGGGCATGAGATCTGTAAAATGATAAATATATTTGAACCAAAAACCTGCACATGATGAGCACCATGAAGGACTCATTCATTTTAGAACAGATGCGCCTCCTAAATTAAAGGCCAATGTAGGGTGTGCATGCATGGACTGAAAGCTAAGGAAGTGTGAGTCGTCTTTCAGAAATGTTGTTTCCCATGTGCACATGTAATTTATAGATATATCTTTTAAGCTGCAATCCTGTACAGAATTACCCAGGAGTAAGGCCTGCTTAATTTAATAGCTCATTAATGTAATTAGGCTCACTTTCGAGGTGACGAAAATAGGGTTGTACTTTTACAGAGCAATTCAGAGGGGTTCAGAGAATCTATGGCAAGCAAAGCTGCCCATGTCTTGCTACACTCATGCTGGTGTGGAGATGAAGCATTAGATGAGAACTTTTTGCTCCTGGGAAACTCAAGAAAAACCTCCGGTAACCTGACTAGATCTGCAAAATGTTCCTTTCCCACAAAGAAGACTGGGCAGCTGCTGCAGAACTTTTCCATTGGCTCTCAGCCTCTTTGACACAGAGGCGTTCACACATCCCCCTAAGCACTCTTGACAGAGCTGAGAATATTTTCTTCCTGTATGTGATAGATCACATGAAGTGTTCTTTGTGCCTCTTTAGGATGAGATGTCAGCATCTCTCCAGGTGAGCACCCAGCATTCAGAATGCTCTGCTCACGACATGGAAAGCTTTGGCACTCTGCTTCTGATTAGCTGGCTTGATGTGTCCGCGACTGCATCTCACAGTACACCTGTTCCAAGACCAGGATGCATAGAGCTAATCTTCCTAGGCTCTTTAGGTTTTCCAGTTTCCATATGAAATGTTGTGATGGAATTAACTCCCAATCTATACAGGTTCCATGAAGTAATCCAGAATTACATTACACAAGTATCGTAAAGTATTGTAATGTAATCAAATCTAACTTTATTACAAGTATAAGTGAGCTTTCCCCACCCTGCTTATTTTCTGGATTGTTCTCCCAAGCTTCTGATGACCCCAGACTCTCTTAAGGGCTTGTTCTTCGGGCTGGGCAGCTTGCCCACAGCTCCACCACGGACGGTGCTTTGTCCTGCTCCGTTCTTGATGGGTAGCACTGACCTTCTACTTCTGCCTTTCTTGGATCTGGCTGCCTGAGTTTGCCCCATTGCCAGTCTGAAATAAAGCATTTCCCAGCCTAGGCAAAGTATGGAGAAGGGAAGCCTCACTGGCGTGATATTTCCAATCTGAGGAGCTACTACCGAGAAGGCCACGCTCAGGTGTTTGCCACCTGTATGCTCAGCAGCAATGGGCTAGAAAGCGAAGAAACCCAAGGCTTGAGCATGTCCCTGTGAAGAAGGAGGTGCTAGTCCCTAGGCCTGCAGGGTGGTAAACTGTGGAACAGGGGTTGGGCAGTCAGTATGGAGCTGGATTCTTCCTTGGTAATCACCAAGCTGCCCTGTACACACTGTTAATTTCTTTCCAGTTTTCTTAGCGGTAGCTGGGCTTGCTGTGAAATAAGTTTCCTTCGGAGCTACAACCATGGCTTCCAAGGAGCTCCTTACTTTATTCGGATCAGACCTCTCCTCTGCCTTGACCTCAGTCGATAGCCAGCTACTGCCTTGCCAAGCCTTCCATGGCAGCCATTTTGTGGTGGGGCCAGCTGCTTCTATCTAACCATGGCCCCCAAAACTTATCTACTTCTTCCTTAGATGGCAGTGACCCACATTTTTGCTATGCAGGTCGAAGTGCTGACCAAGTTAAGCACCTGGACCAGAATGCAAAGAAGCAAGCATATGAATTCACTTTTAAATATATACATATATATAAAATACATGTTATTTTCAGCTTTTCACTGCCTTCCATGGCTTATTCTGCTGCTGGATCCATGTTTTCCCTGCAGAAAAGCAAGATTTCTCCTATTGTAAATAAAAAAGGGGGGTTGAAATCTATTGTTGAAATCTTTGTGCTACCTCGGCTTGTCCGTAGATTCCAATCCTCGTGTAGGGGCATCAGTATAGCACAGACAAATAAACCAGGTTAATTGGTGGTAGCTACATCCCCTCACAAGAAGATTCCAGGCACTCATTTTATTTTCATGTCAATTCTTCCCCCATTCCCTGCCTCCACTGCCACCGCCTCCTCGCTTCCCTTCTCTCTTCTCTCTTTCCAACCTGTCGACTCAATCTCCATTGCAAGATGCAGATGAAAATGACCCAAAAATGTATTATTTATGAAAGGCTATGCTCCCGCATTAAGCCGTAGATGGATTGTGTCAGGGAAGCTATATGAGAAGTGCAAGAAGTCAATGGGAAATGATAACAATAATCATAAAAATAAAAAAGAGCGACCAAACGAGAAAGGGAGGAAAAGTTTTCCGCGAGGGCAGTGGGTGGTAGGGGTGCTGAGGAGAGAGATGGAATTCTAGTGATGCCTTTGATAGAGGGGACATTATGGACACATTGAAATGTATCTTGATTGGAACTATGAATATGATATAGAGCTGCCCCCGGTGCTGAATATCAGAAATATCCATGCACCAACACATTCCTCCTTTTGAACAATGGAGAGAAGTGGCTTCCCTCACATCTCTGACCCGACACTCTCATCACCAGCAGCACCTTCTCTTCCCTTTCCTTTCTCCCCTCTTCCCCAACTTTTGCATTTCGCTCCAGGGAGGCAAAAGGAAGCAGTCGATCAATAGGCTGTCTTGAGCGAAGCCGCCTGCAGCTCTGCCATTTCTCAGAATGGCCACTGTTGAAAGTCATTGACACAGTAACAGGGCTGTTTGCAACAGAAATTAAGACTCTTCAGCAGGGGTGGCCACTGGCTGCTGATAAACTTCCACCAGTCCCATCAGATTGTTTTAAATAAACCATCTCAGGAGCTTCCCATTGGTCCCTCTTGTATTTATTCATTTGTTTACCTGGAAATAGGTAAGCTTTTCCTGTGCTAGAAGAATTAGCTGAAGACTGCAGCATATGGACTCCTCTGAAAAGGCAGGTGGTTGTAGTTTATTTTGGTGGTTGGTTGGTGGGTTGGGTTGGGATGGGATGGGTTTGGTTTAACCAATGTGGGGACACCAGGTAGATTCTGCGCAATTCCAGCAAGGAGTTTCAAGGCATACCTTTTTTAAAAAAAATCCATCTTTCAGATACGTTAGAGAGTAGGAAAGGCAGAATAAAAATACTGAGTGATCTGTTCATCCCTAGCTAGCAGGGTATAATATTTCTGCATAGTCTTTCTTGGCTTGATGTTTGTTTGTGTTTGTAATGACTTGTCCCATGGAAAACCTGGAGATGGCTAATTCTCTTGGTAAGCATCAGTGCCTGATTCTGCCTAATCTTGGAAGCTAAGCAGGATCAGGCCTGGGCAGAAGTGGGATGAGTGACTTGTTTGTATGATTCTATGATTATTGCTGTCAACTGCCTAGAGAGCTTTGGCTATGGGCAGTATAAAAATGTAATCATCATCATCATCATCATCATCATCATCATCCTTTGCTTCCAGTGCATTGTATGAATCATCTCGTGGAAGCTTGCAAGTGAAAAGTTGCTCACATGCAAAGGGCTGATTCCCAGGGGCACAATGAAGCCAGCACTTCCATCGCTGTCAGTGCCGTTCTCCCAAGTGCATCATCCACAGTTCAAGCTTGTGTTCCATCGTTATCCCCCCGAAAGACAAAATAAGAAGCTTCTGTGTAAGCTGGTCTAGCATAGGGCCTAAGAGGCTGAGCAACAAATCAAAAGTCCCAGTTTTGAATCTGGTCTATGTCAACAAACCATCATAAACCACCCAGACAACTTTGGCCATTGGGTGGCACAGAAATGAAATAAATAAATTTAGAATAACAGCTCAGCAGATGTCCTCGGGCAAGCCACTCATGCTCAGCCTCTCCCATCTGTAATGGGAAAGACAATCGTAGTGACCTGCCTTACCTTACAAGGTTGTTGTGAAGGGTTAGAGTTAGACAATCCTTGGGAAGTCATTTGAACTCTCAAAAGTGAAACACAAATGGTAAGCATTATGAATTTGAATGTCTTCACTTCTGATGTGTCAAATGGGGCTTTTTAAAAATCATTGGATCTTTCATTTGTGAATGACCTTTTGCAGTGCAAAAATGCTTATGGGCATTTTGGAATCCTGACCCATGACAGCCATAGAGATAGACAGAGACAGAGATATGAATGGGGTGGAGTCGGGGGATCTTGCAAAAAGATTTCTAGCAATAAAAAGATGTCTTCAAATAAGAAATATCTGGCAGTCTCAGAAGTATGGATATCTACTAATGGTTGTACCAGATTATAAGCAGACAAACCCAGGCAATATTGGCTCTCCATTATTACCCACATTTTTTCAGATATATATTGCATTAAATTTCTCCAGAAGAGGAAACATTAGCAAAGTAGTTTATGAGTCTGTAAGTGATTCAAAGCTGCAGACTAGAGAAATGTATTGGATTACATATTTTCTATACAAACTGCCAGCAATTAATTTAAATCATTTCCCTAAATCAAAATAAGTAGAGCTTTCGGCAACCTTTGAAGTTTAATAAGTGTTTAGATGGTCCATAAACCATACGTTTGAGGCACCTAGGTTTTGAGATCATGAAATCCAAAGGGTCCCAAACTCTTTGTAGAAGAAACAGAATTGCTAGAACAGCAATGCTGAAATTCAAATGAAAATTCATTTGTTTAAGTGGTGGAAAGAGATATTTTTAAATGGTTAAAAACTCTTTTGTCTTTTATGGCTTTAAACCTGCAACAGCCACAAAAATCCAAAAGTTTTGGCCTTGCTTTTTTTGCCCCACTCATCATTGCAGCGCTGGGTGAATTTCAGCCCTTGGGCTGAAAAGTGTTCACATGAGACGAAGCATTATTCATCATTTTCCTACTGTTGCAAGTAACATATGATTGCACAAAACTCAGTAAAAATAAAGAAAGCATCCTTTAACACGGGGCAAAGCACCCTTAAAAGCCAAAGGCCTCGCATAGCAAAACAATGTTCATGGTCTCCAGCTGACCTCCCTCGAGAAAGGCTTCTCTAGTCTGAGCGCAGCTGCAGAAAAGACTCTGCTACAAGTACACCAGACTAGTTCCTCTTCTTGCACCTACAGAAGAAGCTCCTCCTTGGCTGGGTTGTTCTTACCAGTCTGAATGGGAGGTGGGGAGTCAAAATAAATTCTAGACGCAGCCCAAGTTCACTGGACACATTTTGGCATGCTTCCAATTCTCTGCTTTTGTTTTCTCCTGGCTTATTCAAGCAACTGCAGACAAAATATTCTGATACCTGGAATTCACAGTTTGTCTTGCTGCTAAATTGCAACCTTAACACATCCCTGTCAGCATCACCCCACACCCTTGCCTTCACTGAAAATGTGTATTACATCACACTGCATGCAAAGAGAAATGGATTTCCACAGGCACAATTTCACTGGAAAGTCTGTGAAGACCACTGGGATATGGTCTATTCTGGCACAGCTGTTCCCTTTTAGAGGAAGGGTAAAAGCTGATATTGCTGGGCTGAAAAGCCAGGAAGAACTCCATTCCACCTGAGGGTCCTGAAGCTCCTGAGAATGTGTCTTCCTACTCCCCCATCCCTGATAAATGCTTGGGACTGAGCCACAAGTTCTTCAGACAGAGAGGCCATTGAAATCAATTGGCCAAGGGAGCCCTGAGCTTGCTTGCAATAAGAAGAACCTTAGTCTAGAGCCAACCCAAAGTCACCCAACGTGCTGGTGTATCTCCAGCCTCAGAAATTGAGGTTGATTGATCCAGCGGAGGAAGAAGGTGCTAGTTTGCCCTTGCAAAAGTGCCACACTGAAAAGCATTTCATACTTCATGGGAATATTTAAAGTTAGGGTTCATTTATGTTTATTTTTTCATGCTTCATAAGCTGCCATTAACTTTTAGATAATGGCAGGGTACTTTTTTTCAAACACACACACACACATTTTTTAAGTTGACTCCCCCCTTCCCAGATGGAAAATTAAAAGGAGACCTCAAAAGAACATAAGAGACCTCCAGTGCTGTTAATAAGTCCTTTCAGAAGCCTAATTCTTTCCAGATACAAATTGTGCAATTATTTAGAATGCTTAAATAAGCTAAACCCCTTACAAATGATACGCCGTCATTTACAATGGTGTTAATCGAAAATGATTTATATGTTGCCAACGACAGAGAACAACTGGAGAGACCACATCAGTTTATACATGCAAAAATATAATTAGAAGTCCTGCAGGCCAATTAAATATCTCTTAGTCAGTCAAACATTTGGATTTTAACTGATTTGTCATTTGGGGAGCTGTTTAACAGTGAGCTTCTATATGGTTTCTTGGAGGTAAACCTCACTAAATTCAAAGGAATTCACTTCCAGGTTAAGTGTGTATATATGCAGCCTTCATTCCCATAACTTACATGTTGCAACACTTGGATGGCAGAAGGCAGGAGATCCCGAAAGAAGTAGAGTTAAGGGTAGAATTAAAACTGAGGATGAAATACAACCAGCTTTAATGCAGAGGCTGGGTTCAGACAACACAAGCCATGGTGGGTTTCTTACTATTGTTGGTCTCTTCTCTGAACTCAGTCATGGTACTTCACCATGGTAAGGTTGGCCTTTAGAAACCACCATAAAAATATTGGTTCATCTTATGGTTTCTCCATACCACCATGGCTCGATGTGCTGTCTGGACCCAAGATCATGGTTTCTACAGTCCTGGCATGCAACTACCATGGATACCCCTCCATGCTTCCAATGAAGAAAAGGTGGGTGACATAGGCAGGGAATGATGCACGTTCAGATTGAATTTCAGGTAGAGCAGCTGATGGGACATGTGCCTTCAGCAGGATTATCGAGTGAGAAGGATGGAAACCTGGTCAAGTTGACTGTCTGTTGGGTAGATCATGATAAGGAAACAACAGCCATGCAGGGTTGTTTGTTCAGTCCTGCAGATGCAGCCACTGATTTAAATAGTGGCTTTGGGGAAGACTCAAGTGACTGTATTGGGCATGTAGCAAAGGCTGAAGAGAGGCATTTCACTGGTGCAAATGGAGAGGGGCAGGCAGGATCTGGCAAAGCTGCTCATGATCGCCAGTCTCGCAAACAGGCTGGGCGCCAGCGTCCCCTGCAGAACAAGCAACATCCAATGCTGTGATGCAAGCAAATGTCAGATCTCCCGCATCACTTCCTGTCCTCTGCTGCTTGGCTTGTTTAGTCCCATTCATTTCAGTGGGTCTACTCTAACTCCCACTAAGTCTGGATCCAATTCTATGGCTTTTATGATGCCCGGCACCATTGCAGTCATATCTGCACTCTTCCCAAAGCATTTCCTTTAAAACAAATGTGTTGAAATTATGTTTTAACTCTGAAATCACTGAAAGCATTTTGGGCAGAACTGTTCAATTAATGATGCAATGCTAAACATACTTATTGAGGTAGGACTCAGTTCTAGCAAACACATTGATGATTGCACAGTGTTTCACTCAGCAGATATTTTCAAACATGGATTTTTAAAATCACATATTACTCTTGGTTAAAAGCAAGTTTTTTTTCTTTTTTAGCACTGAAATTATTTTAGACAAGAGTCTCCTGAGTTAGACAATATATTCAACATGATTTTTCTCCCAGATGTTAAGTCATTATTTCTTTCTCTGGTTTAGTCAAGAGAAACTTTTCTTTATTAAATATCCTCACTTAAGTGTCGGATCCTGCAGAAGACTGGAGCATTGATTCCAATAGATGAGCAGATTGATCCATTGGCTAATGCCATGACAATCAATAAATGGGAAAAGCTCCCTTAATCAAGAGAAGGGCTTGTCTAGGAAGAATATCACGGTTTTCACATGATCAATATTACAAAGTAATAATCATGCTGGTCAAATTAATGAAAAGGGCAGGGGCAAAAAGGAGTTTTATATTTGCAAACTTAATTAGAACTCCTGAAAAGACAGCTTGTAACCTACAAGAACCGGGACTCCATGGAAATTCATTCCAAAGTACCCATGGACTCTGTACATTAAATACTCAAATATTTGGATTGCCTAGAGAAGGAGTAAGCTGAACAAGCTTGGGATGGTTATTCGGGGTGACCTAGCATTTTAGGACCTGGAAGATTTAGGAGGCAGGTCCATGGAGCACATACCTGCATAACATTTGCATATATTTATTTATATTTTACATGCAGGTTAAGAAGTAGGTATTTGGGCTTCTTTGAATTTCACAGGAGGCAAAGCCAGCCAATTATTACCTCAAGCAACTAAATTTCAGATACAATAACTTTTTCAATTAACTTCTACCCTGACCCAGATCAGGTAGAAAGCAACAAAAAAGTTTCTTTCAAATTTAATTGTAATGCAGGGATTGGGAAAAAAATGGAAGGGGGAAATATTGCAACATGTGAGAAGTAGAGGGATAACTTTCTCTCTCCAGTTGCAAACCATCCTTGAAAATTTCTCCCTGTGTGGTTGAGAGGGACGGAAACGCCTTTCCATTGACAAATAGATTAGGGGCACAGATTTGGGCTTGAGTTCCTGAGTCCGGGCATAACAGCACCCCAATGGGTAATGCATGGTAGCTCTCCAAGGATTCCTCCCTTCCAGTGCTATAACAAGAGCAATTACAAGACCAATCCAAAAGCAAAGACAGCTCCTTGAGCCAATTGCTTCTTTCTAGATCTCAGCATTGCCAATCTATACAACGGGTTGTTTTTGACCAGGTCTTAGTTCAGTTCTTCTGACCAGGTTTCGTTTAGTAGAATCTTAGTCTGTAGCACCTTGACCATCCATCTCTAGGTATGCTGCTATATTGTTCATAATTGACCCTGAGGCACCCATTGGTGTGTGAGTCCAGCTGGGAGACCTTCCATCCTCACAGGAATAGGCCCTGCAAGCCTGACCTGAGCACTGCCCACCTCCGCTCTTTAGAAAATGTTTTAGGACCAGAAAATCCAACCACCACCCCTTTGTCTAACAAAGAACAGAGTTCTTGGGCCAGATCAAAGATGCATTTCAGCCAGTTGTTCTGCCTCCACCAGAAGCAGGGCAAGAAGGAGATCAACACCTTTGCTCTGTTGTTTGTCTGAGATACCTGGCATTCAAAGAAAAGAACAGAACATTTGGACATCCAACTATACTTTGCAGATGGGAAGTCAGATAAGTGCAAGTATTAAAAAAAAACACACTACTTAAATGAGAAAACTAATCTCTTTTATTGGACCAGCTTATGTGGCTCTTAATTGTTTGTGTTTAGTTTTTAGATTCTCAGGATGCTTAATGAGGCAAAACTGGTTGAGAGAAGTTTCTGATCATTCCAAACGTTGGTGACAGTACTTGTATTGGGAGTATATCCCTATAATTGTTCTTGGCACTGTTTGCATCCAGTATCTTGAAAGGTGCCATTGCATTGCAGAAGGGAATATATTTGGGGAGGGGAGGGAAGGGTAAATGAGATAATTCTCTGAAATATATTAGCCAGGATCCAAAGGATTATCCCCTAAACTGCTGTTTTCCCCCTTGCAGACTTCTTGTCTTTGTGTACCACAGAGATTTTAAAACTAAGAGAAGTTTCAAAAGCAGAGCCACAGGGCTTCGTTCTCCCAAAAAAGAAAGAAAGAAAGGAGGGAGGGAGGGAGGGAAAGAAAGAGAATCATTATCTCATAAGAAAAACCCACAATACGATGGACACTTGAAGCCCACGGAACTCCGTGGAAACTAATTCTGAAGAAGCAAGCACAGGATCCGGTGACGAGCTCTGTCTTGGATCTTGGCTAACCCTGCCATTCCAATCCTCTGGAAATCAAGTGATGAGAACTAGCCATGAATTAAACTAATGGGACATAAGTCTGGGCTCTTTCGGTTAATGGGCGATGCCCGTTAATGCAAGCAGCCTTGCCCTGCGCAGAACCGCAGCCCAGCTGTGCCAGCCTGGAGCCCAAGCGCCCGGAGAAGTTTCTCTGCGCTCTGCCTTCCCAGATCTGCAACTGGCGTTTCGTGTTCGCAGCCTATTTCGTCAGCTGCACACGTGCTCGGAGTTTATTTTGCTCCTTCCCCGAAGCCTCTTACGACGGTGCACGTTCCTGCAGCCTCTTTGCTCAGTCCACACTTTCTGCCCTTGAACTTCGGCAGGATCTGAAGGATTTGCTTCTCTCCCAGAAGTATGAACCATGACAGAGATGTCATAAAACCTCGGAGAGAACCGAAAATTCAGAAGGGTTAGGGATGGAGACTCAGACCGATTTGGGCTGATGGCATTATTTTCCCCTACAGATTGGGAATGATGATTGCAAATCTGCAGAGGATGGAGGGAAGGTCATTTCTCTGGTGCATTTAAAAAAATCTCTCGCGACTGGGAAAACCTTGCACAAGGAAAAGCCAGCGACTAAGTTGGACGGTGCAGACAGCTTCGTCCTGTTCCTTGGGCCACTTCCCCATCACCCTCGTCCCTTCGCTTCCTCAACTGGCACTGCCTGCGATTCAATTATAAGGTGAAAAGCCGAGCTGGCCCAGCGAGTGATCAATTATTAGTTGTCAGTAATAATGGCGACGCATTCGATTTGGAGCCTCACGTTCTGCAGGACAATCATTAGAAAATAAATCAAAAAAGGGGGTCAGTGGGTTGGGGGGGGTGAGGCAGAGGGCCCGCTTAAAATATGCTGGACCGACTCCCCCTCCCCCTCCCCCCCGCCTCCCCTTTCAACTGGAGGGGTTGAATTGAATCGCTGGATCACAGACTTTTGATAGGGAAACAGACAATTTGAGGAAAGCCTTCAGTAAGCGCTGCTCCCGGGTGGAACAGCTTTCGGGGCCCGTTTTAGGAGTTTGATGGATATCTTTGAAAGCTCGCAGGCTCTGGGCCGGCTGGCCGGCTTGTTAGTTTATCTTTATCTTGGAAAGTCTTTAATCCAAGATATGGAGGCTTGAAATGGGTCTATTTGGCAGGGCGTCGGAGGTTAAATTCTGCACCGTGAAACAATAAATTTGCACCGTGCTCCAACTGCACACGCGATGGGACGGTGGAGAGCTGCAAGGGCAAAACGCAGAGACTTCGCAACTCCTTCCAGGGCGAGATCGGTCTATCGATCTTCGACCACACGTCATCACGCGCATTTTGAAGGGTTCACGCAGTTGAAACGAAGTAATTTATACATCGCATGGCATCCTATTTTCTTTCCTCCATCCTGGACCCGAGGCACAAATCCCTGAAATGCCGAATATTATTTTTTTTAATGACCGTCGGAGAAAGATGTTTGACATCCCGCATTTTTTCCCCCTTTCGTTCGTTCTTTTTAGTGATACCCGGGAAGCTTTGTTTTCCCACGTAACTACTTCTGTCCCATCGCAGCGAGAGTTGTTCCGCCGATCGCGTGTCTTTGCTATAGGATGGCGGAGAGGCTGCACCTATCAGTGGGAAGCAAGAGGCATTCCGGGCGCTGGGAATTCCTCTGAATTTTCCAAACCAGAAACGCAAAACAAACACACAAACAAAGGGCTCATTTTTGACATTTGCAAATCACCTTTCCCAGACTAGGAACCGGGCCGGGGGGGATGGCTGGGGGCTCGTGGGGCGGGGGGCTTTTCTCTCATAGTCATCGCGACGGAATTTTCAGGGGACAAAAAGGAAAAGAGCGCGCTCGATCGCGCTGCGAAAATCAATTGGAGTTTCTCCGTCTGCTGCGGAGCGATGCCTTCATTATAAACTCCTCGCGAGCTGTGTGGCTTTTAACCCCTGAGCGGGAAAGGTTGTTATGTCTGATCCCGAATCTTAATAACAATAATCCAGTGCAAGGGTGCGTCGTATCGCGCCTCTCACCCGCGTGAACTGCAAATTACACCCCCTCGCCCGCCCTGTTTACAATCCCCCCTCCAAATACTCCCTCGGCGCGATCGATTCCCCCTGTCTCCTAACCAAGCTTGGCTTGCATGGCAGAGAGAGCCCTCCCCCATTAAAAGACACTTCCCCCCTCCGAGGATAAAGCCCCACCAGTGAAGGAAGAATCTACCGTGGGGGGGGGGGGGTAAAATAAATCCTCTTGCATTTTGTCTCTTGCATTCTCTTTTGTATTTTGTCTTGCATTAAGTAGGCGCGCGTGTGCGTGTTGCGGGGGGGGGGCGCACACACCAGATCGTGGTATTTACGTGTGTAAACACTTCAAACTTCTGTTCCAGGCAATGACGTTTAATTGAATGATTGCTGGCAGAAGACAATAAAGTAGCATTCGTCTTTCAGCAGGGAAACGGCGCTGTTTTCTCCAACACACACACATACGCACACGTACGTGTGCCGCCCTTGGCGAACGCGCCCCCCCCCCCCAAAAAAAAGCGAAGGGGAAGAAAACACTCAGTCATCAGACCTCGGGCGTGTTTACTCCCAAAGTATGTCGAAGAGAATTCGAAAAGGCCTCCCCGAGTAATTGTGTGCAGGATCGCAACCTTCCTCCCCACACGGGACTCTTTTTCTTCCTTTCCTCTGGGAAAACTTTCTCCAGAAAGTTGTTCCTTTTAGGCTTCAAATCGCTCTTTGCCGCCTCCCGTTTTCTTCCTTTCTTTATCTGAAGTGAAATGTTGCCATCAAGGGGGTCTGAAGCACCTTGGGCGGTTGAGTTTGCGGCCGAAATTTGGATGTGCGGGGAAGCGGCAAAGGGATCGCAAGCCAAGAAGCAAACCGGGCTAAGGAGGTGCGCGCAAATTCAACTCCACGCGGCGGCGGCGGCGGCGGCGGCCCGGGCTGGGGCGCAGAGCGAAGCACGAGTCCCGCTGCACCGAGTTCACGGCACTTGCTCCCACTTAAGCGGGCGCCTGAAATCACAAGCGGGGCTTGGCTGTGGAGACCAGTCCGACCTGGGAAGGCGCGCCGGGGCTCAAACAGCTGCGCGCCCCTCTCGCCTCATCCTGGAGCGCCGCGGCCGCGAGAGTTTGGCAAACAGGCGTGCGCAAGTTTATCCGCAAGGATGAAATTGACAAGACGAAAAGGGAGAGATAGAGGGAGTCAGGGAGAGAGGCAGAGGGGCGCGAAGGTGACTGCTTCCGGCCCGGAGCAGATTCATCTCTGCCGAAGGATGCCTTTAAATATTCAGTGCAAAATAATGACACCCGAAGCCCGTGTTATTATCTTCATTTTTCAACACCTTCCCAAGCTGATGGCTCCGTTTATCTTTTGATCAAACTCTTACTGTATCTAAGACTGCTGGAGGAAAAAGACAGAGTTGAGGAGGGAAAAATACATGACTGATTAGAGAGAGAGCAGCCAACTCTGGACCACGTTCCAGGTTTTGCGAGGCGTGTTTCGTCTTCATTCTCTTTGGCAAACGGTGGGGAATGGGGTTCTTTTAATGACCAGGAGGTAAAGGTGGGGGCCTGAGTTTCGCAAGGGAGACGGGCATTCGCTCGCTCGCCCGCCCGCTCGCTCGCCGGCTCATTTGAAATTGAAATGAGTTGTGTTTGATCAGCCTCTCGCTTTTACGGAGTTTGTTAATATTGATACCGCAGGGAAAGGAGCCCTTCCAATCACAAGAGTAAATAAGCCAGAGGCGGGGGTAGGAAAGAGGAGGAGGAAAGGAAGCGGGGGAGATGTGAGGATGGGCCAACACGCGGGCAGGAGGCCGCGGGCCGTTCCGAAGGTTTTCCCACGAGGGTCCGGCGGTGCTGCCAAAGGCGAAAGGAAAGAGATTTCGGAGCAGAGCAGAACTAGGATTGCACTTTATGTTACTTGATTTTTAAAATGCGAAGGGTTGCCTGTGGGACGGAGGGGAGAGAGGGTCCCAGCTGGGAGGCGCCGCTCTCGATTTGGCCTCCCGCCTCCGAGGTCCAAACCGGTTCCGAAGTGGCGCGCGCAGAGGGCGCGGCTGCCCACGCGTGAGCGGGAGCGAGGGCCGGAGCAGAGGAAGGGCCCCAAAGCGTGAGCGTGCGCGCACAGAGGCGCGGCGGGGGTCGCGAGGCGCTGCTGGGCAGACAAGACAAGACAGGCCAAATCCGAATCGAGAAGCTGGAAGTAGCAACTCCTAAGCACAGTCACTCCAGATCGGCGTGAACGCCGAGAGATACATTCACTCCAGCATCACAGCGCTGTGGGACGACTTCGCTGCGCACCTGTTACGCGTCGCCAGATGCCCGCCCGCCGCACGGAACAGACACCGGGTTTCCTCACTTGACTGGGCTGCAGGATCCCTTCCGAACCCTGAGAAGAATCCGTTAGTTCTTTTCGCCCCGCTGTTTCACCGAGCGCCAGAAGGGCTTGCTCAGGGCTGAAGGCTTTGGGGATCGCGATGGTTTGACCGTCCGTTCCTCTGGGGAGAGAGTTGGAGTCACGAAAATGAGGGCGCAGCGCGCGCCCTGAAACACACACCGAAGTTAAGCAACAACTATAACAAAGACACAAGAAATCAGCCCGTCGCAAGGGTGGCGAGGAAGCCGGGTCGGGGAAGGGCCGAGCCGGGAAAGGGATGGGGGAGAAAAAGCAACAGCCCCCCCCTCCTCAAGATACAACCAAATCTCCTTGCGCCCACCGACGCAAAATCATATGGAATAATCCCGCTCCGCGCGCGCATGCCCTTCAATTTATTTCACTTAAAATTGCAAAGATAACGCGATCCTTACTGGACAAGAAAAGAAAAGAAAGAGAGAAAAGGTGGGAGAAAAGCGAGAGAAAAGAGTGGGTAACTGGTGAAAGAGAAGAACTTAGGTTAAGAGAAAAATAAATATCGTGAATGGGAAGGGAGGGAGGAAAGATGAAACTTAGTTAATAAGCGAAAGAAAGAAACTGAGTTAACGGGCCAGGAAAAGCAAGGAAGAAACTGAGTTAACCGACCAAGAAGTTGCGGGCGAGGGAAGAAAGGTGAAGCACAAGGAAAGGGGCAGGAAGGAGCGACAGCAAAACCCCGCCGCCCCCCCACCATGGAAATTGCTCCGCAGCTGAGCGAGGGCTTTTCTCACTCCAGGCCCCGCCCCCGCGCTGGCCCCGCCCCCGGCCCCGCGGCTCGGCCCGGGAGGCGCGCTCGGCCCTTTCCGCCACCCAGCCTCGGCCAGCCCTCTCGCCGGGGAGACTGACTCAGCGCGCAGCGAACCGGGGCCGCCGCTGCTTTGCGAGCAGCCCGCCCACCTCGCCCGATCGGGACGCGGCAGCGCGGCGCAAAAGTTTGCAGCGCTCGTCCCGGGAACGCGCGGGGCTCCAACCAGGATCGAAAACCAAGCCGGGGGCAGCGCGCGCTGCCGCTTTTCGGCACCCTTCTGGTGCCGTGATGGATGGAGCGCAAGGGAGGACGACGGACGCGCGCAGCGGGAGGAGCGTGCGAACAGCAACAGCAGTTCCTAGAAATGTAACCCTAGAAAGACCCCACAACCTGGGCTTCCCTATTTGGATTTTGTGGTATTGTTTAAAGCCTCCGGCAGACTCGCGAGAGGCCGCCGCTTTGCGGTGCGGATGCCCCCGCCAAGCTGATCCGAAACTTTCAGCTGACCACCTGCGCTCCCTGCCCACTCACTCCAGCCGGCGGGCGAGGGCAGCGCGCCCCTGGTCGCCCCCCCCATCCATGCCCCCCCCGGCCCCGCCCCCCCCCCCACTGGGCAGGCTTCCATTTCTGCAGTCGATCGCTCCCCCCACCCCCATGTCCCGAGCGTGTGAACTTGCAAGTCAGCCCGGCTGCATCCCCGGGCCTTCCGCTTCCCTGCCAAGCCAGGTGCCCAGGAGCGCGGGCACGGAGGGGTCTTCGATGCGCACCTTCATCACATTTCCCTGATCTGCAATCCCCCTCTCCCGTCCCTTCCTTTCCACTTTGGATCGTCTTTTGATGCCCCACTCGGGGAGGAGAGCAAAGAGAAGCTCTGGCGGACTTCAGCGGTCCAGGACAGGATTCCTCGGAACCGAGTCTCCCGCCACGCACCCTTCAACGCGATAGGATGACTCCGAGTAAATGTGCATAGGGTAGGGGGCGACTGGGCAGAGAGGGGGCAGGAAGAGGGACCCCTCCCCCGCCAACAGAGGCTGCTATTGCGCCCCTGAAAGGATTGCGTTTCCTTCCCGGTTCCTCGAAAACGTGGGGACGCACCAGCTGAGAAACGTGCTGAGGTTTGACCCGGCCCCCAAAAAGCAAGGAGGAGGAAGCGAGAGGGCTCGATAGCCGACCGGCCTGACGGTATCTCGGCGCTAGCCCATCTTACAAGAAAGTAAAGAAAAGCCAGCAAATACACATGGGGGGCTGCTGAGCGGGGAAGCAAGAGTCGGAGGGGGCAGCCCCAGCCCCAGCCAGGAGGAAGGGAAGTTTGGGGTCTTTTTTCTCGGAGGAGCATTCCTATAGTAACCGGCCCGGCGTGCAGCAGCCCCAGCTGGTTGCTAAGAGGGTTAAAAAACTGTATCCAAACAGCCTCGGCGGCGGCGGCGGAGAGGCGGCGGGCGGGACTCCAGCCCCACGGGCCGGCTCATTGGGCGCGGGCGCCGGAGAGACAAGGGTCTGCAGCAAATCAGCAGCTAATTGATTAAGGCGAGCGGGCTTGAATAGAGCTGGCCCGGTGCCAATCGCCTTTCAAAGAGCCCCCTGTATGATTAATCGCAATGCATTATTGATCATCAGAATTATACCGAGGCACATGCGCGCTGCGCGAAGGATCGGGCAGGCAGGAGGAGGAGGAGGAGGAGGAGGAGAGGCGGAGGGAGGGAGGGGAAGAGCCAGGAGGAGGAGGAGGAGGAGGAGGAGAAGGAGGAGGGGGGCCAGGCTCGATTTCCGTAATTTTGAGAAGATTTTTTTTTCGTAATTTTTTATTCTGCCCCAGCTGATGTTTGAGCCAGGATGTCGCGGAGGAAACAAGCGAAGCCTCAGCATTTCCAATCCGACCCCGAGCTGGCCTCGAGATCTCAGCGCAATGGTGAGGGGGGTGGGGTGGGGGGTGGACCTGCGTGGTGGTCTTGGGGGTGGGGGGATGCTTCTCATCCTTCTCCTTCTTACTCTGAATATTGAAAATATAGATCGAGGTCTCCGTCCGCTGCTCGCGATCTCTCACTTTGGAAACATTTAGCAGCTTCCCACCCCCTGCTCTTTTTGGCTTGCTTTTGGTTTGTTTGTTTGTTTGTTTGTTCAGATCTTTAACCCGCCCGCCCCGCAACAAATGGAACCAACTTACCTTCAGGGTTAAAGAGGAAAGAGGGATGGAAAGAGAGAGAGAGAGAGGGAGAGAATGACGCTTTTGGAGAGAGGGAGAGAAAGTTGATCATCTGGAATACCGCGTCTTGTTGAGGGTTCAATTCCGGCGTGGTTCTTATTGGTTTCTTTCCTTTTCTCTCCCCCCCCCCCACCTCCCGTCCCCCAACTAAGCCTCTCATTGCCTCTGTGGATCTTTTCCCCGCCGGATCTTTTTCGATCTGGCAAGCGGAGACCGGATCTGTCTCAATTAACCGCGCCCCCTCCCTCAACACACACAAACACGCACACACTCACTCCACGCACGCACGTTTCTCGGAAGCTCGCCTGGTTGTGTGTTTGAAAGGCGGCAGTTCCCTGGAGCTTTCTGCGGTCGCCCCCCCCCCCCGACGCCCGCCCGGGCGCAGCCACCCGGGCCTAACGCGGCAAGCAAAGAGCTCAGCCCCGACCCGTGCCGTGGCCGGTCTCTCCGCGCGCTCCCCTGTACTTCGTGGCCGCAGGCGCTGCGCTGGAGCGCTCCAACTTTTCCCTCGTTCTTTGCCCCCTCTCTCCCCGCCACCAGATCCTTAAATTTTAAGAGAGGGGACGGGGAGGGAGGGGGGGAGTGGCGGGGTCAGACACCCCGTTCTCCGGCTCTGGAGAAAAGCGCCTCCTTGGCTCTCGGATGGGTCTGATGGGTGAGTGAGATCTTCTTTTCTATCCAGTGCGATCGCTCCTTTTTCGCGTCCCCCCCCCTCGCCCCCTTACTCCCGTGGTTTAGCCTGGCAGCCCCTGCTTCCTGAAAGTTTCCCAGCTGGCCAGCCCAGCTGGCCTCCTCTCCCATCGTCCATCCTTAGTAGTAGCGGTGTTGTTATTTCGAATTCTCCTTCAGTTGTTGCCGGTTTCTGCTGGGTTGGCCCTTTCATTCTCCCTTTATGAAGGGAACAGTGGAGTGGTTGGGAGAAGCAAGATCCCGAGCGCGGCGCCTTGGCGCTCTCGGGGAGCCCGAGCGGTCGTGGGAAAGTGATCCCCCCCGAGCCCTTCTGAGGAGTGGGGGACACAGGTTGGCGAGCGGGTTGCTGGTGGCCTGCCTTCGCTCCTGGGCCAACTCAGGGAGCACCGGGACGGGCCTTCTACCTGTGCGAACGCAGATAATGGGTGAGTCTGAAATCTGGGGAGAAGCGGGGGAAGCAAGTGGAGAGGCCCCTATTCCCGAGCGGGCTTCGGCGAAAAGGGGGGTGGGGAGGAGAGGGGGGAGGGCCAGGATCGTGCAGTAGCCCCACACAGAGCGCCCATCCCCCTCCAGCCAATTTCACCAATTTCAAGGGAAATGGATCAACCACTTTCGCCAGAGAAGGAGAAGCGCCTCTCCAGCCCCGCAGTTGATGGACGGTTCATTTTGGGAGGCGCGCGCGTGGGATAATGCCATAGTTTTGGATGGTCGGCCATAGGTGAAGAGTTTTTCATTCCAGAGGAATACGAGCAGGGGAGAGGGAGAAAGCGACCAAGAAACGAAAATGAATGAATTAATTTAGCCTGACCCGCCCTGCTGACCCTCTGCTGGAAAGATCGAAAGCTGAGGATGAGCACTTCTCGACTGCTTTACTCAGGAGGAGCAGTTCCCACGAAGTTTGCTGCACTTCTGTAAACGTGCTTAGCATCGTCCACTCTTCCATTTCCCTTAACAAAAATCGCTTTTTAGCAAGGGAGCTCCCATGTATGTGTGCGCGCAAGAGAGAGAGAAAGTGAGTCTGGCCGATCATGGTGTTTGGGGACATAACCTGCACATGTGTGTCAGGCTGGGGTTGTTTAACTGGTTTTTTTGGGGGGTGGGGAGGGATATTGAGCAACAGGGAGGGGCAGCCATGCAGTATATCTCAACCATTCTTTTGAGCAATAGCGGTACCTCCTAGGCCGTGCGCCAGCCTTTCCAAATGGGCGACACCACGGGCGAGTTTGCGCCTAGTGAATACCCAAAATCGCCGCCTTCGCAGCCAGGACGTGGCCCTTCCTTGCCCTCTGATTTCGGCCCCAAGCAGCCCTCCTCCTCCCTTGGCTTTCACAGCGCCTCCTGCCCACCCCCCGCCCACCCCAAGCGCCTCCATCGGCACACCTCCCACGAACACCGCGCAAAAAGGAACCCGTGTCTGCCTGTCCCGAGCAGTTTCTTTGGCCAGGAAGTTGGTGGGCAAGCAAGTCCGTCTGGCTGGAGTAACCCACTTAACCCCCCCCCCCAAGCTTAGTCTTTCAAGTAGCAGCCAACAACGCCCCCCCCCCGCCCCCCGCTGCATCACACAGTTCCCAAGGAGCCAGGAGGGTGGGTGGGATGGGGGACTCCAAAGGAGCGCTTGAATCCACCCTTTTGATGCCACCTCTTTCGGGTTGTCCCTCATCCCATGTGCTATCCGATCGCCTCCCTTCCTTCCCCCCTTCAAGCCCAGGAGAAGGCTTAGAAAAGTTTGGGGACAATAATCTGAACCACCAAAAGAAGCAGCCTAACAAGTAAAAGCTTCTATCGAAATATCTCTTGCTAACTTTATTCTCTCCCCCGCGGACATTTTAAAAAAATTTCCTATAGTTTTCTAAATCCTTGACAGATATTACATGGTTGTAAAAGAACGATTGCAATTGTTATAAAAGAATAATTTCAAAGTCTATTTTCTTTATGCTGGTGTCTTTCCAATCTATGCTGTAAAATCTTTTCCTAGAAATGTTCTTTCCATATATAATAGCCTACAAACGCTTATACATCCATTGATTATAATGAGCTGCCCCCAAGCACCAGCTGAAAATTCAGTAACACATTTCAGAATATTTTCCTTTGGTGGTTGCATTGTGTCACCAGAAGCCTTCTAATAAAAGAATTCAATTACTCCAAACCAAGAACAGGGGAAAGCAATACCTCTACCATTTTTTGGGGGGGAGTCTGCTTCCCCCCATCTCATTTCTGAAAAAGATTCTCTTTTCTGTGTCCTTCTGATAGGTTACACATCTTCAATTTGTTAACCAAAATCTATCCATCCACCCACACACTCTGTACAGTTTGGTTTTGGTATCTATTTTTGCACATCACGCCCAAAAACAGTCCAAACAAATTCTTTTTTCTAAACAGTTTTCTGGCCTGTTGCAAACCTGAACTGCAGATTTTATCAGAACACAATAAGAGCAAGGCTGTTTTGACCACTAGCTTACTTGAATTAACTAAATGATGCAAGCCAGCTCTCCCCCAACACCCCCCCCTTTTGCCAGTTCATTGTTCTTGAAAAATCAGTCAACTTAACGCTATCTGAACCCCCCCCCCAGTAATGGATTTAGGTTATTACTCTCTTACATGCTTGGACAATAAGGTTTACTAAGTTGGCCGGAGGCGATGCTTTTTAATAGTGCTAACAGGGTTGAGAATGTTGTAAAAATATTGGTACACAACAAACCTGCTAAAAGCTCTCAATCAGGACAGTTTCCTTTCCTATTTAATCTCCGTGTTGGGAACTTTTATATGTCCCAGAAATGTATATAGATATACTGTGTATCTGTTTGTGAATACTGGGATGAGATTAGGTAGTGTAATTAAAAGCCCCAAAAACTACAGTGTTTCCTATTATCTTAATTTATCCATTGCTGTGAAAATATTGCCTTAGCAATAAGGAGTCTGAAAATTGCTGATTTGGGATTTATTCGGTTATATATTTTAGTCTATCTAATCTGTTCAAAAACTCTGGTTGATGGATTTTCTGGGCCTGCAAATGACTTAAAAGGATCTCTTACCTATTTCTGATGTAACTTTCTCTCCAAGAGAGAACTTTTCCTATCAACCAAATGTTTTTACTCTTCCGGGAAGTAAAGAAAGTTGGACTTTATCCTATTCTGCTCTGTTGTGCGGCTGAAAGTTGAGGGTTGGCTTTAGTGGAAATAGTATAGCAGCTCCAAGCATAAACTGTGTTCAACAAGTCCTTTGCTAGTGGGAGAGATAAACAGCACTAGAAAACTGTCTTGGGAAATCGTGGTTGCAGTTCTGTACTCATTTACCTGGAAGTAAGCCCCGTTGAACTCAATGGGACTTACTTTTGAGTAGGCATGTGTAGGATTCTGCAGTCCTCCAGAATTTTAGCTACATCTTGATCTAGTTGCATCTGTTAAAAAATAATAATTGCAGCTTGTTAAAGGTTAATGGCCTAATCTTAGCACCAGTACATATTTCTGGAGCAGAGTTATTCAATCCACTGAACAGATTGCAACAGTAGTTACAATGTTTGAGGGAGGATAAGGTGCAAATAATTCCCCATTGAAAAGGAAAAAGCAACTCTGCTGAGATTTAATATTGAAATACCTATCTATTCTGACTTTCTATATCGTTGCCATGTATTGTCCACTTTAGAATTATGCTTTCAATTTACACCTTGAAGTCAGGGTGGTTTTGCTCTTTTTATTTTATGTTATTTTATTTTTTGGCATGGGAGGTTGTATCTCACAGAGGAAGAGATATTTCTTCGACAGACTAATCTATAGTATTCTTGGAAGTTTATGTGCTTGATACGGAGGTGTGATTTAGCAGATATATCAGGACAGAGTAAGTCTATTAGCAATCTTCAATCCCTTTACTTGGAAGTACATTTGTTTTAAATGGATCAGCTTGGCTTGCATATCACTGTGTTTTTAAGACTGGGGTGGGGGTCCTTCAGTTGCAGCTATACACTTGATGGAAAGTAATTGGGGAGGGGGGAAATTAACTTGTCTTCCTTAAATACTCTATGCTTTATAAGCCATATATTTGTGGCTCTTATGAACCATACTGAACTTTACAGAATCCTCTCACAGTCGCTGTTTCTTCAACATATATTTTTTCTTATCCATTCATCTGGCTGTTTTGTTCATCTTCTTTCAAGGGTGGGTACAAGGAATCAGGTTTGTCTTATCCTGTCATCTAGCACAGGAGAGAATTTGTACAAAGGAGAATATGTATAGGTGGAGAAGAAATTCCCCAAAATTAGAGGAAGGCAGGCTCACTGCAGGGCCCCCATCGGCACATCTTGCGCCTTTCCAAGGCAGATGGCGACACCTCTCTTCAATCTTTTGGAAAAACCTGGAAAAGCCAGACTGTCAATGGCACACGTTTCTTTAAAGGGTCAGCTAGCCAGGGAAGTTCAGCCAACTGGGGCTCAGGGAAACTGAAGTGTTCAGATGTTTTAACCTCTGCCAGCCAAAGGTGACAAGAGTTCAGAACACAAGATGCAGTTCAGTATCTCACCGGTGACCCCCAAATAGAGTCGAGCCAGTTGCTTAGCAGGAAGCTGGTAGTTTATTTTAGTTTCACCTTATCAGCTTTGCTTCTTTTGCTAACCCTTCCTCCTTTGCACCCCCTTGGACTCCAGACCCCCAAGGAAGAGACTGACAGCAAATCACCCCAGCGACCCCCCCCAACCCTCCCACCTCCAAACAACAGGGATTTGGTTTCTTGTTCCTTTGTCAATGTTTATGTAGCCAAAGTTTAGATTATGCTCCCCAGAACTTTGGCTTGTCATTGGAACAATGAAAGCGCTTTCAACTTTTTGGGAGAAAAGGTTGCGCCAGGAACTCCACCTAGAGTTCATTTTGATTCATCTCTACGAAGGCGTTTGCACTTTATTTTAAACTAACACCCCGGTGTGTGTGTGTGTCTTTGTTTTAAAATAGAAATGCATGTGTAGCTGTTGTTACTGTTAAATAGCAGCGTCACCTGTGTGGCTGATCGTCAGTGGAACTTGCTTTTTCTGGGAGCTTTCAAAAGAACATTTGGGGCATAATCCGCCCCCCCCCACCCCAGTTACTATGGAGAAGAAACGAAACTTTTTAAGTGTATCAGGACAAGCTAGCATTTGCCTTTCACAATATTCCCTCCCCACCAAAAGAAAAAAGAAAGAACCGTCTCTCCCAGTGTTTAAAAGTATGTGCAGTTCAGAATGTTTTAAAAAATCCTTTACAAATGTGCGTGTCTGGATGGGAGAATATGTCTCAGAGCTATGTTTGTATGTTTTAAATTTGCGTACCTGTCTCGCAGTTTCCATTAAAAGTTGACCTGTAATGTCAAGAAATAAATAGGAAAGAATCTTATGCAGAAAGTCTAAAAGCTGGAAGCCTTTGGCCAGTCTGGCGGCAGCTAAATAGAGAGGTGACCTCTAGGAAGATTATTACTATATTCTTACACCTCAGCCTCTGTCTCTGAATCAGTTCAAACTTCCTCTGTTTGGAAAAAGCCGTACAATTGGCATGCTTGAGCTCAGAGTTAGCAGCAGAAATCTCCAGGGTTTTTTTTTTTTAGCCATGAATTGAGAATCTAGTATCTGATTGGCAGGTATAGGCCTTCCAAAGCAAGTTTTCCTGGGTGGTGTTTTAAAAAGTGTATCGACTTTGTTTTTTCCTCTTCTCACCATCTTGCTTTCATTCTAAAAACAGCTCTTTGAATTTTCTATTTCTTTTTCTGGCTGATTCCAGATATATTTAGATGAGGAGTTTGTTCATTTGTTTGTTTTTACAAGACACACAAAAGATGAAATCTTGCTGTCAGGTGATTACTTTGGTTAATCATGTTGCCAGTGACTATAATTTTAGAAAGCTCTTAAGGAGACCTTGTCTAAGTTTTTAGGGTGTATTTTTTAAAAATGTAGATTAAAGGTAGCTGATCTCCTTCGAGTTGGAGCAGGCTGCATCCTTCTCAGATATTTTGTTTTCACTGTGCCTAAGCATATGCAACTTTAGGTTATTTTTGAACTCTGTGTTTTCCTGTTTATGTCAAATACTAGTGAGAGGGGGGTGGTGTTAAAATGAACTGTGTGCATTTTTAGAATTTTTAACATGTACTCCTATCAAATTTGGTTCAAAAAGTCACTAGGACTTATTGGTAGGGAAGGAAGTTCCCTTAATTCATGTCTTTGGGGAAGGACTTGGAGAAATAGATCATCTTTTTCTTTGTGATTGTTTCACTTTTGTTAGCCCTATAAAAACTCAATACAGTCTCTTTTTTTAAAAAAAGTGACAGATATCTTAAGTTCTGTAACCTTCACACCTTGTGTACAACCTTAGCCCCTCCTGCTGTATAACAGAAAACTATAGGCGGAATAATTGTCGCTACAGATAGGATGGAGTGTGTATTTTATATCTGAGAGCATCTATAGTTTGGGAAAGTGATGGGTAGGAAGAAAAATAGCAAGGCCTTTTGTAAACCAGGATTATAATGATCTATTGTAAGGGTGAAGAGAAGGAATTAGGCTTTATTTTATTTTTTTAGTACAGGCAGGCTAAATATTTGAAGCAAATCCATTGTCGTGTGTACAATCCATCAGTAAGGTTTTCTGATTTCCCTCACTAGTTATTTAGTTTTGAATCTGTCATTATTTGTCTAAGCATAGCTGACCAAGCAAAACCGTGTTTTAAAGTGGGCTTTATGTTTTGATAAATGTGATCTGGTTGAAAAGTATTTTCGACTGAATGCAGAGCTTAATAGAACATGCTGACATAATAGTTTTAATGCATTTTGTGGAAAATGTGTGAACAAACAGAATAGCTTTTGTTCCTTCATAATTGGCTGTAAAAGTAGATGGAAACATCACCATTACATATGGAAATGTGCAAAGAGAAAGAGAGAACGTTTCTCTTGGCTATATTGGATTCCCTGGTTTTAAAATAAACCTCTAAAATGGATGTATCATTTGGAATTAGTTGTCAAAATACAATGCTCTAAATTGAATGTTTCTTTCTCTCCCATATATATATATATATATATATATATATATATATATGCATGCAAATGCCTTGCATTTAATATTTTGCCTCACCTTTTTATATCCATGAATCTAAATAGTAACTGCAGGCATGTACTAAGGTTTGACATTAAGCAGGGTGATTAAATATTCTTATTTTAAAATGGACTCCTTATTCCTGATTCCCATTTGCTCAATGTGCTAACATTTTCTTGTTTCTGTAAAAACTTGGGGGAGGCAGTTAAAAAAAGACACACACAGTGAATTTAGCACAGATGTCACACTGGCAATGCCATTCTTGAAAGGAATTCATCCACTGTTCTGTGGAAATGTGGCAATCTAAAAAGTATCTACCTTTTAAGAAAATAAAGTGAAATGTTTTATTTTCCTCTTGCTGGAGCCAATGGCTGTTTTTAAAACTTGGGTCAATAGAAGCAAACCATTCTCTCTCTCCCTCCCTCTCTCTTTTTTCCAGGAACTTTTTAAATGTTCGTTCTTCTTTTGAGATTTAATTTGGAAGTCATGGAAACTACCTATTATCTGATTTTAGTGTTGCGGCAAAACAGGCAGAGAGGGTAATCCTTGAATTAAACAGGCTTCCCCCCTCCCCTGGCTTTTCTAAGCTGACCACACACAATCTACAAGAGAATTTTGTGTCTTCATGCTGAGAAAACAATAGGGAGTCATCCTTCTCTTGAATAAGATCAGCTAGTCTGAAGTCAGAGAAGGGTTTTTTTCTTCTTTTTTGTAACGTTTAATTTACAAATGGATCTTAGCGATAAGAAAAGGGAGCAACCAGTGATAACAAACATGAAATGAAAGGCTTTTTCTAATGAAAGGTTCAGAGCTATCTGTTAAACAATTGACAACAGTTAAAAGCAAATAGTTTTGATATGCACTCAGACTGGGGAAGATTGCATAGGGTTATCAACCTTAACAACCCGGATTGATTTCTTATTGTATAGAAACATTTTCTCTTAACAGCTCTTCTTCTTCGCCCCCTCCCCCTTTGATGGTTCCCCCCCCTTTCCCAGAAATGTAAAGTTTTTAATGCTGCTTTTATAGATATGAGGTCATACTCTGATCTAATCTTCATGGTTGTAAAACTGCAATGCCTATGAGGAGTTGAAAGAACTTGTATATTCGCAGTGGAGCTACCCAGAGATTGGGAGAGTGTATGGTTGAAGTAATAGTGGGCATCAAAAAAAGGCAGCCTCGCACCAGATTCTAGGCATGGCCAGTTGGAACCCACTCTTATTGATGAGGGATCAAGCTCCACATCAATTTGGCCACATTCTGCATTCGGTGGGGTTGAATTTGGAGTTAAGATAAGGCTGAAAATGTGCCCGGCAGTGGCTGAAATATTTTTCACAACAAAATTCATAATACATAGAGGGAGGCTAATTAGGGTTTATGGCACAAACACAGTATACGAAAGAACCTTGCCGTCGTCAACTAAGCATCATAAGTAGGATTAGGCAACAAATGCTTGATTGTGGAAATATGAATATTATTCTTTGACAAGGGTTTTTCATTTTCTCTCTGACAAAGCAGTTTAAATGCAATAGAGTGAACTTTGGAAGGAGAAATGGTGTTTTGCAGAAGGATCAGAATTAGCTTGATGTTACGCTAGAACTCCAGTGCTTGCTTGCTTGTTTATTTATTGGTTCATGTCAACCTGAAGCTTGGGTGATACATTCTGCCCACCACCACCCCCTCCGATTCTTCCTTGTCAGCAGTTGATTGGGACCTTGAATGACTACAAATTAGTTTAGTGATGGGGCAACTGTCAAAGGTATCTTTGAATCGGTTGAAGATGAACAAGGTTGACGGGGAACTTGAGAGTCTAATGAGTCCTTCAAATGGTTGATTTGCCACTCGGTGGACAACTAGGCAATAAGCTGTATGATACATTGGAAATCAATACTATGCTATGGAATTTCATTATACCCCAATGTCTTCAGTTCATACTATTTTATATTTTGATGGATTATGTGAAGGAAATGATCATCTAAGACATTGGCATCCATAAAAGCTTCCCCCTTGTGCGGTCTTAAAAATCAGTCAGGGGCAACCTTTGTGAAGTCACAGGATCGAGCCTCCTCCTTCTCTTCCTCCTCCTCCTCAGTGTAATTGGCCAGTTTGGATTATTTTGGTGCAGCAGAAGGAATGTAAGGGATTCAACAGCAGAGTACACTAAAATTACTTTGAGAAAGGGAAATATACAATGCCAAGCCTATCAGGTTCTTCCTCAGGCCATGAAGCCCTAAGAATCCTTACCCAGCCTAGTGCTCTTGAGATGTTTGGATCACTATACTCAGCATCCACAACTATGATGGCATGTGGCTAGGACTGGTGGGTGTTGTAGTCCAAAACATCCAGATGGCAATGGGCTGGAGAAGGCATCCAGGTGCTCAGTGGTAATAACCTACAGATTAGGAAGAGGAAGAGAACCAAATTCCTAGCTGACATTTTTGGCACTCTGGCGTCATTATGGACTGATACACACTCTTCTACTGTCCTACCCATTTCTGCCTTGAACACGTATACAATTGCAGCCTAAATAATCCATTGGATCTTGAAGTTCTTCAGTTTTTGGGATTCTCAGCTCAAATGGTATCAAGGTATTTTTTAAATGTCTGTTTTAGGATAAAAAGTTTCGACAGGTGCCTTTGAGATAAAGCATGCTATAGAAGTGCGTTTTGTGTCAAAGAATCACTTTCAAAAGTCCAAGGTTAAATAGGAATTTTTATACAAGGGGAAAAAGGAAAGGAAAAGAAAACCCAGAGATGGATGTGAAAGAGGGGGGAAAGGACTTATGAATGAATGCATGTTTGTGAAATGGAAATAGGCTAAAAATGTATGGATCCTTCTGCCCTTGTTTATCCATCACTGAAGGCTGTTCTCCACCTGCTAAGCACTGTATATTTCTCTCTGCAATAGCCTTTCTTTACTTTTGAAACCAAGTGGTGTTTGTTCCTTTGGCTAAAGACGTGGGTTGGAGGCTGAGGGATGTCTGGCTAGTACCTGTGTGACCCTTTAGTGCCCACGTACATGGATATTATATTTTGTCATTGTTGTTATATTTATTTCTGTTCTACCTATTCCCAGAGCAGGGAATAAAAGACAGCAAATTTTAAACACATACTATTAAAACATGAATAGAAATATACAGAAGCTAAAACATATAATGGAATACAGCTAGAATATTAGCTTCATATAAAATAACAAATAATATATATAACAAAATAATAAATGGCAATAAAAACAACATAGGCTACAGAGATAGTGCAACACAATCTGACAGGCTGAGACTATTCCCAAAGGCCTGCTGGAACAGATAAGTTTTTGCTTGCCTCCAAAGCATGACAATCTAGCCCCCTGGGGAGGAAGTTCCAAAGCATGGGCAACTACCAAAAGAGCCTCTCCCCTTGTTCCCAGCAAGCATACCTGTGAAGGAGGTGGAACCAAGAGGACACCCTTTCCTAAGATCTCACAGCAGGGACAGGTTCCTAGGAGAGAACACAGCCTTTCCGATAGCCTGAACCCTTCTAGGGCTTTGAGGTTGTAACTAGCATGTCGAATTGTGCCTGGAAAAAGCCTGGGAGCCAGTAAAGCTGTTTTATATGGTCCCTGAAACCAGTCCCAGTCCTCAGCCTGCCAGCAGCTTGCAGAACCAGCTAGTGCTTCTTTAGAGGCAGCTTCACTAGCTCCTGAGTAATCCCAACTAGATGCAACGAAGGTATGTGTCTCTTGGCCAGACGGGATAGCTCCAGGAATAGACCTGGCTGGCAAACTAGTTTTAGCTGTCCAAATGCATTTCTGGCCACTGCCAAAAACCTGGTCAGTCAGGTTCAGGGTTGAAGCCAGAAATGCACCCAGATGGCAGACCTGTGTCTTCAGGGCGAAGGTGATCACATCTGGCACAGGTGGAATCCCCATGCCTTGACCCATTTCCTGACTGGCCAGGAGCACCTCTGTCTTGTCTAGATTAAGCTTCAATCTGTTTGCCCACATCCAATCTTTTACAGCACTGATTTAGCACCAGAGCAGCTTCCCTGGAAAGAGATGGGCAGGTGAAATAGAGTTTGGTGTCCTCAGCATACTGGTCATATTGAACCCCAAAACTCCATACAACCAACATCTTCATAGAGATGTTCAATTCTTTGGAGGACAGAACAGAAGCTTGAACTGCCAGGGAGTCAAACAGGACCACTTTCTGACTCTGCCCCTCCAGGAAGGAATGGGGTCACAGGACACTTTTTCCACTTCCCATCCCAGCAAAGCTGCCAAGAAAGATACCTTGGTCACTGGTGTCAAAAGCTGCTGAGATGTCCAGAAGAAGGGACAGGGATGCAATCCCTCTGCCATGGTAATCTGCCAAGGTGACGAAAGCAGTTTTTGTCACATAACCTGGTCTAAAGCCAGACTGAAATAGAATTCAGTGCACCGGTGTCAGCTGGAATGCATTGCTTCTCCACCCAGAGACTTAACTTCAGCAGATAACCTAGGAGAGACATGCAGTGACTATAAGTCACACTTATGCAGTGGGGAAGCATGAACTCGACCTTGGGCCAAAGGCCAAGGGGAACCCCAGATGAGTGGCAGGAGGTATAGGAATGAGAAATGAACTTGGCACTGGGATCTGTGCTGGAGATCAGCCTGCATTTTCTTAATTTGAAAGACGTTTTACAGCCCAGGAGGCCATGTACCTGACAACAAACAGATGGTTGCGTTGCTATTGCTAAATGGTCATGTTATTAGAAATACTTTCCCTTTTTCCTGCAAGAGTAAAGGCATGTATCCCCATGAAACACAATTTAGGGCAGAATCCTGTGCATATTTAGACATGAAAAAGTCCTACAGCTTCCAGCTGGCCCTAGCCAACACGCATGGCATTGCACCTTGAGGCACAGTCACAGTGGTACTATGATTAAGATGACTTTAAAATGCACAGCTGCACATGCTCCAAATAGTTCCTTTGGGAGAGGCTTCTTGGTTGTTTCCTCTGATGGATTAGGAAGTTAGAAGGAGTTAGAAAGCATGGGATGGTGGTGAAGACTAGAAGGGAAGAGGAAAACCCCATCCTCACCCACAACTTTAAGGCCATTAAGTCTAGCTCCATAATGTTCTGGTTACACCAGTCCATAGGTGTGCACTAATGAACTTTTTTCAAAGGATGCGAGAAATAGGGATCACTGATTACCTGAGACTGGATAATGGGAAATCAGGTTTGTGCCTAGTTAAAACGAAAGACTCGAGTCAAAGGGGGGAAGTGTTCATCTGGGTGTGTCGGTCTTTGTGCAAGAGATGTGCTCTGTGAGTCGGAAGACAGCCCTTTCTAGAGACCAGTTTGCGTTTCTGTTCAGTTGCTAATCTTGCTCTTTTCTCCCCCTCCCCCTTGCCTTGATGTTTTAGGAGACATGCAGAAGGGCCAAACAAATCGAACCACCAAGGCAAAGGATGCCCACATCTGTGGCAGATGCTGTGCCGAGTTCTTTGAACTTTCAGATCTCCTGCAACACAAGAAGAACTGTACTAAAAATCAATTAGTTTTAATTGTGAATGAAAATCCCGTTCGTTCTTCTGAAGCCTTCCCTCCCAGCTCCCCTACTGATAATCTCGATGAACAGAGGAATGACACAGTGAATAACATGGATCAAGTAGACCGCAGCGACCTTTCCGAGCAGAACAACAGACTTGAGAAGGAAGACTCCATGGACGTGGAGGCTCCGGGTGTTAACAAGAGCACTAGCGGTAGTCCCCCGAATGTCGACAATAGTAATGCAAGCAGTAACTGTTCCACAATGGGTACCTCAGCTATAACAACCTCTCTACCTCAACTAGGGGATCTGACCATGCTAGGCAACTTCTCGATGATCAACAGCAACGTCATCATCGAAAACCTCCAGAGCACAAAAGTGGCGGTCGCGCAGTTCTCCCAGGAAGCCCGGTGCAACGGCGCCTCAGCCACCAAGCTGGCCGTCCCTGCCCTGATGGAGCAGCTCCTTGCTCTGCAGCAGCAACAGATCCACCAGCTGCAACTGATAGAACAAATCCGTCACCAAATCTTATTGCTGGCTTCCCAGAACGCGGACCTGCCGGCCCCTCCCAGCCCATCGCAGAGTACATTGCGAACATCGGCCAACCCCTTGTCCACGTTAAGTTCCCATTTGTCCCAGCAGCTGGCCGCGGCGGCCGGCTTAGCCCAGAGCCTAGCGAGTCAGTCTGCCAACATCAGTGGTGTGAAACAGCTCCCCCCTCTACAGCTACCTCAGAGCAATCCTGGCAACACTCTGGCTCCATCCAGTAGCGGCTCATCTCCAAATATGAACCCATCTGCAGCAGCAATTGTGACACCGTCCTCCGACAAAGTGGCTACAAATGCTGGTGGCCCGCAGCTCAGCCACCCGCCAGTGACCGCGTCTCCCTCCCCTGTTTTTGCAATAAGCAGTTTATTAAGCCCTGTATCAAACCCTCTTCTACCTCAACCCACCCCTAGCAACTCTGTGTTCCCCAATCCGTTGTCCAGTCTTGGAACACCTGCGGAGGACTTAAACTCACTGGCTGCTCTGGCCCAGCAGAGGAAAAATAAGCCCCCCAGCCTGGCCACCTTTGAAGCAAAAAGTTCTTCCGACGAAGCATTCTTTAAGCATAAATGCAGGTTCTGTGCGAAAGTGTTTGGGAGCGACAGTGCCTTGCAGATCCATTTACGTTCTCATACTGGGGAGAGGCCGTTTAAATGCAACATCTGTGGAAACCGGTTTTCCACCAAGGGGAACTTAAAGGTCCACTTTCAACGTCATAAAGAAAAATACCCCCACATTCAGATGAACCCATACCCGGTGCCAGAGCATTTGGACAACATTCCCACGAGTACAGGGATCCCGTATGGAATGTCAATACCCCCAGAAAAACCTGTAACAAGCTGGCTGGACAGCAAGCCAGTGTTGTCCACTTTGACCACATCCGTTGGCCTACCTCTCCCACCCACCCTTCCAAGCTTGACTCCTTTCATCAAAACAGAGGAGCCTCAACCAATTCCCATCACTCATCCATCTTCTAGCCCTCCGTGTTCTGTCAAAAGCGACTCGGGCTCCATTGATCCTGCTGGGAGAAACACAAATGGCCACTTAGCTGAAGGGGAGGGGGGTGCTTTGCTGTCCTCCAATGACAAAGCTGAAGAGAGCACTCAGATGTCCAATGCCTCTGCTAGTCTGGACAATTCCATCACTTCCCCAGCAGCAGAGTTGGGTTCCAACAGTGTGGTCAGTTTCACCAACCCGCTGATGCCTCTCATGTCTGAGCAATTTAAGGCCAAGTTTCCCTTTGGAGGGCTGCTGGACGTAACGCCAGCCTCGGAGACCTCCAAGCTGCAGCAGCTGGTGGAAAACATAGATAAAAAGGCAACTGATCCCAATGAGTGTATCATTTGCCACCGAGTTCTGAGTTGCCAGAGCGCTTTGAAAATGCACTACCGCACGCACACCGGTGAAAGGCCCTTTAAGTGCAAAATCTGCGGCCGCGCCTTCACGACGAAGGGGAATCTGAAGACCCATTACAGCGTCCACCGTGCCATGCCTCCCCTGAGAGTGCAACATTCCTGCCCCATTTGCCAGAAGAAGTTCACGAATGCTGTTGTGCTGCAGCAACACATCCGAATGCACATGGGTGGCCAGATACCCAACACACCTGTGACGGAGAACTATCCCGAGTCCATGGAGTCTGACACGGGGTCTTTTGATGAGAAGAACTTTGATGACCTGGATAACTTCTCAGATGAGAACTTGGAAGACTGTCCTGACAGCAGTGTGCCGGATACACCTAAATCCGCTGATGCATCTCAAGATAGTTTATCTTCTTCCCCATTGCCACCAGAAATGTCAAGTATTGCTGCTTTAGAAAATCAGATGAAGATGATCAATGCAGGGCTTGCTGAACAGCTGCAGGCAAGCTTAAAGTCTGTGGAGAATGGGTCGGTGGAAGGGGACATAATGACCAATGAGTCCTCCTCTGTTGGTGGCGATATGGAAAGCCAAAGTGCTGGAAGTCCTGCTGTCTCAGAGTCTACCTCTTCCATGCAGGCCTTGTCCCCGTCCAACAGCACGAATGAGTACCACAAACCCCCAAGTGTGGAGGAGAAACCACCAAGAAATTTATCAAGCGAGTTTGCCAATGGTTGGCCGCTGACCCTTGCAAATGGAGGTGCTTTGGACTTGACATCAGGCAACCCAGAGAAGCTGATTAAAGAAGAGTCCTTGAGCATGTTGTTTCCTTTTCGAGACAGAGGGAAACTTAAGAACACAGCGTGCGACATTTGTGGAAAAACGTTTGCTTGTCAGAGTGCCTTGGATATTCATTACAGGAGTCATACCAAAGAGAGACCATTTATTTGCACAGTTTGCAATCGTGGCTTTTCCACAAAGGGTAATTTGAAGCAGCATATGTTGACACATCAGATGCGAGACCTACCATCACAGCTCTTTGAACCCAATTCAAACGTTGGCCCCAATCAGAACTCTTCATCAGTGGTACCCACTAATTCACTCTCGTCTCTTATCAAGACTGAGGTCAATGGTTTTGTCCACTGCTCCCCTCCGGACAGTAAAGAGATCTCATCCAGCCTACTTCCTTCGGGGCCTTTGCCACCTTCAGCAACATCACCCATATTGCTTCCAGCTCTGCCCCGAAGGACACCGAAGCAGCACTACTGCAACACGTGTGGAAAAACATTTTCATCCTCCAGTGCTTTGCAAATCCACGAAAGAACACATACAGGAGAGAAGCCGTTTGCCTGCACTATATGTGGAAGAGCTTTCACAACAAAAGGAAACCTTAAGGTACTCCCCCCCCCCACATCTCTTGTGCCCTCCTTACAATGCTCTGTTTTGCTTTGGGTGCTGAATTGCAGTGGGTGAAAAGGCGTTGGTTAGTTTTTCATATTCTCTGCATTTTGTGTATCGGCATCAGGGAGCTGCATACGCCAGTGTCCCCATGTCTAGAAAGAGTGGTCAGGGTTCAATGACACTTGCATACAAGGGTATGTCTTTCATGTTCCATGGATTCTGCAGCATGAAACATGGGTGTATACCCAGCAGTCAGGCTGAGTGCATGGAGTGAGGGAGCTTCCTATAGATTATTCATTATCTACTCACTTTGGTTTGGGAAGAGATGATAAGAGCAAGGCAATCGGGATCATGCAGGGTATTGCCATGTGAATGTGTGGCACAGGTTTGACTTGGTTTTCCCAGCATCTCCCAAGCTTGACTTTTGGAAGATGCAAGGACACAACCTTAAAAAATGAGTGCTTGCCAAAAGTCCAGGTTCCTCCAGCCAGAAGATTCTTCATTCAGCTCTCCCTAGTAGACCATTGGTAGACTCTTTCCTTCTGCTTCTGATATTCCATGTAGCTCATCTCCTCTTACTTTCTTCTAACCTTTCCAAATAAGATCTTAGATCCTGATCAAGGACAGCATGCATATCAGAGCAAAGCATTCATGTATAAATCTGAATCATATAGTCAGCACTTGACTTTCAAGTTTAACTTTTGTGTGATTGCAGGTATTTACAGATTCCCCATTTAAAGGGCTCATGAAGTGAGCTATATACACAGCGTAGAAACAAATCCTCTATTTCACATCAGGTCACTCCACTGTGCTGCATGAAATTCCAAGTACTTGTGCGATCCTAGCTCTGATGGGTTAGGCTAGCTATTCTGTTTCATTGCCATATGTTGTAAAAGCAAATGCATGTAATTGAGAGAGCCTTCAAATGTGCACTCTTACCCTGTTGATGGGAAACACAATTTTTGTAGGTGATACAAAACCAGTAACGACTTTCAGGCATCAAATCTATGCATACGAAGCTTCCAAAGAGTGGTCAGTGCAGTTCCTTCTGGGACAACTTGAAAGGACCCTTTTAGAAGAGTGGGTGGCTAATATAGTTGTTGATATTACTGTGGAAGGGAATATAGAAACTTCAGGCCTCGTGTATAATGTAGCTATTGACCAAATGGTTCACAACCACACATTCAGTTCAAATTATTTGTTTCTAAACTGGCAACAAGCAAGGTGTTGGTAGCAGGAGAAACACAGCCTATTTCTGTTGAACCAGGTGAACATTTGCTGGTTATTCCTGATTTGAATGGGGGAATCCTATCCTTTTAGCCTTTACTGTGGTCTTTTGGAATGTGCTCTTATTTCTCAGGGTTGTGGCTCTCTTTTCTTCAGACAGTGATCTGAGGATTGCAAATGTGTGTTGCTGCAACGACTGACTCCAGTCAAGCTCCACAGTAAATTGGGTGCCACCTGCTCCTAACTAAACGTGGGACTGTCTTCTCCAACCTGCTGCTCTCTAGAAGTGCCATCGCTGAGAGGGAGATTCCAGGAATTGTAATCCGAAACTTCTGCAGGGCAGCAAGTGGGGGAAGTCTGGAGTATGCTGTACCACTGTGCATTTACGGATTACTTTTTTACATAATCCTTAGGAGCACTATCCCATTAAAGATGTGGGCTTTCTCTTACTTTGTGCAACCTGAAAAATGCTGCTGTTCTTATTTCCTTGACAATTGAAAACCTAATCCACCTTGGCTAAAACTTGATGTTTGCTTAGATTTGCATCCTGTCTCTTCTCCTTAGAAGAATTCCAATGTGATGTCCATAGGATTCCATAGGGACCTTGTGGTCCTTCATCCAAGTATTAACCAGATGCAAACCAATCTAGCTTTAGCAAGATGGGTGCATTGTGTGCTTTCAGACCATGCTGTGAGTCAACAAGGGGCTGAATAAAAGAAAAAGTGGTGTGTGAAAGGTGGCCGTCTATGGCCTACTGACCACCAGTTGAGTATCCCTGCCTAGATAACCAGACTAGATGATGGAGAAGTTCTGCCTAGACTTCTTAACCAACATAAGATGATGCTAACTAGCGTCTCTTTCAGGTTCACATGGGGACTCATATGTGGAACAGCACACCTGCCCGGCGAGGCAGACGGCTTTCTGTGGATGGCCCCATGACTTTCCTTGGAAGCAACCCTATAAAATTTCCAGACATGTTTCCAAAAGATTTGGCTGTGAGGTCGGGAAATGGAGACCCATCGAGCTTCTGGAATCAGTATGCCGCTGCACTTTCCAATGGCTTGGCCATGAAGACGAACGAGATCTCTGTCATTCAAAATGGTGGCATCCCCCCAATGGGCAATGGAAGCAGTTCTCCCATTAGCGGCTTGACAGGCAGCATGGAGAAACTCCAGAATTCAGAACCGAACGCACCTCTAGCTGGTCTGGAGAAAATGGCAAGCAGCGAGAACGGGACTAACTTCCGTTTTACGCGTTTTGTGGAAGACGGCAAAGAGATTGTAACGAATTAGGACTTACGTTACGAACATTCCTGCAGATATTGCAACCTAAGGTTGTGTGTGTGGGGTTTTTTTGTTTTGTTTTTTACTTTGGCAAATCAACAACACGGCGACATTAAAAAGACATCCTTTTGTACCCTGTTCGACATCTAGAGTTCTAAAACAGCTTATTTATTAGTGATATAACTTTCTTTTCGTTTTGTTTTTTGGCTTTGCAAACACATGCAAGCGTTATTTTTGGTCTTCTGTATTTTGAACTAAATACTAATTGACTTAGAGTGCTGTAACATTTATGGCAACGCAAGTCTGTTCAGCTACGTGGTTTCCTTCTGGCATTTAACTTATTTTCTATATCCAGTTTAACATAAACTTTGGGTGGTAATTCAATGACTCCATCGTTCATTTCTCACACATTCTCTCTCTCTCAGAACAAAATCTGTATATGTGTATTCTTCAATCCCATTGGAAATTTTTATCGGCAAATACGTTGTTTAATTCTCCAAACAAATTTGCGCAGAGGATTGAAAATGGGCCATATAAAATTGAACCATATGCATCCTTCACTACAGGCTCAGTTGTTTGTTTTTTGAGGGTTTTAATTTTTATTCTAAAATTTAAAAAAAAGTTCATTTTTTCAGGGGGGTAGATTTTAACTTTCTTTTCTCCCCTTTTGGAATTGTCCTTTGTATTGTGCTTTTTACTGGAGTCGTCTTAGATGTTAAAAAGTTTCTGTACAGTAAATAAGCACGCAGGTGATTAGAGGCGATCCAAAAGTGTTGTTTTTGGTAGTTTGGAAACCTTTTGCCTTGTAGGTATATTAACTTTAGGAGAAAAGTGCTGGACTTTGTGCTGCTATAAAAGGCATCTTGAACAAACTTCCATGGACAAATTTAGATGCTCTTGTACATATGACGAGAAATATTGAGTTCATTAAAATGTACATATGTTCCCAATGAGCTCAAACCCAACTTCTTGACCAAGAGAACAAGTATAGTGTTTGTTTATTTTGTACTAGGTATGGGGTGTGGGGAATATACTTTGGACTGTTACATGCACTTTCTTGGAAAACTGAAAGGAAATAGGCCCAGTTTCTTTTAACATTTAATACTTACTAACAGCAGAGATACTGTAATTTTATGCGAATAATCAAAATACATTTTTTTTCAACAGATGAAGCTGGGCTTTTGTGTGTGTGTGTGCATGCATGTGTGTTTGAAGAAGTGGGCTTATTCTGGGATTTCCTTGAATGTAGTCCATCAGTTGCATTTCCTGATTGCAATGTATGTTTTGTGTGTGTGTGTGTAAATACGCATATGTATGTATATTAGAGAGAGAGGTACACTCAAGTACACCTTTCCCCAACCATGTGCCCTGCAGTTGTATTGGGCTACAGTGTCCCTTAGCCAAGATCAGCAGGATCAATGGTCAGAGATGTTGGCATCTGGAGTCCCGAACATCTGGAGGGTGACAGATTGGGAAAAGATGTTTGGGAGTATTGGAAGGATGTCAATTATGTGGTCAGGTGCTATGAATGGGCTGCTGCATAAGCTTCATTGGGCCATTTCAGCAAGTCTACTGCTTTTTCTTTTTCTTGTTTGTTTCTTTAAAAAAACAATATTCCTGTGGTAAAGAAGAGCAAGTGGTCCTCTCTGGCCCAAGTCTAGTGTGTAGAGATGTCAACATCTGCTGAGACGGCAAATACGTTTTCCTCAATTTCTTTTTGAAGTTTTGTGTTGTTTGCTTCCATATGGGGAAAAAACACACACATCTGAGCAAGGTGCATGTGGGAGAAAAGCTTCTATGAACGAAGTCCTCTTCTTCAGTGAGTGAATGAGCAAACAAAGAGGAAGTAGTTCCCCTGGGCTTTCAGAACTTTTGGGAATATTGCATCTCCAGTGATTCAGCAGGCAAACTTCCTTGTCTCCCCTCTTGCCTGCACCCCTGAATGCAGAGCTACATGTTCTGATGCATTTATTTGTTTAAGGAGTCGGAAACTCAGTATGGCAAAGCAAGTTCCATCACTGATTTGACATCACCAGATTAAACAGACTTTCCCTGGCAAGGCGGGCAAAGGCTCTGGAAAGCTGCTGCCCGGCAGAGTAGCTAGACCAAACAATCATCATGTAATCATATGCTTTATCTAGGGAACTGTTTAAAGACAGGGCCACAGTCCTGCTCCTTTTCATGCACAAGTCCCAGTCCTTGGGTTCTCCAGAAAGGGCTAGGAAAGGGCCCTCGCTGGAACCCTGGAGAAATCCTACTGTCAGCAATGTCGGCTGTACTAACCTAGATGCACCCGTGGTTGACACAGGATATGGCAGTTTCCTAAGCTCCTGTTACAGGTGCAGAAGGGTGGACTGAACATCTGAAAAGCCAGCATGGCATAGAGGTTAGAGTGCCAGACTGGGACCTGGGAGATGTGGGTTCCAGTCCTCATTTGCCCGTGAAACTCACTGGGTGACATTGGACCAGTCACAGACTCTTGGTCAAATGTTGTCATTAGAAGAATAGAGAGAAGATGGTGTAAACTACCTTGGGTTCCTCATAGGAAAAAGGCAGGGTGTATATATAATAAATATATGAAGGAGGTAGGCTTGAAAATGAATGCCTTCTTGAATATTTGTGACCCATCATGAGTCCTAAGAATTTAAGAGCTGTGCTGGATCAGGCCAAGGGTGCCCAATGGCCAACCAGTTGCCCTTGGGAGGTCCACCAGCATAGCATGGGGAAGACATGTCCTGCTCTTCTTCCCCATCAACTGCAACTGAGAAGTTTCTAATCCTGGAAGTAAAATATAACTGTGGCCATCAGAACTAGTAGCCATTTGGGGACATCTCCATGGCCCCTTTTAGAGTTGTCCAAATTGGTGGCCATCACTCCTGATCTAGGCCTGTTTTGGATCTTGATTGGACTTATAATGGGACTCACCTTCAGTCTCAACTTCCAGCCTGTAGCCTGTCTCCTTCTCCCAAGGAGAGGAGAAGAAAAACTACAACTCTGTTGAAAAGAGGGTCTTGGAACTGGGTATTTCTCTCACAACATAGCCAGGTTGGCTAGCCAAGATGCCGAGGTTGAAATTGAACTTCTGAGATTGCTCAGAAATGTCATTTCCTGTAAGAACCATTGTAAGTAAGGCTCTTGAAGACTGCTGTCCTTGAGCACCTTGCAAGAAATGAATGTTCTGAATATGCACAAATGCATCATTTGAAGTTTGGCATCTGGGCGGGTATGACAGAAACCTGTCGGACTTGAGACTGCCTTTTCACCACTTGTTATCCTGAAATGAAAGGCATTCAATGAAAGGCATGTGATTGGAGTGCTTTCTGCTTTGCTCTTACCTTCGTTTGTTTTGGGGAACATCCTTGAAGGGCTGATTCTTCCTCTCCCTCTTCCTTTCTTTTCTCTCCCCCACCCCCTTTCTTTTTTGCAAATACTCAGAATGTATGCTTGCTGAAATCTCAGTACTTTTAGTGGAGACCCAGGAGAATTTGTCCATTCTCAGATTTCCTTACCCCAGAAAAAAAGGAGAAAGGGGCCATGGGGAGAAAACAATTTAAACTAGGCCCTGGGATTGGAGGTGTGCTTGAGCATAGTTCTCCAAAATGGTTACTTGTCTGTTTCGTAAAGCCAAGGTAGCTCTAGGAAAATGAGAGATGTTTATTTTTTAGAATATGTGTTTTCCTTTGGGCCATCAAAGTAAGAGAAGTGACCAGAGTAGTTTTATTAGGACCACTTGGCCTCGTAGTCTGAACAAGACTGTTTGCTAGACTTCTTTAGTATCGAGCAGAGTTTGGGAACATCCATAGTATGTCATGCATTTCAGTGTTTCTTTGCTCACACCTTACAGTTCTTCACTCCGTACCCACCTACCCATTGTGATAAGTGACATCGTTTATGCATAGCGCTCTGCAAATAGTTGAATCTAGACAGTGGTATTGGGGGTCTTCAGGAAATCTGGAAGTTGGTTATTAGGGATTTTCACACTGGAAACTGCACTTTGCCATGGAAAGTTCATGGCTGTCACCTCAGCCTCCAATGATGCAAAGCACTTTTTAAAAGATGGCTTGGAATTGGATCATCTAATGACTTGATTTTTTTTTCTCTGTTAAGACAGGAAAAGCAGGAGTGAGAGATAGCTAATGCCGTTGGGCATTTCTCTTTTATCTTGCGATTCTGGTTGCCTGTGGCTGTTCAGTAGCTTTACAGCTCTTACCTCTCGGTCAGGTTTATGCAGAATTGAATGCTTTTGTGTTCAGTGGGGCTTACTCCAAGTGAAGTGTGCAAAGGATTGCTGTCTAGCAGCATGGTCCTATATTTGCCTACTCAGAAGGGAGAACCATTGAGATTGGGTGGGCTTACTTCCTAGTAAGCAGGTACAGAACTGCAGGAATCTTCAGGCCCACTTATGCTAGTAATGATGCCCTGTTTAAGGCTCCATACTTTAACCTTACATGGAATATTCTATTGGGGTTCACCATTTATTTAAAAAATAGGACTGCGATTGGTCCAAGCTTGTACAGTCATCCTTTGATTATGCAGTCTCTTCATTACTGACATCAATGACCTGCCACAGGTTGACATAAGACTTGCCTGCAGCATTGACACATGTTGGAACACAATTCCAGTCATCCCCTGTCATGAAGGATGAGGATGATGAGAGCTGTACCCAACTTGCTGGATGGTGCCCAGTTAAGGAAGCTTGGTTGATCCACTCTGTTGCAGTCTCTTCTCAACACTGGTGGTTCTCTTAAGGTCCTTCAAGCCAGCGGAAGGTGGTGTGTTTCAACTGCAGGTGTTTGCTTACTTTGCGTATTTATTGCACTTACATCCTGCCTCCCCTTCAAGCTGGCAGAGTGAGCATGTACATGGTACAACAGCAACATATATAAGGTGCAGAATTCGTGCCTCAAGATGGTGCTTCTTGTTATGCAAGTACGTTTCGCATCACGGCGGCTGTAGCAAACAACACCTTATGTCGGTAGTCTTGATGGTGCTATGATTGAAGTGAGTTTACATGTGCAACTGCATGTGTGTTGCATATTTCATTTCCCATCAAGGGAATAATCAGGGTATTTCTTTAGTGCAATGTATCAGAAATACTTGAAGCAGCTCTGATGCATGGCCTAGGGACTAGGGTCAGAGGGAGAAGAGAAGTGGTTTTGTGTGCTTTGCAGCTAAGGAAGGCATTCGGTGGCCAGGTGTCTTCTTTTATGGAGGACACTCCTGTGTCTGAAGGGCAGCCAGAGGACTGGCTTCTGTTTCAAAGAAGTGCTCTTTTGTGAGGGCAGTCTGCCACACGTCCAGTCTGAAGATAAAGAGACATGAGAAAGAAAAGCATTGGACTATGAGGTTGCCCATAAGGTATCCAGCTCTCCTGAGATTCACTATACATTATTGTAAGAATTTCTAAATTTTGTATCTGTTCATATCAATGAGCATTTTTATACAAATAGGTGTTCTCTGTTTTGGTGATGCATGTCCTCTTTTTTTTTGCAATCCACAAGCACCCACACTATTCATATTTGTGGAGATCCCCGTTAGGCCATTAAGTTCAGGGGCTAAAATTGCCTACATTATCTGCACCACTGAGCCAGACTTGTCTGATCAGCCCTTCCAGTAGAGAATTGCCCTTTGTAAAGTAGGACACCTGGCCACTCTGTGCTGTGCTGGAATGGGATGGTGCAACATGGTGTCCTCCAACAGCAGGGGGCTGGACTTGATGGCCTTCATGGGCATCTTCCAACTCTACTCTTCTATGATTCTATGATTTGTTGTTTCAGCCATCATGAGGATATTAACCCAAGACCACCCTAGAGGGGGAGAGCATGATACTATCTCCAGCTTAGTCTTGTTTCTTAGGAAGCTACTTTATACTATGGCAGGCAACCATCTACCTAACCAGTCTTCTCCGAGAGCCAGGCAGGACATGATGGTCCAAGGAACACACCTTCTTCTCATGTCCTGAGCCACCTTGGGCAAGTTCTGCAGTGAAAGGGAGAGTATCACTCTTTTTCTCCCTGGTACATTCCCTCCCTAAAACCCTAAAACAGCTCTGAAGCGGCTGTTTACATGGCCTGGAAAGTCCCACTGCTGCATCTTCTACGTCCGGAGAAGGTTAGAGCAAACACCAGACAAGTGGCTTCCCTCGTGTAGTCCAACCCACACATCTTACCTAGACGTAACGAGAGATGGGCAAATCTGTTGGGCATGCCTGATGTTCTCCTTTGCCCCTAATGCCAAGCTCATTCAAACTCAGGTCCACATCAACTTGTGAGCCTTTATTTTTCCCACATGGAAATTCAGGTGCATTTCTCTGTGTTGTTCTAACTGTACAAGTTATGCGTCCTTGTTTCTTAAATGGACACATTGTTTGCCATCCAGAAAAGTAGCTTAATTCACTTTCCCCAAATGGATGCATTCTTTGTGGACCCCTTTCAAATTCGACCATATGCCCCCCCACCCACTCCCGCATCTCATCACAATCCTCAGATATGTTTCGGTATTTTTCAGGTATGTTCCACTCCATATTCAGTCCTGGGAGAGGCAAGTTGGGTGTTCTCAGGGAAAATACGAGCCAAACAAGCCATCTCTGCTTGTCCTCGCTGCTGTTTTCAATGGCACTTGTTCCTGTGTAAGTGTGCATTGGACTGCAATCCAGTTCATCCCTTGGAGAGGAAGGCTTTCTTTGGCACCTTGGCAGGAAAAGAGTTAAACCACCCCCTCCATGTTCCTGGGGCATGGCTGTTTGCCTAAAACTGTTTACGTAAAGGAAACTGGCCCTTAACGTCCAATCTACTTTGGCCCTGAATGATTCTCTGGGGGTTTGGGAAGAATTATTTCCCATTGCCTATTACTGTCTGTCTGGACTTTGGGATAGAATCCAAGACTTTTTGCATCCAACACATGGATATGAGTACAGAATTCTGGTCCATTCCTGAGAGACTGTACACTAGAAAGCATCATTTGCTGTTCATAGTTCTGTGGAGGTGGGGAGAGTTAATTGGATAGCTAATTAATTCATTAACTCTCTTTTTCACCTGCACACCTTTAAAGTAGATTTTAAAGAGCCATTTTTGAGGTTTGAAATTTTCTGTTAAAAAACAATACAGAATGGCCTTGGAGTTCCCAAGCTGTAAAACACCCTCCATTCATTGGTCTAAATGTTTCTGGACCTGGCCTGTGCAAAGTGTAAAGTGAAGTGTAACGTTTAGTCCTCTTAACTGGTGTTAATGTTGTTGAAGAGAGTTCTTGGCTCTTCAATTTGCAAAGCTGGCTGTCAAAGGAGCGCCAACAAGCCAGCTCAGACGAACACTTGTCGCAGATGTGATAAAAATTTGTGGCAAGCTTTCCAGCTTTGTGTCAAGGCTTGGCAGCCTTGGGAGAGCTTGGGATGGTCTTCATGCTCTCTCTCTCTCTCTCTCTCTCTCTCTCTCTCTCTCTCTCTCTCTGGGTGTGGGTGTGGGTGTGGGTGTGGGTGTGGGTGTGTGTTTAGTTTTAAAGCCTTTGGTATGGAAACAATTACCAAATGCTAAAAAGGGAATGGAAAACAGAAAAATCTGTTCTGTATGTAAATCTGGATTGAATTGTCTGTTCCATAATTATGAATCAGACTACCAGACGATTGGGATCAAAACGGCTTTCTTAAACAGAAAAAAATAGCAAGCAAAGATTTGCACTGACAGGTTGAGTTATGGACCGCTACACCTGCTAAATGCCACTTTTTTTGCGACGTGACCTTCAGGATGCTTGGATTTGCTGTAGCCCTCCCACAGCCCTGGTGCTTAACGGGCTTCACAGATTGAAAAAGATGAGCATTTTAGCCTTGAGAAGAGAAAATTCAGAGGTAGGCCAGCACTCCTCAAGTACTTGAAAGGCTGTCACACAGAAGAAGGCCAGGCTCACAACAACAACAACAACAAAATAGAATAAAGATAGAAGTAAGAGTAGCACAACATCAAGTATTAGGTGTAAAACCACAGATTAAAATAGTGGGAGGTTAAAAAGGTTTTCACCTGGCGTCAAAAGGAAATAAGTGTTGGCACCAGGTAAACCTCTCCGAGGAGATTGTCCCATGGTTGGGGCACCACTGCAGAGAAGGCCCTTCTCCGGGCAATCACCCTCCCGGAGGAGAACCTCTGCCTCAGATCTCAAGGGGCGGGAGGCACACAGGGAAGGAGCAGCTCCTTCGGGGATCCAGGACCCAAGCCAGGTCCTCGGACTTTATGGGCCATCACTAGCACCTCAAATTGGGTCCAGACTTCAATTGGTAGCCGGTGTAAGTGATAGAGGACCGGCATTATGAGTACCTGCCGACTCCTGCTAGTTAGACCTAGGGAGGTGGTGGGCCCTCCCATGCTAGAGACCTGCAAGGTGCAGCTGGACAGCCATCTGAGAGGGACAGCTTAACCTGGAGTCTGCATTGAGCAGGAGGGTGGACTTGATGGCCTCCCTCCCCCCTCCCAACTCTTCTATTCTAGGATCCTGTAATTCATGATCTAGAAGGCCCAGGCTGTGGGAGCCAGATCCAATGAACTGATGTGCAATTCTATTTTGTATGGAACAGAATGACCTTATCTATATGCAGCCGCTGGGTAATTCAACCACTGCTGTCTACTGAGTAGCAGTAGTTCTCCAGTGCCTCAGGAAAGGGTCTTCCCTGCTGAGCAGCTTTGCACTCGGTCGCACCAGGGCATGAATTTCTTCATGCAGGGTGCATACTATGCCCTGAGCATAGGCAATGCTGCTGTGGGGCTCTTCTGGTGGGTTTTTCGGGACCTTGAGATATGTGCTGGGCGAGAAAGGCCTGGTAGATGTTGGCCTTGTAGAAGTCGGTTTTCTAGATGTTATTGGCCCCATGAACCCAACCCCTGGCAATTCTGGGGGAATTCGGGAGTCCAAGGACAACTGAGATGTCCCTGGATTCCCACCCCTGTTCTGAGGGTCTGTCCTCAGTTCGTGGAATCCCTGGTTTACCCCACTGGATCTCATCTTGTAGTCACCTTGTTCTTCATTCCTCCTCCCCTCAACCATCCTCACCCAATTGGATACAAGAGAAGTGGCTTCAAGAAAGACATCCCACGGAGAGGACAATTTTGGAGAGATTCTCTTGGGCTGAGTTCAGGGTTCTTGTGCTGAGCTCACGGTTGAGCTGGCTCATGGGCAGGTGTGAGTGTCGTGTCTTCATGGTGCAGTGATCTCTCTAGTGGCCAACAGCCTCCGTTGCTTCCCATGTTGGAGATAAAGCTTGGAGGAGGGTGCTGGGAAGTTATATTTTCTTCAGATCAGAAAGAGCAGGGAGCCCGGGAGGCCACAGAGTAAGGGAGACATAGAAAGATACGTCACTGCCAGCACCTTTGTCAATCTTGCAGGGATGGGGTAAGCTCACAGACACTCTGAAAGGAAGCTGGGACTAAACTGTGAAATGCCCTGAGAACAAGGCCAAATGACAAGGCCTCTTTCATGTGAGAGGAAAGCACAGTTCGGGCCAGCCTAGTTCCATCTCTTCCCGGGAACTAATGGATTCAATGTCTGTAAAGGGTAAGTTCAAATTCTGAAAAGAATCTGGCTCGAGTCCACCATAACATTGGCAATGTACCCCTTGATGAAGACTCTTCTTGAATCACGAATGTTGCCAGTTTTAGAACCGTGTCTCTAGATTTAAGATCTCATGAGCAGAGCTGGCTGGAGCCGGGGGTCAGACTAGATGGCCCAGGAGGCCCCTTCTGACTCATTCTGTTTCTACGTTTGTATATTTCCACTTCTGCATATTTGAAAGCTACTTAAAAAAAAACAAAGATTGCATGTGGGCTCTTAATGTGGCAGGATTCTGCTGTGATCCCCCATTCTCCGTCTTGTCTACACAACTCACATAGTGGTTTTTGAAGTATTTATAAGCCTGTGTCTCACTCCACATTTCAGCTTGCTGGATGGAAGGGGGCTCTTAGCCCAGAACATAATTGGAAGTTGCCTTCTGCCAGACCTTCTGACTATTTGTGCACCTGGCCAGACATTGTCCGTTCTGGCCAGTTCTGTCTCCAAACAGGTGCCCTCTACAATGCCTCTTACTTCAGAATTGCCAAGCCCAAACTGGGCCCCCAACCCACCCTCCAAGATGACCAAGATGGCAATGCCCCTTCAACCCAACTGTCCATGGGTTGGTGGATGCCAGCCTTTTTAAGGTCCCCCCCACCCCAAAGGTTGCAATGGCTGTGCCCTTAGCTACTGGCAGCAAGAGCTTTCAGCTACAAGACTCGGCTGCAGCTGATATTTGGGGGATATCTGGGGGTGGTTGGCTTTGCCCACACCCAGAATGCAACCACCAAGAACTTCAGTGTGACTCTCAGGTGGAAAGAGGTTTCCACTTTGGTTTTATCTGATCTTTTCAGCTGCAGCTGGCCAGGGTTACGCCCAGGACCTTTGGCACGGGACATGTGAATTTCACTGTCTGTCCCTCAAGAGGCTGCGTATGCTTAATCCCAGCCACATCTTTGGTACAAGTTCTGGTTCAGTGCCTGGGAGGCACAACCCCAGGTCTGGATTCGGTCCTTCGCGCACACCTTCCCCCCTTATTTCTCTCCCCTGCAAACATGGCCGGCACAGTGCCAAGGCTCCACAGCAGAGCTGCGTCTCGAACGTTCGGTCCCATCGAAACCCAGCAATGGAGTTTGCCACGCTCAAGGCCTCCTTTTTGAGCTGCAAGTGAGTAGTTCTCTCATGAAGAACCACACTGAACACCAAGGGGGTTCCTCTTGGCCTGTGATGAAACAATTCTGTACCTTTGGATAGAATCCAGTGGTGTAAGAAGCGGCATTCCAGGGCTTGGAGGGCCCTTGGGAAAGACCCACCCCCAGTGGGCTCCCCATGCTCGGTGAAGCCACCTTTTCACTGCCAGGCTCTCCCATGCTCTTCCTCGCTGGTGCTGCCACTTGCTCGCTGGGTGGGCTGGGAGCCAGGGAGATTGGAAGCCATGGCTCCACCGCAGTGTCTCTGCCCCTCTTGTCTCGCCCAGAGCAAGGCAGCCAAACCTCACTTTGCAGCAGTGAAAAGGAAGAGCAACTCCGGGGGATCGTGTCCATAGATCCCGGCAGGTCTGCTCCCCACACCAGTCCTGAATGGAGTACTGGGCTGCAGGCGGCTTCTCGCGCACCCCTGTCTGAAGCCCAGGAATGGTTCAGGCTTGTCCACTGACTGACCAGGCTTGTCCATTTCCAGATGGAAGAGTGCTGGTGCTACCTGCTTAAAGGCCTCCCTTCGTTTCTGCCTGCAGGGATGTTTTGCTTTGTGAAAGAAAAGACTCCCAAAGAAGCAGTGGGAAAGCAGGGAAGGTTTACGTATGGAAAAGGATGTTATCGGGGTCCCAACTCCATTCCGGCAGTGTGGCAAGCTGGTTGCACAATAGAAGCCTCATTGCTCCCAGAGTTGTCTGGATATGCTGGACAGACAGACAGACATTGGGCTTGCACTGGCCCCTGCCTCCTGTCCCGTCCCAAGAGAGAGAGAAAAGCCAGAATCTGGGCTCTGTCCCATTCCCCTAGCCAGCTATCGGCATTCCAGATTGGCATTTCTGAACTCCTTTCCCTTTGCAACGATGCTGGGTAGGAGTTTTCTGCCGGGTCTATTTTTAAGTTGGAGCCCAAGCAAAGGAATTGCTAGGGAAGGCCACGGAGATCTCCACTAGCCGGGCCCCCTCCTCTCCTCCGCAGCCTCCCCACCCCCCAAGGCTGCCGCTTCCTGGCAAGGGGCACTTGTGCTTTGCTCCTCTGCCTCTTGAGTTTGCTGTGCGGAACAGCAAGTAGGTTAATGTGAATCGCTGCGACGTGGAGCAAGCAAGAAAGAAGACTTTCAAAAAATAGAGTTGCCGGTTACAGAAAATTCCCCCCTCCCCCCCCCTTCTAGGAGAGGCTTTTAAAGGGGTAAATGCCAGGCGTGATGCACAGGAAGAAAGAATTGGAAGAGCTTGTGAATAGCTTGCCAGCTTTTTGCTTTGCTTTTTTCTCTCTCCGAAGGCGGGAGGTCAGCCTGCGCCGCTACCCTGCCCTTCATGGGCACTTGCTGAAATAAAGCACCCCCCCCCCGCAAGGTGTTCACCTCCTGCTGTCTCTTCCCCTTGAATCTTCTTGCCTGAGGCCTTTTTTCGGAAATCAGGTGCCATTTCTCTCCTGTGCGTTTATCCTGCATTACAAACAAGGGCATCCTTAGGAAACAGGATCTTTCACAGACTTTAAAGCGTAAGTTAGCATATATAATGTTCAGAGGGTGCGTCTTCATCCTGAGCTCCAGATCTTTTTGTTATCTAGTGCTGCCCTTAACCAGATCTCTCTGGGCCATGACAAGTGCCACATCCAGGTATATTTCATTAGATGGGCCAGAAATCTCAAAACCTTGGCATTCCATGAAGTGCATAAGTGCTCTGCTGTGATGAAAATTTGGCCACCCTCTCAGACAACTTCTGTTTCCAGGTGAGGAAAGGAGGTGGTGAAAAAGAAACAGTTATTGAAACTGAAACTGAGTTGGGGTGGCATATACATTCCACCATAGTATATTTGGAAGATAATTCTTCCCTCCTTATTTAAGGGAAATATTTGACTTGCCTCAAAAGGAATGCCTCTGCTGATTTATTGTTTATTTACTAGATTTATAGCCCACCTTTTTCATTACAAAGAACTCAAAGCAGCTTATACCTCCTGCTCTCGATCTTGTCCTCACAACAACCCAGTGAGGTAGATCAGGCTGGGCAGGGACTACACCCAGATCACCTGCATCCCAGCCCTGCGCTCTTAACCACTACATCACAATGGCTTCCTCTTTGTTCCCGGATCATTCTTATCGGGGTTGCCAACTTTTCAGCAGGCCTTCCTTCTAAGAAGCTTGAAACAGCATTTCAAATGCATGGCCGCATTATTTTCACACCTACCCTTGGAGACAGGCTAAGCTGAGAGACGGCAACCCACCAGCCCGTAGACAAGCAGGGATGTTTAAATCCTTACTTTTAATAGCCAGGTGAACTAGAGTCAGAATGGTTGATTTACCTAGTTGGCTTTGTGCAGTTTGCATGCTCCAAAGGAATCTTTTTCTCTCTGTTTCTTTTTAAAAATCTTGCTCTGTTTAAAATTCTTGCAAGCCCCAAATGTCAGCTGGGCTCGAACAAAGAGCCAGAAGCAGTGATTCTTTTATTATTATTTCGGATGCTGAGATCAGGTGCTTCTCCTGTTAGAGAAGCATCTGGGAGAAGGGCAAGCAAAAAAACCCACACAAATAAACAAACACACACGCAGTAGGAGCAGAACAGGGCGGCTGCAAAATAACTTCAGGCTGAGTGGCAAATCGGCTCCCGTTTTTGTACCTGTGAGGATCAAGTAGCAGCCGTCCCCATTTTAGCCAGATTCTTCCTGATTATTTTTGGCACGGTGAATGGCCCGAGAGCAACACATCCTGAGGCTTCACGGAAGCCAGTCAGGCGTGGACGTGAAGGGCACCTGGATGAGAACTCCTCGAGCATCGGCGTGGTTCGTGCTCGCCTGTCCAGTCATGGACTTTGCATCTTTCCCTTTGCAAGCAAGGTCCGCTCCGGCACCAATCTGCGCTCAGGGTTGGTTCTATTTGTGCAGCTCCCTTCTCTCCTTTGGGAAAAGAGTTGCTTGGCCATGGACCAGTTGCTCAATAGGAAGTTGCATGGGCAGGATTTAAATTTGATTGATGGATTGATTTAAAAAGTTTCTAGGCCGTCCCTTATCATGGTCTCTCAGGACGGTTTAACAGTAAGACAATATAAAACAAAACACAATGTCCTACTAAAATTCCCAAACAGCAATAAAGCCCCTATTAAAACAATCAAATCTTAAAACATTGGGAAAATGAAAAGATTTTAGCCTGGCGCTAAAGAGAATAAAGTGACGGTGACAGGTAAAACCTCTCTGGGGAGCGAATTCCACAATTGGGGTGCCACTGCAGAGAAGGCCTTTCTTGAAGTAGTCACCCTCCTGATTTCCTTCAGCAGCCCCACGTAGAGCACACTACAGTAGTCCAATTGGGAAGTAGAGGAAAACACTTTAAGGGATGGGGTTACAAAAAAGGAATGAAATATCAAACTGCACAGAGCCTAAGCATCTAGTCTCTATGGCTTTTGAGTCATATTGTGTTCCCTAATTTGTGTGTCATGGTTAAGAGCACAGGGCTGGGACTCAGGTGATCTGGATTCTAGTCCCCATTTTGCCATGGAGCCAACTGGGTGACTTTGGGCCAGTCACAAACTCTCAGCCCTACCCACCTCACAGGGTTGTTGTTGTGGGGACAAGACTGAGCACAGGAGAATGATGTAAGCTGCTTGGGTTTCTTGTAAGCAAAAAGAGGGATCCAAATCTAGATAACTGGCCAAAGGATTTGTGTGTGTGTATGTTTGTGTTTGTGTGTGTGTGTGTGTGTGTGTGTGCATATGCACATCGGTGTGTGTGTGTGTGTGCATATGCACATCGGGCAAGGACCGGAATTCTTCCTGTCTAACAACCAGGACAGAGGGGGATTTGCCCTTTATGAACAGTGGCACAATTTTACCTGCTGTGCTAAGGTGCTCAGTATTCCTCCGCGACCCCCGCGCATCCCGACCCGGCCGGTGCACTCTCAGTTGGCGTTGTCAAAGCAGTAATTAACCAACCTCCTCTCCCCAGAGCTGCGCATATTCGTACTGGCACCATCAATAAAAGCTGGAGCACAAAAGAGAAAGCAAACAAAACAGCCACTGAGCCTTCAAAGGCATTTAAACAGAGGGGCAGATCAATCAATGTTTGTCGAATGGATAAAATAAAGGCCAAAAAACATTGCCGGGGAAGCTTCTATTACCTGAAGGCTTTTAAAAGGATTTGGCTGAAAAGTAAGACTGTAGCATATGCTGAGGCTTTTTTGATGGGGGAGGAAGGTGGGAAATCCACGGGTGGCATTTTTTTGTTTGTTTGTTTCATTGCTTGGCTGTGATGTGTAAAAACTCTCCCGACTTCACATCCTTGGGCGATCTATCCAGCGGAGCTTGGGGCCAGAGATTTCTTGAAACACCGAGGCCAAGAGCGAGATGGCCAGCCTGTTGGTGCAACAGCTGAGTCTGGATAATCGTGGGCAAAGGAAAGCCACAAAGGGTTCTTCCCTAACCTACAAGCCGGGAGCACATTGCGCGATTCACTGAAGTGCCTTCAGCAGGTCTCCCTGTTGTCCAAACCTGGTGAGATGAATGGCAGGAGGGAGGGGAAGTCCAAACTACCCCGGGAAGCTGCAACAAGTCAGCTTCAAATGACATGTACACAGTGGGGAAAATGAGGCAAACTGTACAACACACAGCCTGCTCACATGAGGACACGCTTGGAAAACCAGCATGGCTTCTTTTCCCTGGTGAATGTGCAAACCCAGACGTTACTCGGACGTCCTTTTGTTCTAGTGCTTAAATTACAGAGAAGCAGGAAGCGGTGAGCTGCTGTATAAACCCCTCGCCCTCAGCTAATTTTTTCCCTGGATGTGGGTCAGGATATTTGGGCTAAACTCAGAGGCTTGGGACTTGTGGATTTCAGAACCTCTTCCCACCACTAAGGCAGATTTCACCTGCACAGGAGTCTGGTCTGGTCTCCCCGTGTTGCCCAGTGCAGAATTTTTCTAAGGAAAAACCACACAAAGATGGAAGTTCACTTTCCCAGCCGCCCAAAAGCTTCATTTCTTCTGCATAATATTGTTTGTAACGGCACAAAAAGTGCCTGTAAGAATATAACCTCACCCACGGTTGCCACCTTTTCTTCCACAGTTCAGTGACCTGCTATGTAACATCTAATTTGATCCTCAAAGGCACTGGGTCCATATCTGACACAAGAAGCTGCTTGGCTGGAAGCTCTGTCCTTCATCCATGAGTGGAGGAATCATACCAAACCACCATGAGGGTTAGAACCTTGGGAAGTTGGTGATTTCTATGTAATTGGGGGATCCCTGTTGAGTGCCCAGCTTCTTATGAGCTTTATCAGAACTATCCATGGTGCTGAATTTCTTCCCCCAACTTGGTTCACCATCACAAAGTACCTTGAATAGATCCTATAAAGCTCAAAGTAAAAGCTGCAATGGACCAGAAGTCCCAGTGACATAGAATCACGTATTACCTTGAAACCAGATGGGGAGAGCCTTGGGAAACTGCCCTCTCTTTCCCACCACTTTTGATTTTACACAGCATAAGATGGCACTGGCGTATCTCAGGATGTAACTCTTTGGGGATATAAATTAAATGTCTCAGCCCTCCCCTGAGTGCTCTGGCCCCATTAGCAATGATGACTTGCCACTCTTTTCGGTGTGCATGGATGTATATGTGCGGGGGACAATGCCACCAGTTTCCAGGGTCATGATTTATGCAATCCGAGTCAGATAATGTAATTGCGGGTCTATCCATCCTGCAGAAAAGTCCTCCCTGCCTCCTTCTGTTACTTGAGGACAGGATAAAGTTCCTGGCATGGAGACAGGATTCTCCATGCCAGTTCCCCTCAACTTAGTGCTTTCCTTCCACCGCATAATATCTGGTTCTTTCCTACCTGCACGAGGAAAGATTACCATTTCCATTACTCCACTAGGAGTTAGAATACAGGGGAGGCAACACGGGGTCCATGTGGCTTGCACCCCCTCGACACCTGCTGTGCTGCCTACCAGAGTGCTCGACCCTTCCCAGTTTAATAGGGCAACAACAACATTCTCTTATCAGCTGCAGAGATGGCTGGAAGTGGGATTCTGCAGGTGCTGAAAAGAGTCCTTCAAAGGAGTCGCTCAGAGCACTGGGGGCTCAGACCCACTTCTGCCTCATGCTGTACCATTTGGGCAGATATCCTGCCCTTTGCCATGCTTCCCAGGGCAGCCATTTTGTGACAGTGCCTGGGCACACCCTGTCTAAAAAAAAGGTGGCTTACCCCCGTGTAATCCAAAACCACAGGGCAGTCCCTGAGGTCAAGTCATTTAGTGAGAACAGTTCCTGAAATAACCTGAAGTGCTTCATCTTGGAAGCTAAGCAAGATCAGGCCTAGTTGAAATCGGGATGGGTGACTTAAAATGTTACGAGCCACCCAAACAAATTTCCCCTGCATTTTTGGGGTTCTAAGGAGATGTTTGCCATCTCCAAAATGCCATTTGCCATTTCTAAACTGGCTAGGCCCAAATATTTTTATGGATCTGAAACAGCAACTCATGGTGATGGTTTTTACCTTCGTTGTATGTAACATTATTTCAGGATGGTGGCAGGGGTGGGTGGTGTACATCCCAGAATTCATCTTGCAGCCCATTCTCTGAAAATCTGGATGTGATGGATGTGGGAACCATCCAGAAAGTTTCATCAGTTGGCCTGCAGAGAAAAATAAATAAATAATAGAAAATAATAAATAACATATAAATATTGAGATTACAGGTGTGGAGAAATGGAGAAAATCGTTGCGCTCCTTGCCTGCAACTTTAAATAGAGGCCGGGGTGGTGAACGGGAGAACAACTGAATGAATCCTGGCCTGAATTGCTTGCTCCTGGTATTAATCTTTATTTCAAATTAGAAATGGCGACATGCTTTTAGCCCGGTAATAAACCCACGGCGAGCCATCGCAGTGATGTTGTCGCTTTCCACTGGGGTCTTATGGACCAGTGTATTGATTAGACTTTGAAGTAACACAACAGCTAAATCTCGGATAGCAAATATGTGTTGAATTGATCTCCTTTGGCGGAGGCTTCTACCTCCTGCTGGAGTTATTTATAGGAGAAGCTTGGATGTGAGTAGAGGGGAGGGGGGCCGTTGGGGAAAGATCTTTGCTGAGCCCTTCCCTGCGGCACCTGTTTAAGCATTAAGTTTCTCTCCTTCTCCCCGAGTTGGATAACTTTTAAGTATTGGACAGAGGAGTGACGTCCGCATCATGTTCATACAAGCTGCCTTTCCAGCCCATCCGATATATTTCATTGCCTCCTTTCCCAACAGAAGCATCGATTTTTTGTTTTGCGGTTTTATAACGCAATTTCAGGGCTGTTGCCGTTTAATGAGCCATGTTCTTATGATGGTTAAAGAGATTTGAAGCCATCGTTGAAATAAATATTATAGATCGCCAGTTCCCTCGCAGCCCCTCCATCCTCTCCCCACTCTCGCTCGCGCTCATTTCAGGCACGCACATCGGCGGAAAATGAATTGGGGCACCGGAGAGGCAGCTTTTTGTGATGGAGATCAAAGGGCTCTCGGGAAAGAAAAGAGGGCCACACTAAGGCACTCCGACCACACACGGAAGCACCTGCAGAGAGGGAAAATGTCATTGTTGCTTCTGTGTTTCGAGTGCGGAGGAAGCACCGAGGAGAGGGCAGACGACTCTAATAATGCTTGATGGAGAAGGAGGGCTGTAACGCGGAGGGGCTTTTTATTATAAGCTGCCGCTTCCCATGCAGCGGAGAGCAGAATGCTACACCTGTGGACTCTCGTCGCATCAACCATTATGGAAGCTGACAGATTTTATTAGCTTAAGGAAGGACTTTTCAGCATTGGAGATTTGTATTTTATTTGGTGGCAGCACACAGAGGAAGTGGAAGGCGGGGTGCGAGGAAGGTTAAATATTGGTGGCTGACCTCAGGCTTTACGCCTCTCCCTGCCCTGAATTGCTTGATGCTTCTTCGCGGCTATCCTCTGATTTTATAAAGGGGGAAATACTTAAAAGGCGCAGTTGGAAAAGGTCTAATTCGGGGGAATGGTTTAGTCCTTTGTCTGGTCAGGGTCTCATACTTTGTATGTTTAGAGTGATGTTCAGAAATCTACAGGTAGATTTACAGGCTATGCATGGAATTGTACCTGAAAGAAGCAGTCTTTTGGAAATTAAAAAGCCCCGTCTCTCTTACCATCACCAGACAGAATTGCTGGGCATTGCTTTTCTTTCCTGACTCCACAGAATTGCTCCATAAATGTCTTAAAATCACACTGATGTAGCTTCTCAGGTAAAGCGAAGTCTTTTCTTCAAAGGGACCAAATTTCTTTTCCAAGCAGCAAGTGGGGGTTGCATTCTAGGCCCAGCCAAAAAAGCACACACAAAATCCTCCACCCAAATTTGCAGCATATTTTAGCTCCAAGTTCTTATGCAGGGGAACTTCTGGCAGCAGCTCTGCCAGGCCATCATCTTTGGGTGAAAGGGGGTGAAGTTTGGTGAAGGGGAGTGGCCACTGCGGAAACCTCAATGGGTTGGACTGGGCCGGATCCACTATTCCCGGAAATGATGGGGATTCAGCTGGGGGAATTCTGCTCACAAAGCTCATTTCTGGCCTTCCCTGGAATGTAGGAAATGGTCTGATTCTCCTCAACACTGACTGGCAGCAGTTAGATTCGAGGGTTTCAGACTGGGGTCATTCCGAACCCTATCTGAACTAGCAGAAATCAAACCTGGGCTACACCAAAGCAACAAGGGCTGAGCTATGGAAGGCATTGCAGGAAAATATGTAGCTAAGCTATCTGCCAAACTCTGCTTTTCCAGTGGCTGCTGAGTCTGGTTCCATTGATTCTGAAGTGAGCCAGAGTTTGGAGGGTGGGGGAATGAGCTAATCTGTGCTAATCACTCCTGAAGAAACCCTTCATAGTTTGCAACATTTACACACTCTTCCCAGCCCCTGTTTGAGATGGCATTGCAGGATTTACAGGGAGACCGGGAAAAGAAGGAAACGGTGCCAGCCATGGTTGCCCCATAGGTCTGGAATCTGAATCAAGGTTTGGCGTCTAACCTGCAGTTCCCACAGTCCCCTGTTTACTGTTACATCTGATATTGTGAAAATGATCAGGACACACCAAAAGCTTTCTGGGCACGGATGGCATTTCACCAATGGTTGCAGTCTGGCTGGATGGGCATTGAAGGAGAGTGTGCAGAAATACTGCTGAACATCCTGTATAATGTGAAAATATTCCCTATGAACACTCGCCATCATTTGGCGTGACAGCCCTCTTCTCTTCCTTCCTGCCTACACTCCAGGTGAGTGAACCTCCGTTTCTGTTTCACGCAGTTTCCTGTTTCAGCACCATTTTGTGAATTGGCAACGAATCCAATGCAAGTTGTTCCTGACCCACACTTTGGAGGGGCCTCTTTTCCCAGTGTTGGCTCATTTTGCAAGAAAAAAATTCTGAATGTAGATCAAGAAAATCGACCGGATCCATGCTCCTCAGATAAGCCTGGGCATCAGGGTGTAGTCCAGTGACGGTTTCTCACCTTTCCTGATTATTCTGGCACAGCTTTTCACTCAAAAGGGAAAAAAGAAAGGGGGGGGGGGAAGGAAGGAAGGAAGGAAGGAAGGAAGGAAGGAAGGAAGGAAGGAAGGAAGGAAGGAAGGAAGGAGTTGATTCATCCATATCTTCTTCTACCTCCCCTACCCACCTGACTCCACACAACAAAGATCACTGAACAGAAAATTGCAGGGTGGTGTTGAACTAAATCAAAGCACAGCCCATTTGTATCCAGACACATGTATTTCCTGCATGTGAATTATAAGCCCGATGCTGCCTAATATCATGGGAGAAATGCAGTCCTAAGTCTTTTTTGCTCTAAAATGAGTTCCACTCACTGGAACGATGATTCCAGAATCGCTGCTGTAATGTCTAAGGACTTGGGGGAAGGACGGCAGGTTTAGTGAACAGGTGTGCGTACAAATGGGTTATTTTAACAATGCATTCCCCAGATCTCCCCAAAAGGAGGAACTCGATCAAAACAGGAACAGGCAGCAGCAAATGGGAATGATTCCTAGTAAATACTAGGGCTGAATGAAAGTGTCTGCAAACCTTTTCATAACATTTGCTTTTTTCAAGCACAAGCTTGTTCCATCCTATTTCCCCATCAGTCTGCCAATGTTTTTTGAGAAGCTGACAAAAACATTTGCATGCAGTTTTCCCTAACTTGTCTTTTTTTTTTTTTTTTTGCAAGCAGTTTTTCCTAAGGTGCATCTTTATACACTAATCCCACCAATGTAAACATTGCTGTGTGTAGTATAACCCCAACTTCCTCTTCCTCTTCTTCCTATTATCATTTTCATTATCATTGGGGGGATTGCATTTTAAAATTCTAAGAAGTGTGCAACCTCAACAAAATTATGTTTCAGTCCACAGCTTCATATTGTGCTAATTCACAGACAATTGTGAATTAGGCTGGTTTAGTTTAAAATGCAAATGAAATATTTATCTCCTCTTCCTTAGTAAATAAAAATATTGGAATGTTAAGTTTGTGCCTTCATCGCTTATGGCTGAGCCTGGCAAACAGGTTTGCACTCCAAAATCTGATGCTCATATCTGAAACAGTGGTTTTATTTAGGACACAGATGCATACATGCTTACCTGGAAGTAAACCTTATTGCACTCAATGGGGCTTCTCTTTGAGTAGACACATATGGGATTGCTCTGTTAGTTTTATCTGGGCTATTTTCAGAAATGGTAGTTTACCTCTGTTTTGTTCTACACATGAATAAGATTCTATTTTTCAGTTCAGAACATGAGTCATATTTTAGTTTTATGCACATGCAGGGACACAAAGAGTGTTCAACAATAGAGGCTTTTAGCTTTTTTTTACATCTTTTCACTCAGATTTTTCAACGGCAATTGTTTCTTCTTTTCCCGGTCCTGCCAAACACATGATACCTGGTAACCTAAGTGCCTCCAATCTGCTTCAGACAAGTTCAGGAACCGGTGTGTTTTAATGTCACTGCTAAGATAGCATTACCTGATTGCTAACAAAATCTTTTTTCTCCCCTCCACTGTGTCCCACCCCCATGCCTTCTTCACCACTGGAGCCCCTCCATATTCCCAGCAGAATTCGTTTGTTATGTAGAATCACAATGATCTTTTGACCCTCTTAGAAAGGGTTTCCACCACTCCCAACAGGTGCTCACTGGGAACGGCTGACTGCAGGTGGCCTGAGTAAAGTGTTAGTCTTTCATTGCTGTAGTAGCACCAGTAGATGATGATGATGATGATGATGATGATGATGATGATGATGATGAGAAAAGCAACAGCCATCACCGCTTATGTTTCTTGCATATCATGGCAGCTTTGTTAAGAAAAGCATTCCTGGCCTTCTCTTAGATGATGGTTGCCCAATATGTGCAGAAACACAGGGTTCCTTTTCACCGTCGTGATTTGTTAGCCACAATGACCTAAGCCAATGACCAAAAGGGATGTGAAAAGAATGCTGAATGGGTTTAAAAGAGTTTGGATTTCTTCTGATCTGGTCCATGGTTTCCACATTGGATCAGCACCTCAGGGTCAGGCAGCCTCCATGTAAATAAGGTGCTGGGGGGGGGGGTCCTGCTCCCTGATCACTACTGGAATGTGGCCCCCAGTAAGGTTGTAATCAATGAGCAAAGGGCCACAAGGATGGTGGCTGGATTGCAGGGGAAGCCACATGAGGCGAGACTGAGAGAACTGGGTCTTTTCAGCCTTGAGAGGAGGAGACTCAGAGGGGACCTGTTAGCAACAGAAAGGTACATGAGGGGGTCACACAGAGGTAGGTTGTGACCTTTTTTCCCCTATGGAGGAGGGCAGGATGCATTCCAATGGAGCAAAGCCCAGGGAACCAAGATTTAGGGTGGATGCCAGGAAGTACTTCCTGACAGTTAGGACCCCGAGGGTGTGGAATGGGCTTGCATGGGAGGTGGTTGCAGCTCCATCAGTGAGTGTGTTCAAGGACAAGGCTGGTCATGCACATGCTGGGTGTGTCATGAGCAGAGCCAGCTGGAGCTGGGGGTCAGACTAGATGGCCCAGGAGACCCCTTCTGACTCGCTCTGTTTCTATGTTTCTCCAAAATTCCATTCAGCACCTCCCAGGGCTGAAACAGGTTCAACATCCTCAGCGGAGGACAGGGATGCAGCACTGGGTCAAAGCACAACACACGAACTTACGAATTGGGCTGAAGACAAATCCAGTGCTCTTCTCTATGCATCTTCACAGACCCCTGAACTGGGTGGTTAGCAGCATATCTGTGTGGAACGAACAGCCTCAGGTTTCCAGCGGCATTCGCTGTTCTGGATGAGATACATCAGAATCTGTTGGTTTGCCTGCTTCTGGGAGAACCCATCTCAGTCCTCTGGGTAGAGTTTTTGAAGAGGGCGGGGTACAGGGTGGGAGAGCATTTGATCCAAATCCAAACACCCCCACCCTTTACTGAGCACATGGAGAATAAAGCATGAAGAATATTCAGCACTTAAATTTATGAACATCAGCTCCTCATTAATGTGGATAAATATTTTTCCAAAGAATAATATTTCATAATTAAATGTGATAATCTCAAGGAAGCGCTCTCTCCAGAATGTGAATTACAGTTTATTAATTCACACCTAATTTGCATTGACAGCGACTCGCTGGGTGAGAATTAATATATCATACTCCCTGCTCTGTCACTTTGAGTCGCTTCGGGATAAAAAAGGCAAGGAGTCCAGCCTAGAACTGTGGCAAAAGCCTTCCGGAACATACCAAGATGCTGCTCGGTCAGGAGCCCTCAAGAAGTCATTGGGAAAATGGCCCCTTTCTAACGTGTTCCTGCTCCCCCCACCCCCCAGTTGTGTTCCGGAGGCCAGGCCTAGCTTGACTGACTGGCAGGATGGGCCCATGATGCTCAGTCTTCCTCTTTCTTCTTTTCTCTTTCCCCCCAGTGCATTTGCAAATTTTGTTCCAGCTCAAGCCCATATCAAATTGCAAGCTTTGCCTTCATTCCTTCCATGCGAGTGTGTATATTTCAAATGTAAGCAACACCCCTGTGCATGTTTGAAATGTCCACTTTTTCTTCCATCAATTAAAACACATTAGTGCCATTTTTCCAATAGAGGCATTTTTATACTCATTTTCAAGAGTGCACACAACAGATGTCATTCTGTCCATCACATCTCTAGCTTGGAAGAGTGCAGACTTCAACCACAGTTTGCATTCAGGTCTGGGAGGGACCAGCTGAGCAAAACCCGGTAGAAAATGAGCCAACAAGTTTCTCAAACATCTCTGCTCATAAACAAAGTAGCCCTCCAGCCCTAAAAGTCTGCATCATTCCCCAATGTTTGGGCTTCCCCTGGACTTTGGAAGGGTTCTCCACCCTGCCCCCAACACACACAAATACCTTCAACTTTAGCAAACAAAGGCCTGGTTCAGTTTCTAATCCCGAGCCTAGAGCAAGTAACTCAGAACTCAGAAACTTTGGAGGAATGTAGACAAAGAATGTCATAAAAGCATTCATAGCTCCGGTACTTCAGCGCTGAAAACTGGCGAGTTCTGCTCATGAGTCATTGCCTCTGTGCTATAGATTTCGTCTCTGAAGAAGGATCCATTGAGACCCTGGGGATTTACTTGTAATGTTCCCACTGGGTTCATGCCCTTTGCAACCAGTCCCTGAAATTGAGTCACGGAGCAATTACAGAAGTAGCAAACTCCTTTGCAAAGTCACCTGAAAACACACACTATTCCAGAATCTTTCAGCCCGATTTCTCTTTCCCTGCTGGTGTCACTCTCTCTAACTCTCCGTGTGAGGAGCACTGTGAAGATGTTCCTCTGTAATTTGTTTTTCTTAGCATGTTCCACTTTCAAGTGTGTGTCAGCAGCTTGGCTCTCCTGTCAAGCCATTGTCAGGTGGAAACAAGAGGGGAACACCTGGAACCAAGGTATTGCTATGGAGAAACCAGTCCCATTGATGGTAGAAGATATGGAGCCGTGGGGAATGGATGCCTGGGTGCCTTTTGAGATCCTGCAGTTGGCAAATTTAATATGTTAAGTGCATGCATGGAGAGGCAGTTAAGGCCAAAAGACACAAAACAGAATATCAGCTACGGTGAGCCAAACCTTCTGCTCCTATTTGCAGATTCTTTCAGATGTTGCTACTGTGTTGAGATCATTTTAACTTACCTGTTTTATTCAGTTAAAGGGTTGCTATTCTACCTTCTCACACCCAACTTCAAAGCAGTTGGCACTATTAAAAGTAATGTCACAATGATCTGTTTTAAGCACCAAAAGATTTGGTTCATCATCATCAATAGATGTAACAAAATTAACATAAGCTGATATCAAGGAATTTCAGAGGGTAATGAAAAATGGGAGAGTTTTCTCCTTGGTGGGCCCCCACCTGTGGAATCACCTCCCCACTGCGGCCTGCCTAGCACCAACCTTGTCATCTTTTCAGTGCCAGGTTAAGATGGCCCTCAATGCCAAGGCTTTTAAAGATTTATTTGGTTATGCAAGGGCTTGCAGGGGTTACCCATTCCAGGTGTTTTTGTTTTGCCTTTCCTTTCCTTTCTGAATTTTGCTGTTTAATTTTGTATATCTCTTTCATAATATTTATGCCATTTTAATTGTATTTCATTGTATAGTTTTTACATAGTTGTAAACCACCCAAAAAACTTTGGATCTAGGCCAGTATAGAAATGAAACTATGATGATGATGAGTATTGTTACCATCAGCAGGAGCAAAATGTCGATTAATTTACCATAACATAGACATGTGAATCTGCCTCTTTGCTTCCCCAAAAAGCTTGGCTCCACCCTCAGGGAGGTTCACAATGCTTCAAGACCAGATGGTGGGAACACTTAATCAATCCATTCATTGGCTTTACAATGGATTGATGAACTCACACCCTTCCACTCAGAGCCTCCTTCTCTGGGATATCTGTCTGAACCAGGAATGGTCTGGTTCTCAGCAATCATTTAACTAATGATTGAAGTCCGGGCCCAATTCAAGGTGTTGGTAATGACCTATAAAGCCCTAAATGGCTTGGGTCCTGGTTACCTGAAGGAGCGCTTACATCCTTATATGCCCAGCCGCCCCCTGAGATCGGCGGGAGAGGCCCTTCTCCGGGAGCCCTCCATGGAAGAAGTTAGGAGGGTGGTTACTCGGAGGGCTTTCTCAGCGGTGGCGCCTAAGTTATGGAATGCGCTCCCCAGAGAGGTCCGCCTGGCACCGTCGTTATTTGTTTTTCGGCGCCAGGCGAAGACCTTTTTATTTAAGCAGTATTTTAAATGTTAATATTATTGAATTTTATTTGGCCAGGGCGGCTTGTTTTATAGTGTATGTTTTATATTATATATTTGTATTTTATTGTATATATTTTAAAATGTTATTTTAATTTTTTGTTGTAAGCCGCCCCGAGGCTTCAGCGAATGGGGCGGCATAAAAATGTTTTAATAAATAAAATAAATAAATAAATAATCCCCTTTGCTTACCTGAAATTTCAGCAACATGTTCCAACCCCTCCTCTTCATCCTCTATCTCACTTTGTGAGACTGAATTTTCTATCTTGGAATGCAGTATTTTGATAGAAGTGGATCTAATTGTAACATCCACTCAAGACAAGAAACACTCCCGCCTACTTCCAACCTTATGTCTCTTTTTTTTTAGTGCCATCACTATCACCCTAACCACTCTTTATGTATGTATGCATTTTTGTATGTATTTACAGTTATATCCTGCCTTTTCCTATCAAGGAACTCAAAGTGGCTTACATAATTCTCCTCTTCCTCTCAATCTTAACCTCATAACAACAACCCTGTGAGGTAGGTTAGGCCGAGAGTCTGCGGCTGGCCCAAAGTCACCCAGGGAGCATGGCAGAGGGGGGACTAGAACCCAGATCTCCAGGGTCCCAGTCCAGCACGCTAACCACTATGCCACACTGGGTGCAATGCAAATGTGACTGGTCCAATACCTCATCACACTCAGTCCATACTATTGTTATCTCTGGGGTTCCCCTTCTTTGTTCTCATGCATCAGCTACTCTGGGGTCAGGAGATTCCTTTTCCTGCTTGAGCTTCATCATTTCTCCTAAAATACCCAATCCTACGGCTGACAAATGCCGTCCTGAGCACATCCCTTTGTGTCAAATGAAGGTGGACAATCTAAAGCAGTGATGGCGAACCTTTTAGAGACCAAGCGCAAAACTGCAACCCAAAACCCACTTATTTATCACGAAGTGCCAACACTACAATAAAACCTGAAAACTGAGGTTTTAGTTTAGAAAAAACAACTCACAGCCAGTCCAAGCAAATCTCTCTCTCTCTCTCATTATACTGACTAGCCATGCAAAAGCTTGGACAAGTTGCGGCTGAGTCGCGGCTTATGACATCATCACCTGGCGCCGCTACTCCTTTCCGAGCATGCGCATGCCTCCTATGTGCACTGTTATCCAACGCTCAGCTGCTGGGGCGATGCTGTGGCAACTTGTCTCATGTGCCAACAGAGAGGGCTCTGCATGCCCGCTGTGATACGCGTGCCATAGATTCCCCACCACTGATCTAAAGCATGGATTTTGACACTATCCTATCTCACTGGTTTCATATAAATAAATGCACCAATGGGGTGGAAACAAGCCTGCCCCGCAAACCTCCACATGTCTCCCTCCATATTTAGTTGCCTGTAACTTTAGGTCAGCGTAGAAGAATCTCAGACCTCTGGTTGTGGGACCGCCAGTTCTTTCCCAGCTTTTATGCAGTTTTCCTCTCACTCTAAATGTTTGAAATGCTTCTCCTAAAGTTTAAGCAATGAAGCAGTAAGAGCTTCGGGCTAACCAAAGCTGGAATTTTGGACAGTTCAGCCCTACTCTTTTTGTCTTCAGCCCGACCCACTACTTAAATACAGCTTTTGCCAAAAGTGGAATTTGTCCTTCATGCTGAAAGATAGTCAACACTTCTGCCTTGTAGGTCATCTTAAAGACCTTCCTCTAGCTGCCCCTGTGAAGGAAATTTAGGTTAAATTTCTAACAGGTCCATTAATTAATGCCCCAAGAAAGTTTGCCTGGCACCTGCACCATTATCATTTTGATGCCAGAAAAAGATATTTCTCTTCTCCTAGGCATATGTGAGCTAGCTTTTTTTATTTTCACAGTTATATTTTCCAAGGCCTTTTCAACTGTTAGACATATTCATTAACCTGTACTTAATCTGGCTTACTACATGAGTTGTCTTGAGAACTTTTTGTTCTAGAGTGACATGGAATATATTTTTTTTAATTCCTTAAAAAGAAAGTTTTGTGCCTTGTGGGAACTATTTGCCCTGCCATGTCTCCCAGAATCCTTTGGACTGCAAAAGCATCTGGCAGTTAAGGTGTCAAAAAGCTCCTGCGTAGACCAATAAAAGAGTTCTCTGCAAATTTAAAAGCTTTCCCTTTAAAAAAAAACCACACACACACACACAGAGACACACACACAAAAACAAAACTCAGAGAATCCCCTCCTGAAAGGCTACAGGGGTGAGCAATTAATTGTCTGTGAGCTCTGTTATTTTTTGCCAAACTAATCAATCCATATAAAATGAGCAGATTAAATTGACTGACCCTCATATATTTAATGATTGCTGCTATTTGACCAAGAAACATCTCTCAGGAAGCTGCTTGTCATGGACTATCAATATTCCTTTAATCCTATGTTCGTTATTGGCGCACTTTGTTACTCTCCGAGATGGCCTGTCTCGAGCCGTCCCTCTGCTTGCGCAGCAAGAAAATGAGATGGTAAATGACTACACAAACAATCTGATTATAGCATTTAATTCCTGCCCTATAGATTTCCAGGGCTTGCTGAGCTTCTCTTTTCCTTTTCTTGTTATTGTCACCCCACCCCTTTAATGACCCTCGCTGCCAACCAGGAGTATTTAATTTCATCATCCTGGGTCCCCCTCTCAAATATATGATAAAGAAGAATGATCTTTGTTATTGTTGTCAGTGCTCTAATATACACAGACTCTCATCCTCACTTGCTTATACACCTCCAACATTTTCGGCCAACCCTTGAGTAATGAATTTATTCATCACTAACCCATTTTCTCATATCTGTCCCTAAAACATACATGCTTCTCCATATTCCACCTTTATGGAAGATGCTGAAGATGTGTTAAAATAAATGGTTCTCATATAGGCATTCATTCTGCTGATTTAAGAGCTGGTCCCAGGCTTCAAAGCATGGTCTGAAGAGACCACATACAGCAAAAACTGGGCCTGGTCTGTCTGAATTCTCCAAAGTGGCACTGTAAATTTCCCCCATGTGCATGGACATGACATTTGGTACTAGCCAGGTTCACTGTTCAACCTGATTTTTATTTTATTTATTAGTATTTTTCCATATTATTTTTATTAGCAAGCATCAGGCAGGCTGAAGGACAGCTTTCTAGCAACATTTTTATTTCTGTTCAAAAGAGGAATTTGTGGTTTGAAGCTCAGCTGTCCCACTTCTCCCTGGGCTTAGCTTCTTGGGTAAGTTAGTTTTCTTCTAGCCTCACGAATTCCACCTCAAGGAAATGACTGGTTAATGACTGACCATATTTACCACAGTGGCCATTTCATAATGGATTAACTTTGATCCTCTGTGACAGACATTTTGAGAGCATCACTGACACTCTCAGCGTGTCCTAGATGTGTCCACTGGTTGAGGACCATTGATGCATGGATGGGAGACCACCTGTGAAACTCAGGTACCACCTGAAAAAAACCTACCTGAAGTGGAACCCAAAGGTCAACTCTTATGCCATGAAGACTGCTCAACCCTCAAGACACCAAACCCTGCCTTTGTTCCTTCTCCCTAACCCATGGTTCCACCTGAAATAGGTCCCTTATATAGACCCTGTTGACTTCCTCCATGGAAGAAAGATGAGATACAGACCCAAACTGTGCATTTCTTTAAATCCATAGCTAGCTGCTCTGTAGTTTGATCATTTTTTCTACTCTAAAGATAGCATAAGTACAAATCAGAGTCCTTTATTGCAGCAGCAGTCTCACCTTTTCACATCTCCCACAATTCCCTTGGCTGGGCTGGTTAGAGCCAAGTTGGAGGCCAAACCCTTTGGAGGACTGCAAGCTTCAGACCAGTGGGCAGGGGATGTTCTCCATTCATGCCCTCTGTGCGGTAAGACCTGGTAGTTGCCCTTGCGACCCCACTGCAAGACCAGCTGCCCCCCAGTCCCCGATCGGGCAGGAGGTTCTGTGTCCAACACACAGGGCTTCCCCACCAAGCATGCTCGTGTCCAGATGGCCCTATGAGGGGAGACTGTCTGAAAACCAGCTGTGCCAACAGATGTGGATGGGGGGTTCTGTATCAAAGAGCACAAATGAATTTTTAAAAAAGTAAAACAGAATTTTGAGGTGGGGCGGGAGATTATTCATAATCCCAGCTTTTACTTCTTCCCCCCTTTTGCAGACCTTCTCCAACTTGGGTTTGGCAGTAGCCGCTTGTATTTTTAGTTGAACAGGCTTTCGTTTGTAAAAAATATAAGGTTGATCTGGGAGCCAAAGAAAAGGTAAAGAGCCATTTTGGTATTTATTATTTCATGGTTTCATGTGTCCCCAGCATGTCGTGCATCATTTTCGTTCTTGTCCTCCAGAGCATTCTCGTTATGAAAGGTTGATGTTTTCTTCCACAGGGCATGCATACAGAAGCCAAGTTTGCTAAGGAAGTCTGTGTGCCACGTTGTGGGGAAAGAATCTCATCTCAGCTTTAGCTTTTCTATCATGCAATAGCACAAACCAATAAGAAAACCCCTTTGCAGTCGCTCCAGGATTTAAAACCACTCTTAAAAGACTCCACTGAGACCAAATAGTAAAGACGTTTGACTCAAAGCCATGCAGGTCAAACCCTTCTCTTTCTCAGCTTCTGGCAGGTTATCAAAATCTTTTTATTAGGGTGTGTTTTGTTTTTGTTTTAAAAAATAGGCCTACAAATATATATTCAAGTGGGATGTAGATGTTGGAGTTCATGCTTAGAAGCATGCCTTTACACTTACAAAATCCCCCTCCTATGATTATTATTAATCATAAATAATATTTGTAAATATTCATTGAAAAATAAAATGGTATAGAAATGCTATAAATAAAAAAATATTGCAAATACTTGCATTATTGTAATGTTTTACAATTTGTAAATTGTAATTGTGAATATTATTAATAATTATGAACTGCCCAGAGAGCCTTTGAGCTGATGGCTGGTGAAAAAATGTGATAGATAAATATATAAATTAGGAAAATGTTATTATTTAGATTTCTTGGATGCAATTCTCAAAACAGATGTAGGGATTTATGCTTTTAAAAGCATAAAACATGTAAAGCAGCTTAAAACCAATTGTCTGCTCAAACTCGACAAAAACATGAGTGACCACAGCAAAACATTCAGGAGATGCATTAAAGAGCTTGTCAAGGGAGATACTGGCCATAGCGTCATTCCCACAAGACTGACAAATGGAGGAAGATCCAGAGAAGAGCAACAAGGAAGCTGTGGACTGTGCAAACCAAGTTCTACAAGGAACGGTTGAAGGAGCTGGATTGGTTAGCCAGGGAAGAGAAGAGGAAGGTGAGACATGATTGTGGTCTTCACATATATGAAGGGTGTTATGGAGAACATAGTGCAGAGTGGTCCTCTGTTGCTCCAGAAGGCTGTACGAGAAGCAGATTCTGACTAAAAGTTAGGAGAAACATCCTAATATGAGCGCCTATGGTGGAAATCACAGGCAGTGGTAAGTTCTCCTTCACTGAAGGTCATTTAAGCAGATGCTGGATGGTCATATGTCCTGGATGCTGCAGCTGCATCCTGAATTGCAGACCCCGTGGGAAGGGTTGTGGTGGGGAAGTTGGAATGGATGGCTTCACTGGCCGTGTTCAACTCTAGGATTCTAGGATTCTTGCTCCAGAGTTTGTCACCCAGTATGTGACCTCCATTACAGGTCTTTCTACTGCTCATTGCATCCCTTCCTTCATTTAAGACATGTATGTCTTGTCCTTCAGCCAGAAAGTCTGGCAGAGCTCCTGGGTTTGCGCTCAGGAGGTGTATGAAGGAAGACTCAGTCGGAACCCAGCACCCATCAAGCTGTGTTGCTGCTCTGTATGCTTCTAGCCAGATGCTCAGAAGCCACGGAGGAAGCTTTCACCAATGTTCCCATGTTCTCCCCAGCTGGGGAAACTAGCACAGGTCCCCCATTCATCAGATAAACTGAAGGGAGCTCCACAGGCAAAATGGGTGCCCAGAGAGCCAAACTAAACCCACACTCTGGGGAGTTTGCACCCCTGTTACAGAACGTCAGCACCCCTACAAAAAGTTTTATTCCCAAACCAAACCTTAATGATTAATGATCCCAAAGAAACTATGACCGGGGCTCTAAAAATTAGAATTTTGCCTTCCACCCCCACACCAAAAGGTTAGAGTGTTTCACCAATTTGCATTTCAATTAACCTTCCCACCCCCTTCTAGTAATCACACATTGTATGAATACTGCACCGTGCCTGCCCAAGGAAAGATGATCCCTTCTCCTACTTTGTTAATGAAAAGATCTTTCATTCAAAAAGGCCACACATCAGGAGGAAAAAATTGTCTGCCTTGTTCTGTCTTCTCCCATTAGCTCAAAAAGCCTCTGGAATAAGACAGCAAGGTTTCAAATTCGGAGTAATTTTCTTCCTGAACTTTTTTTTTCTCCAGATGCAAGGGCATCCAAGATGGGCCAGGCTGGGAGCATTCTGAGGACTCACACCCAGAGGTGTTGTTGGGAAATGGTCCATTGGGGATGGAGCCCTGAATCTTTCACTTGGAGCTCCAACTCTCCGGGAGGCCCTCTGCCCCACCCCTGCTGTCTAGGGGTCCTGGCTGAAACAGGCCCAGGGGCCCAGGTGATCTCAGTCATCTCTGACCCCTGACCTACCAGAGCTGGCCTTTTGCCCACAAGTGTTGCCCTCCTGCTGCTGTTCCCCCTCGGATCTTCCTTCCTGGATGTTTTCTGAAACCAAATGCCTTCCAGGATGCCTTCCACCATGTCCTTTAAAGACCTGCATGCATATACATACAGAGAGACTTCAAAGCATTTGTAAATCAGCATATACATTTTTCAGGGGTCCCTGTGGACTGGAACCACAGAGCTTTTCAGTACCCCTGCAAGATCTTCCTGGAATGGCCCTCCCTTGTCTTCTTGAACACTTGTTCTCTCTCTCTCACTATGGATTGGACAACAGGAACAGTACTGTTGGTTGGGGAGATAGAACCATAGAAACAGAACGAGGCAGAAGGGGTCTCCCAGGCCATCTAGTCTGACCTCTGGCTCCAGCCAGCTCCACTCATGACATGCCTACCATGATGAGAAGTCTCTGTGGTAGCTATCACCAGGGCCTGGGGCTAAGACGTCCTCAAGGGGCCCCTCCTCAGCAAGTCCACCTTCTCCCTGCTGCCGTCACCAGCCACTTAGCTCCTCATCCACATTCTCATCTCTGCTCCCACTGACATAGAGCCAAGAAGCATGTTGGTGGTGGTATCTCCTCTCTGTAGTGAGTGAACTTGTCTGCCACTCTTGGTGGGCATGCCAGAGCCATCCTCATGGTCCAGGTTCTGGAGAAGACCTTGAAGACCTGGCAATGGGAATTTTGGAAACTCGGGGAGAGGCAGTGGCCTTTGAAACACCCTCCAGGTCACTGCTCACAGGTTCCCACGTGAACCAGAACAGGAATGTTCTGGAAAGGAGAAGAAAGTTCAAAGAGAGAGAGGAAGGAGAGCCACTGCCTTGCCCAGTCCTTGACCCCATGATAAAGGAGAGGTGAGCTATCCAATTAGAGGACTTACCAGCTTGTCTTTCACCAGCAGTAGGCACCTTGAGAGTGGATCCTGTAGCATTGCTGAAAAAGAAGGACTTTGGGAAAAAGTTTCCTGTTTGGGGTCAATACTCTTTGCATGAGCAGAGGCTTATCTTTCAACTTCCCAGAGGGTTTTTAGAGTTACTTTGCCTTGTATCCACCAAGTGCCAGCAAAGATCTGCCCTGTCTGGTGTTTTGGAGTCTAAGGGCAAAAGGGGAGGGCATACGGGTGGAGCTCACACTGGTGAGGAGGAGCAGCAGCAGCTCCTGGGAACTCTTGCTGCTGCTTCCCGGGGTGTCCAACCCTATTTGTCCCTCAGGCAGGTTCTGAAGCTTGGGACACCGACCTTTGTGCTGACTGGCTCCCTGCTGGTCAAGCGCACAGCTGATGGAGGGTGAGCAAGAGCAGCTGGTGGCAATGGTCATGAGAAGTTCGCTTGACTGAGAGGGCGGGCACTGAGGTGTTTTCCCCGAGGGCCCCGAAGAACTGACAGTCCAAACACTGCAGCTCAGGGCACTTCTGCTTCCCATGCTGCCTACCTGCAGTCCATTACTCCAAGGATTCTTCCCTGATACCCGAACGTAGAAGGATGGAGAGTGCTCAGAGCATCCACTGTGGAGAAACAAGGCACAGGAAGGAGAAGACAGGAGTGGGGTGTCCTCCTGGGGCCTCTGGGGCCCTTGCAGGGCCCACACCTGATGTCCCCAGGCCAGAAGGAGGCAGGGTCTAGCTAACTTCAAATTGATCACAGCACTGGAGAGATTGTGGGCCAAGCCAGTGGCTGTTAGCACCTCCGCAATGGCCCAGGATGTCTTGATGGAGAGAGGTCCCTCTGGAGGACCATCCTGATTCTGGACCAAGGTTGCATCCCCTGCTCCTACCCCTATCTCCACGTTCCAGTTCTTATGGTGTCTTTATGGGAGGGAGGGAGGGAGGGAGGGAGGGAGGGAGGAAGTGGGAAAATTCTCCCCCACCATCCTCCTGCAATACTCCTCCCCATTTAGGGGAGCAATTTCAGTCCAAAACAGAAAGAAAAATTCCCATGCCTACCTATATCCCTCCAAATTCCAACCTGACTCAACCTTCTGGGTTGTGTTTTTTTAATCAGACATTGGCAAAGTTACTTTCCACATAGCAAGAAACCACAGAATCTGGCCAAGGATTTAGCTAAGGCTATATATAGGCTCCCTCTTGTATTCACGTAATGCGTTTCAGTGTTTGTGCATTTGATTTATCACCTACCTTTACTCTGGAGCAATCCTGTTCCCATTAATAGGAATGCTCCAGAATCAGTAGGTTGTGGACTGCAGCTTAATTGACTTATCGATCAAAGGCATCTGAAATGCTGAAAACCTCGGAGCAGAATCACCCAGGTTGCTTAATCCTCACCCACCCCCCTCTTTTTTCCTTCCAAAGTTCTTTGAGATGAATGAATCTTCAGACTTTTGATATAAAGTGCTCACATTTTGCTTACCCATCCCTTCTGGGGGTTATTAGTCTCTGTAGCCCCTACTGACTGGGTAATTTCTTCTATCCGTCCTTATTAGGTTAAATCAATCGAGCTTTGGCAAAGTAATGTGTTGGAAACAAGCGAATCACCTTAATTTTCACGGGTATGCTTTATAAATGATGTGGCTATGGAGGCCTGGATCGGAGTGCTACATTTTCCTAAGTTGTATACATTCGGAATAGCTTGCAGTGGCATCTCTTAAAAGGGAATTCATCAGACCACTAAGTCATGAATGGGTTGCATTGTTATTTATGCTATCCTTTCACCAAGAGGATCGGAGTGTATATTGGGGTGGGGAACCTCAGTCCCGGGAGCTAAATCCAGCGATTCCTCATTTCCCTGGTCTCCACCCCTTAACTAACTGGTATACAGTTTTTATGCACTTTCCCCCATTCTGAAAGGTTAAAATGCCTCCCCACAGGGGGCAGCAAGAGTTTCAAGCTCAAATATGCTCTGTGTGTGTGTGTGTTTTCCCACCCCTTTTGCCTCCAGCTCCATGCATCCCCCCCCATGCAGTCCTACAACCCATCCAGAGCTTCTCCAAAGTGGAATTTGACTCAGTGCTGAAAAAGGCTCAACATTCATGGACTAGAAGCAGCTCTGGTCTGATCCAGCAGGGAACTTCCTATGAGCATCCCAGAGAACATAGGATGGATCTGATTACCTTCTTTTCAAGGTCAGAGGTTGTTGTCCAACCCTCTGACCCCACAGTGTTGGCCTCCTGCGGTTGGTGCAGAGAGAGACATGCTAGTTGCCCTCTCAGGGTTAGAACATTGACCTCAGAGAGCCTCCAGCTTCTCCCTTGGAAGTTCCTTCCCTGGACAGGCTGAAAAGCCCTTCTGGTGGAGCAAAAGCACGGAAGAGAAGGCAAAGATCCCCTCTGCTGTTCTTCCCATCTTCCTGGTCCCAGAGGGGGGAACCTCAGAAGCCCCCGAGTTCAGGACATTCCATTTGGTGAGTCCATCACTTTCCACGCATAAGGACCTTCCTGTTGCTCTTTCGCAGGTTTCGTTGGATTCTGGTCACAGCCCTTCCAAGACATGCATCGAAGCTCTTTGTGCACAGCTGAAGTGCCAGCCGACCCATTCCAACCAATTCGCTCACTCGTGCCCAAGCGCTGTGTGAAGGAAATTGTCCCCCACTTCTGCATCTGGTTTCCATGCTGAGATATATAGTTTTAGTATAAAAAGGGCACAGCTCCTCTTCAGAAGGTCAGATGGAATCTAGATATACAGGAAGATTTATGCAACAAGACAAACATCTTATGGTCCACCAGTGTCCCCCAGTCCATAAATCCTCGATGTGGTTAGGCCAGCCTGAACTGAAACAGAACTGAAAAGTTTAAAGACGTAATTCAGGGTTTGCAACATGCCTGTCTTCTTCATGCACCCCGCGGTAATAAACTCTCTCTCCCCCGCCCCACATAAAATATGGCTCCCTTGTTGTCAGAATAATTTAGCCTGGCTCCAAGTTTCAGACAGTCACCTCTCCAGCGGTCTCCTGGACGACAGGCAAGTGGTAATGCTTCATCGCAGGGTCATAGATGGAGTGACTGATCGTTCCTCATGAACCCAGGCGGCCGATCGCATGAGCAGTCGACTGGGTAGAAGTGCCCCGTGATTTCAGCTCTGATGGAACAACAAACATGGCTGGAGGGCAGGAGGAGGTCTTCCCAGGGACAAAAATGTGAGGGGAGAACTCTTCAATTTATTCGTTTCTTTCTTTTACGAGGGAGAGGTATCTGCAAGGCTAGATGGGAGCTCATAAAGGAGAAGCCATTGCTTTCAGGGGCCAGAGCGTGTGTTTTGCATGCCAGGGGCCCCATGTCCAACGGCTGCATCTTCTGGTAGCTCATCCCGTCTCAGAGAGAACTGATACTATCCTATCCATGAAGTATCCAAAGCAATTAAAAGTCTCTCTTATTGGCTAATAATATTCCAAATGCCAACAGTGTCAAGTATTAATCCTTCTGGTCCTTATGCCACCGTCTGAGAAAATTTTATGAGTGTATCTATCGCTCTGGTATTTCAGTCCTCACACTCGGTCAGCATTTCAACCTATTACCTATTAGAGGTTCCACTGCGGCTAACAAAATCACCACCGGGTCATAGATGGCCTGTGTGAACATGATGGACATCAGTGGGTATCTCACACGTGTGAATGTGTCACCGCAGATGTATAAACCAAGGTCAGCTTGGATGCAGCAGTTCCAAGCACACTCTGTTTGTACACTTTGCTGAAAGGACCGTCAAGGAATGGGAGAGAGAGAGATGCACATGTCAGCCTGCGGTTGAGATCTGCACGACTTGTCTGTCATTTGTGTGAACAGCCATCACGATTAATACTCTCATGAAATGTCCAAATCACCTAATACCAACTTTGTATCTGAATCCAGGCTAGTTATAACTCTCGTGCACACACAAACCCAGCCCTGAGCATTTGATTTTTCGAGGCTCGCCATGTTCCCGGGAATAAACCAGAGCACAAATAGATCACTTCAACTGCTATTGGTCTTACTGTACTGGTTTCGAGGCAAGCCAGTTGGAGGCTCTCCAAAAAGATTCTTCGCACGCTGGGTTTCTTCACCTGAATGTCTGCACAAGAGAGGCTCTGAAAGATTTACAATTTCATGTTGGCTGCAGCAACTAAATTAATACTCTCGCTATTATTATTTTTCTTTTAGCAAGGCTTTTGTAAGTGTCCGATTAGCAGCATACAAGTTCCAGTCTTTGCTCCAGCAGATGGTTTGATTTTTATAACAAGTCAGCAAGCTGCAAACTCATCAGATGCTCCTTTTTAAAGTACACACTATTTCCCCGATGGACGCTCGTGTTGTCTTATGCCATGCCGAGTTGCAATCATCTGTATTTAAAACTAATGGATTTGAAATAACCTACAGGCTCCCACTTTAATGAGAGTTAGATTAATGAAAAAAGACCCTTTTACCTCCGATTGCATGACAACATTTTCAAATTACATTCCTGAAACAGAGAATTCACTTATTCAGAGTAATTGGATGCGGACTAGGGTTAATACGTACAATGTCCTTAAATGAAAATGTCCTATTGTAAGTGGGGACTGCATGATACCTGAGGCATTCTCAATAGATTTGGTTTGGCTTGGAGTTAATTATACTGCTTTCTATTTTTTGAATGAATTCAAGCATGAATTCTACACAGTAAAGATTGGGATAATTATATTCAATTCTGCTTGGTGCCCCACTGAATGAATTGACCTTTTAGATAACACTAGTCTCTTGAGCAGGAAATCTGAAGAAGAAATACTTCACAAAGCAACCAGATGCGAAGGGAGTGGGGTGGGGTGTGGAGGGGAATGGAGGCGGTGGTAAGTAAAGCTTTACATTAAGAAATAAATCACCGAAGTTCCATCCATGTGGTTGGTTGTCGTGGCTTTAAGTTATGGGAAACAAAATAAAGCTTCAAATTGTCTGAACAAGAAGGTTATAATTTCAGGGCAGTGGGGGTTCCCCCCCCCCCAAGCTGTCTTCACCCCAGTAGCAAAGCTAAACAGCAACCAGGCAAAGGACTTTAAAAGTTCCTGTCATGCCAGTGTGTGACATTTCAACACAGTCCTGCCGTTGCGAGCTCTGGCTTCTGCACACCGCTGATCATGCTAATGGAAAAGAGGCTGTCTCATTGTAAGGCGAGTGGAAAGTTAAACACGAGAACTGGTTTACAAAGAGGCAGAACTGAGTGGAAGAGTGGAAATGGTGCTGACTGGCACGGACACGAGCCCTCGATCCGTCCGGGCTGAAGGCCTGCAAAAGACTGTATTGATCCGTCAGTATGGCTGCATTGCCAAATACTGCACAGAGTTAGATCTCCTGCACCGTGGGCAGCAAATCCACGTGCATTTACCAGAAAGCAAGCCTGATCAAACTCTGAGAGATGTGCGCAGACTTGCACCGCGATTGATTCTGCTTTTGAAAGCCCTGCTAGCACTTCTATGCAGATCAGGGTTGGCATCAAGCAATTAATCTCACCGGGAAAATGTACTTAGCTTTTCCTGGAGCACCTTTTAATGAGGAATGGTTGTTTGAGGGCTGTAATCATTAGGGGTTTCTCTAGGGCAACCATGGCGCAGCAGCATCACAAACATGCAAATGCGGCACGGAGAGAAAAAGGTTCCACCACCGAAATCAGAATTAAGGGTTTCTCAAGGTGGGATGCTCAGCATTTGTTAAATCTGTACTCCCTGCATTTCACGGATTGCTAGGCAATTTTCATCCAGTTGTCCAGTCACAGGTGGAATTATTTTTTTTTCAGTTTCCCACACTTGCATTTACATTTGAAAGTACACATCTGAGCTTCCAAATACAGATCTCACCCAAAAAACACACATCCACATCAAATGCACATTTTTGGTTAATGTTTCTTTCCCCCTTATTTTGTACAACTAACTGGACTTCATAAAGGAAACCACAGCCCTGGATTTAGAACAGCTAAGCAAGGATGTTGTGGATGAGGCATTTGGATTCTTTCATTCATAGGATCACCATAAGTCAGAGAAGACTTGAAAATTGGTATACAATCCCAGAAAGAAAAAGAAAACATTCTGCAAGTTTGTGAAATTCACATGACTTGGCAGAAGTTGCCTCACTGCAGAATCTGTAAGAGTCTGATCTTACTAGGAACTGTGGCAGATTTCTTTAAATTCCTACTCTCTATCTAGTAAACTGCCAGCAGATTTGTGACTCAGAAAATGGGAAGGGGACCTTGGCTCTCTGGAGTGATGACATGCTTTGCAGGTGGAAGGTTAGAAGCACAATTTGGGCTTCTGCCATTAAAAGCTCTTCGGGGTTTCATTTTGGCAAACAAGAGCTTTAAGCTACAATAGACTGGTATCTGGGAGCCCATCCCTTTGGCCTTTGTCCTCCAGCTCAACTTCACACTGGAATGCAGACCTGGAGAGCTTCTCCAAAATTAAATCTGGCCTTGTGCTGAAAGAGGTTCCACACCCGTTTAGCCTCAACACGGAGGACAAGCAAAGACGACCAAGCCATTTGTTGTTGTTGAAGTCATGTCCAACCCATCACGACCCCACGGACGACACTCCTCCAGGCCTTCCTGTCCTCCACCATCCCCCGGAGTCCACTTAAGCTCACACCGACTGCTTCAGTGACTCCACCTATCCACCTCATTCTCTGCCGTCCCCTTCTTCTCTTGCCGTCAATTGTTCCCAGCATTAGGCTCTTCTCCAGTAAGTCCTTCCTTCTCATTAGGTGGCTCAAGTATTTGAGTTCCATCTTCAATATCTGGCCTTCTAAACAGCAGTCAGGGTTGATTTCTAAGACTGACCGGTTTGATCGCCTTGCAGTCCAAGGGACTCTCAGGAGTCTCCTCCAGCACCACAATTCAAAGGCCTCAATTCTTTGATGCTCAGCCTTCCTTATGGTCCAACTTTCACAGTCATACATTGCAACTGGGAAAACCATAGCCTTTGACTATACATAAGGCATGATCCCAAATGTTCGTGATCCCTATACATGATCCCAAACGTTCTCAGAAGCAAAATTTCCAATCATTTCCCTTGGCAAACAATTCATGATGCTGTTTCTCCCTGCAAAGAACTTGCAGTAAATTCGGCCCACCTCCTCTTTCAGTTCACCATTCACTGATGCAAAGGAGGGATTGAGCAGGCCGTTTTTGCTCAGTCCTGTTCTACATGCATATTGCTAAAAATGGCAACTCATATCAAGAGCTAGATCATCAACATCAATTTCTCACCTGTTCCTGCATGTAACACACAGGTAATAAAAATGCATGGCAGAGAAGTGGCACAGAACGACCATAAGATATTGAGTTTTAAGCTCAGTGATCTTGTCATCCAACAGGGAGAGGAATGTGCCTTTAATGATTATATTTACAAGGTTTCATCATTTCATGCTTCTTTATTCAGGATAAATCATAGCTGACTTCACTGATCCAAAACTCATTTGCAACAATCATCTTCTGTAATATAATGATACGTTTACATGCCACTGCAGTAACAAGAGAGAAAGAGACTCCTCTAGGTTACCCATCACCAATTAAAAAGTGGCATATTAAACTTCTTGAAACCTTTGTAATCTGCAGTATAAAAGCACATTTTATGTTAGAGGATAATTTAGCATCCATAACCTAATTAAATGAATTGAATGACAACTGTATTCTCGGCATAAAGAATATCTCTGCCAGGGGATAATGTACACACTTCAGAGATGGGAACCATATTGAAAAAGTTGTTATACAGGCTTGCCCTAGATCGTAAATCCAGCTAATGTTATGAGCTCAATTCTGCTCATAATACACATATATGGACTCACATAGCATAGATTTTTCCTCTCTTGATTTCAGTGGAAAAACCACTGGCTTCAATTGGGCTACAATTTCATCCATGGAAGCTATTGTTGCTAGGATTTATAGCTCGGGTAAGCAAGCAGTCTGTTTTTATGTTTCCAATTTCCAGACCTGTGATGGATGAACGGCTCTTCACTTGTTGTGCTTTGCTTTGTTTTTGGTTTTGGAAGTATTCAGGGAGGCCGCCAGGAAATGGGTGATGGCATGCAGCTTGCCATCCCAGTGAGGGCAGGGACATCCTGCGACTGCTGAGGAGCAGGGCAAGATGGTGTCCCTTCAACATAGAGAATGCAGCTGGAGGGGCACCTGAATCCACAGCTGGCCAGGATCAAAGGTGGGCCTAATTAGACACCTGCGGACGGCCAGGAACAGCACCCCCACTTGTTCCCCTGCTTCCTGCCTAAGCCCAGACAAAGGCAAGCCAGCACTTGCCATGTCCGACTTGCCTATCCAGCAAGCAAGAGCCAGAATGAGCTAGGAGAGGATGAGCAAGAGCAGCTGGTGGCCATGATGGGGAGAAGGCTGACCCACTGGGCAAGGAAGCCCAGTTCAGATTTATTGCTCAAGAATCCTCTAAAATATGGAGCTGGCGCTGGGATTAATGCACAGGGCAGGAAGATCAGGATCCGAAATGCTGGATACTCTCCTCACTCTTCAAAGCTCGGAGAACCAACATCACCTAAAAAATGGAGAAAACTCTGAAGAGTTATTTATACCATATTATGAAAAATGGGAAACAGCTGACATGGAATGAATGGTTGTACCTTTGCCATGTACCAACTAGAAAGATGGGAGCTCAGGATGAAACAATTGTATTATCTCCAAGTAAAATGCCTTCATTTCTTCTATAATAGAGACACTGAACAACCTAATTAAATACCATGTATTTTATATCTTGAATGGACTGCAATAATTAAATCTGAGCTGAACTCAGATCACAAAAGTCTACAAGGCCTTGTCATCTAATAATGAGCTATGGTCCAATTCCAGTCTCGGTACCCCCTTGGTTGCGAGTTCAAATTCTGGGTCATGTTAATGACATTTAGCCCTTCCAGGAAGAATAAATTCACCAGGAAATATATTTTGCTTGTAAGTATATTCCTATATACTTCAGATATTTGTGTTCTGCCTTTCACAACTTATGACTGAAATTTTAAAACTAGTGAATTACATCGATAAAATATTAGAACAGCAGATTGTAGCAACAGTAACTGGTAAGAAAATAAGAGGAATAGATAAAGAGTTCAACTTCTTCCCAATTCCACCCCTTCTGTACAGCCTAATGTTCAAAACTGCTCTAAAGGGGCAGAAGGGAATTAAATGGTAAGATTTAATTAGAAGCTCTTAAAGACTATTAAAAGCTATTACAGATCAGGACCTTTGGCACCTACTGAAGATGGTGTCAGGTAAGCGTGCCTAGGAAGGGATCGTGGACATTTTGGTGCCACTGCAAAAAGGCCCTTTATTTATTTATTTATTTATTTATTTATTTGGAACACTTATATGCTGCCCCGTTCTCAAAAGCCTTGGGGTGGCTTCCAATACAAATAAATAACTATACAAATACATAAAAATACATAAAAATCTGGAGACATCCCGGCATAAATATAAAATCAATAAATAAATTCAACAATTAAAATGACGTTTAAATAAAGAGGTCTTGTCCTGGTGCCAAAAAACAAATAATGATGGTGCCAGGCGGACCTCTCTGGGGAGCGCTTTCCATAAGTGGGGCGCCACCGCAGAGAAGGCCCTCCTCCGGGTACTCACCTTCCTAATAACTTTCAAGGAGGGTTCCCAGAGAAGAGCCTCCCTTGCCTATCTCAGGGGACGGGAGGGCAAATATGGACGCAAGCGCTCCTTTAGATAGAGCAGAAGCAGGCAACTTGGTACCTTCCACATGTTTTGGATGATAACTCCCATCATCCCTAGCCAGTATGGCCAGTGGCTGTGGATTATGGGCACTGTAGTCTAAAGCATCTGACAAGAGGTGGGTTTCCTGCTCCTGAGCAGAAACTACTAAAGAAAAATCTTTCTCCTGTGGTGACATGAAAGGGGAAGCAACCCATTCCATTCCCTCATATGCATGTAAGTTAACTTATATGTAAGTTGTGTATGTGTACATGTGTGTTTGATGGATTCATTTTCCATTTGTTTCATTTTCTGCATGTTTGAATGGCATTTGTTCTGGTTGTTTCTTTTTTCTCCTCATTGTTTTTAATGGGAGCACCAGCTGCTCTTCTCCTGCTTAAAATGTTGGCGTTTCCCATCAAAATGGCATTTTTTCAGGTGTTCCGCTATTCCCCAGGCCATCTGACTGGACAAATTGGACCCCAGTTATGGAATACGCTCCCTAGAGAGGTTCGCTTGGCACCAACACTTCAATCCTTTTGGCACCGAGCTAAACCATTTTTATTTCCCCGTCATTTTAAGGTCTGAATCTGATTTCAGTGTGGGGTCTTATTGTATAGATAATCGATTTGGATGCTTTGTTTTATTGTAAGACCATCCCAAGACCTTGGGAGTGGATGATATAGAAAAGTTTTACATAAAATAAACAAAATAAATAATGGGCTGCTACCTATAGACCAGTCCCACCAAGTGTTGCACAGCAATTCTCCTCAGACCCAACAAGCAGGACCAACAGTCGGTCACCAATGCTGGGAAATGAAGGCTGGAACATCTAGAAAGCTCTGGCCACGGTGAAGGCGACATTGACCATGGCAGGGTTAGCAACAACCAAGTCAACTCTTGCATGTACCCTTTTAGGACCATCGGAAGCTGCTGCATACTGAAGCCGACCCTTGGTCCACCTATCCCAGTATCATGGACACTGACTGGCAGTTGCTGCCCAGGGTTTCAGAGAGGAACTTTTTCAGGGCTACCTGAGGATAAACTGGGAATGTCAGTTTCCAGAACTGCGTGCAGAACTGGGAACCTGCCTGCAAAGCAAGAGCTCTACCCCCTCCAATGACCTCGACTTGTGAGGCTTCCCTGGGACACCACCAGGGTGGGACCTCTGGACTGAAGTCCATGGCCCCATGACCCAGCAGGCCTGGGGTACTTTCCTGGCAGAGGAACAGGTGATGGGGACCATGCCAAAGACCCAACTTCTGCGCTGCAGCATCCAATCAAGAGACCATTAACTAGACATGCCAGGGGTGACGCCTGCTCATTTTGTTATCCTTACTTCTAAAATTATATGATCTTTTCTGCAAAAAGGTGCTTATTTCTAAGTAAATGTGTGCTTCAAAGCTGAAGTAATTAATCTATGCATATACTTAAAACCAAGGCTTTTTTTGTCATAGAATGCACCTGGCACCATTTTTTCCCAATGGATTTTACGAAGTGATTTTGAATCGTAGCAGATCAGCAGCAAACATCATTAACATAGTGCCTGCAGGCTGCTTTTGAGTCTGCTATCTGTTATCTGATAGTGAGATAGTGAGGGCACTGCTCTCGCTTGGGATGCTGCTCGGCTTGGGATTGGTGTGTGTGGTCACGCACTTACTGCCAGCGATGTGAGTTCCGGCACCTTTTTTTTTTTTTTTTTTTTACAAAAAAAGCACTGCTTAAAACCATAATGTCCAGAGTGCAAAATTACCGCACTATACCATTAGTGCTTTTAGAAGACATCCAAACGTCCCCGCACCTTGAGGACTATAGCCTTTCACAGGCTGTTTTGCATCGTGCAGGTCTAATCACCATAGGCTTTGATTTTCTCATTGCCTGAACCTTTTGTCCAGGAGAAAAGGAGACTCACAGCAAAAATGGAAAATGGAAAGAAAAGCAGGAAGGGAAATGAGATCTATTTACAATGAGTGGAGAGAGAAAGCATTGTGTTTCTGGGGAGTGAATGCATTCTCTCTCCTCTGGATTATTTAAAAATGTAAAGAACACAAGTGCATTCATGCGGAAATAGGCTGAATAATTTTATATGGCTATTAAACATTCTGAAACAATGAGAAAAGTTTAAGTAAGCACTTGAGACTTGTGCAGGGAATCGGTTTCACGACCAAATAAAAGGCTGCCTGGAAATTGCACTTTATGCTTTGTGTGTGTGTGTTTGTGTGTGTGCGTGTGCAATATATTGAGACTGCAGGATACCCAAAACAAAATTAGTTTTTCTATATGTTTTGTGCTGACAACTGCTTCTGTATTCTCAACCAAGCCATGTTTCGCAAGTGCTGCTCCAAGATCCGGCCCTTGGGGCGGAATCCAACACCCCTCCCAAATCGCTCAGAAGGGGGCAGGTGAGAAGCAGGAAAGCACAAACAAAATCCATTATCCTTCTGTGATTGGCATCATGGCTTAATTGAGTTTAAAAGGCAAAATTACACTTGCACAGAATATTTATGCTTCTTTTTTCTTCTTTCCATTGAGGGTTGGCAAAATATTTAAGGAGGTTGTTCTTAACCTATCAGGAATGCAGAAGCCCCTGTCAAACCAAAATGAAAGTGAACTATGGACGTCACGACCGAAGTAGCTCACGTGGCCATCTAAAGCCCTCCCCTCACCCAAAGACCATAAAGTTCAGGTTCTAAAGTTACCCCTGCTCCCCGCAGGTGATCCTATAAACCAGGAACTGAGCAGCAATGCGATATTAGGGGAGTTCCAGATTTTCTGGCACTGGAGAACTTCAGATATATTGTTATCACTCCACCTTGTGCATTGATCTTGGCGTTCCCCCACTCTTGGAAGGGCCTTCTCCCTAGCTAGGCGGCAAGGATTCCCCCCTGCAGTTTTGGAGGGGAAACATCATAAGACACCAATGGCGGAGAGGGTTGGCCCTTACGGCACCGGAGAGGTTGAAACAATTGAGCGTGTTATTTTTTACTGCCGGTTTTATCAAGAAATATGGGCAAAGTTTATTTCTCGTCTGTTTAGAAGGCGCCAGGAAGCTTCTTATAGGCACCAATGCCCAGCTCACGGTTTGTTGTGCTCGGTTTCTCGCAGCTGCTTGCAAGATCTGCAAAGCGATTGCACGTAGTGTTCTAAAATTTCAATTAGAAATTGTAACAGGTGATTTAAATCAATTTGATATCATTTGTTTATCATTATTTTGCCTTTTAATAGGTGGAATGTTTTAACCTATGGTCCTATTTGTACATTGTCTATTAAGGACAAGCTGGTCACCGACCGTAATAAATTGCTGTTGCCTGTTGCCAGGATCAATTCCTCTTTTCTGGAATGTGTCCCTGGTAAACAATTCCCCCTTCTGTCTTTTGGGGCTGCTTCTTAAATAGCGATTTGTATGGGTTTCCTTTTTCAGCAGCCTCTTCAGGGAATCAATGCATCCTCATAGCATCATAGAAAGTCTAGATGTGGGAATCAACGCATCTTCATAGCATCATAGAAAGTCAGAGTTGCATGGGTCATGGTGGAGTCCACTCACACACACACACTCACACACACACTCCTGCTCAGACCAAGAAACCTAGAACCTTGTTAGGATGCTTCTCCAACAGTGAGCTGAAATGAGCTTTCCTGCATTTTCTGCTGATTGGTATAAAACCTTTCCTTCTACAAGGCAGCTTTTCAAATGTTTGAAGCTCACAGCTGTGTCTTCCTTTAATCCACTTTTCTCTAGTGCTATCGGTTGCTAAACTGCACACCTCAGAGTTTTCCTAGGAGCACAACGGCATATAGATAAAAACCACTGCACACCATGCAAGGCCCATAAGAGAAGATCCCTTGGAGCATTTATTTCATGCTGGTACTCCACATGCTCAGGGACATGGGAGTCTGACCCATCCCATCTCTGACACTACATACCTTGTTCTCCTTATTCCTGTTACCTATGCATTGAATATGCTTCCCAGTGAGGTTTGCCTGGCACTGAACCTATACTCTTTTCGGTGCCAGGTTGAAACCTTTTTTATTTAATCATTATTTTAAAAATTAGTATTTTTACCATTTTACAGCTGCTCATTTTGCTTTGTTTTGATTGGATTTATTTGTACTGGTTCTGATCATTTTATTGTATTGTACTGTTTTATCAATTGTTCTGTGGTTTTGCTTTTAATCCTGTAAGCCGTCCTGAGACGTGATAGTGAAGGACAGCATACAAATGTTTTAAATAAATAAATTGAGTAGTACTCTGAAAAGAAGCAAGTGGATCTGTCCAAGGACTGGCACAAAAGTGCTCTTTGCAATTGGAGTCCCCAACTGCATGGAGCAAAGCAGATCATTGGAACAATGGAAGAGAACCAGCGATATCAGCTTGCACATAATTCTTTGCCAATGTGAGATCATAATTCCTGCAAATTATATTTTTTCAGCAGTTTTAAGACAAACGTCTTTGCAATTTATTTTTAAGTAGCACATGCAAATTGACCGATAGCAATGCGCTGAAGCCAAGTTTATTAAAACAAGATGAAATCCATTTCATGAGTTGAAGCAGAGTTTTAAACAGAGTGAGAGAAAGGCAGGGAGTGAGTGGGGAAGAGAGTCCTCTTTTGACTTTAAAAGGTTATAGACTGCCAACTGCAGGGATCTGAAACATTCGTGTTCCTCCTTCCCCTTTTGTTCTCCCCCAGAAGCTGCTCCAGTAATGCATTTCCAGCTGAAGTTTTACAAATTAGGTTGGGCAACATTCTCTGAAGGAATACGCTGTGTGTGTAGCTGTGACGGCTCTCCCTCCTGCTTCAGTAACATGGGATTTTCATGTGACATTTCCTATCCCAGTCTCAGTTTGGGGAAGGAGCGGGATGTAGAAAGGGTTGGATCAACAACAGTTATGTTGCTGTCAACTGCACTGGTGGAGGTGGACTTCCTCATCTCCCTCTTTCCAGAGGCAGGCAGTCCCCCTAAGTGGGGCAAGGTGTGGCTGGGAGAGAAGGCTTTCAAAGCACCTGATGGAGGAGGTTCTGGGAGCAAGTATCCCCTTTTGCAGAAGGTCCTTTCCACCTCTGTTCATGGAAGCTATTCCTTCCTGGGCCCAGAGTATGGTCTGAAGGCACATAGGGCATCCACCATGTTGAAGCTCAGCAGGTCTGGGGCTGGCCTGAGCTTGGAGGGGAGACCAGCTGGGAACTGCATGGAGCCACCCTGATTTCCACCATGGGAGAAAAGAGGGTTATAAATAGAAGCAAGGAAGCAAGCAAGCAAGGAAGTTTTCCATGTGTTGAGAGTGAGAAAGATGGCTATGTTGGGAGCCATGTTCTCAAGGGCTGCTGGTGGGTCTCCAGAAGAGTCAGACTCAGAAGGAGAAGAAGGAGAGGAGCAGGAGAGAGCCTGGGAATGTGGAACAATTCCAGACATTGAGATGAGAGAAGTGGAGATGCTTATCTCAAGGCCAGGCTCCCCTGGTGCTCAGGCAGCATCTGAGAATAACCAGAACATACAGGTGGCAGGAGGAGAACCTGAACAGGGGAGTTTCTCAGACACAGATGCGGTGGCTCCATCCCTGGATCTCATGACATGAGATCAGCAGAGGGGGGCTGCCCAATTAGAGGGTCGGCATGCAGAGAGGAGGTGTGCCCATTTTCGGAAGGCCCCTCCCACAGGGACAGTCTCAGCCATGCTCATAAGGAGAGTTCCTGGAGGTGAATACTAGACTGGGTGCAACAAACCGCTCTGCATGCTCATGCTGGGTGTTTGCACACTTTGGTCAATAAATACCGTTTTAATATGCAAGAAAAGGATGGTGGCATTTGAAGGCATGAAGGAGGAACCTCAGCTCTTGACAGCATAGGCTCTCCAGCAGGGCTGTGTCACCTCCCCCCCCCCCCCGAGAAAGGACTATGCCCCCTTCTCTGTGGATCATGGTCGCAATCCTCACTCGCAACTCTCAGCTGCCTTTTAATAAGAAGCACCAACACATATATTCAATTAATAGGAAATCTAGTGGGACCCACTCACTTGCAATGGTCCCTAGCATCTGGCACTGGCCAGTAGGCCAAAGACTACAGCAGAATTCCATCCGCTCTTTGCAAGGAAGAACTTCCAGGGAAGAAGAAGTCCAGCCCATCCATTGACTGGAAAAGTGCTTTGGGACCATCCCCAGTGCTCTCTTTTCCCTTCTCTCCCTTCTCCATTTGTATCATACCTATGAAACTGCCCGAAGGGTCTGTTTCATCTGTCATTAACTGCACGCAGCTCAAAAATGTTATAGTTGAATCATCCTCTCTCACAAAACACGGAGTAGTCTGGTTCATCCACAGGCCGTGTTTCTGTGGCAATTCTGTGAGAGTTTCAGCTTCTGGGGCAGCATTGAAATGAAATCAATAAAATAAATAAATATTAGCATGGGCCTAATTCATTGCAGAGTTCAAGAACACAAAACAACAGCTGTGGAGGATATAGCTGAGATCTTTAATCTTTTCCCAGTGAAGATTGTGGGCAAAAGAGAAAGAGAAAGCAGGAGAGACAGCAAAGGATATATTTAAGCTACGAATAACAACAGCAAAATTTTGCCAAGAAGAATGAGTGAATGCCATGCACCAAAGCCACAATTGCAGCCTGCTCCAGTTGTTAATTTAAGAGAAACTTTCTCACACATTGACACTTAATTTAATTTTAGTTCACTCCAGGAGGTGAGGCATAAATTATTTGATGCATGTAAATCAAAGTGGGTACAAGGCTGGGGCAAGAATATTTCCTCCCCTGCAGTTATACGCTAACCCTCTGCAGATCCTTCCTGATTCTCTGTCACTGAACCAAAACTGAACATGTTTGGGGACAAATGACCACAACTGAGAGCAAATTGTGCCCTGTGCATAGTCCATTGAAGTACTGAAAGCTCCTCAAACCATTCAGTGTTTGCACACCCACACACACAGAGAGACACACAGACGGCAGGTTCCACAACACAACCCAGGATGGTTTCCTATGCAGCATGGTTTGACTTGTTGTCCGAACCCTGCCATGGTATTTGAGCATGGCATGTTGGGCTTTTGGAAACCATGATAAGAACCGATGGGCTGTCCTATGGTTTCCACGCTTCACCATTGGTTTCTATGGTTTCCACGCTTCACCATTGTTCCTCCAATCATCTAAACTGGGCATCAGGAATTCCAGCTCCAAGATGCTGGCAGGTTCCACTCTGACCCAGAGGTGCCAGGTTTCACCTTCAAGGAGCACAGCGGAAAGCTTAGGGTGGATTTATGAATTGCCAAAAAAGGAGGAAACACAACACCGAAGGAGGAGGAGGAGGAGGAGGAGGAGGAGGAGGAGGAGGAGGAGGAGGAGAAGAAGAAGAAGAAGAAGAAGAAGAAGAAGAAGAAGAAGAAGAAGAAGAAGAAGAAGAAGTCACTGCTGCCGCTGCTGAAGCAGGCACTTTGCATAAAATATGCTTATGCTAATTCATATATAGATATATGAAATCTTATTAGAAATACAGTACATCTCCCCAGAGTGCATAGGGTAGACGGATGAAAGAGCTGTAGATGTGCCACCATTCTTACGGATCTATATGATGAAACCGTGATCGGACAGAACAGCCGTTAAATAGAGGACAACTTTAATTGGAGGACTGCCCTCTATAAAAGAGGATGCATGGCTATCCGAGCTTGGAGAGCTGATGCAGGAACAAAGCATGGTCATGAATGGAGAGCTGGCAAGTGGGGACTTGTCCTCCATGAGGGAAGGGTCTGGATAGGACAATTGAACTGCTCGGAGGGCCAGCCAATGCCCAGACTGGAAAAGACTCTAACCTCACGTGGTTGACTGAGGAATCCTGGGAACCACAGGACTTTTTTCTGCCTAAGAGCAGAAGATGACCCATGACGGATCAGACCAATGGCCCATCCATCCCAGCGTTATGTTCACACAACTGCCAACACACAAGATATGAGTGCAATAGCACCCTCTAACCCATCTTCCCCAGCAACTGCATTAGATAGGCACACTGCTTCCATATGGGAAGTAGTCCATAACTCTTAGAACTAGTAGGCATGGATAGCCAACTCCTTCCTCCATTTGTCAAAAGCACTTTTAAACCCATCCAAATTGGTGCCCATCTCTGAGACTTATGGAAGTGAATCCCAGCCTTCAACCATGTGTGGGGTGAAGACCTTCCTTTTAGCTGCCCAGAATCTCCTACTAAAAAGCTTCATGGGGTGGCCACGGCTCCAGTATCACCAGGGGGGAAAATGACTTCCTAGCTACTGTCTTCATGCCATGCAGAATTTGGTAAACCTATATGTATGGGAGACCACCGTGAAATGGCACCGATCCCCCTCCCATTTATTTTTTAGCACTCGATGCTGGTTGTATTGCCTTGGGTAATGCCACCACACCATGTCCTGGCCATCTGGGCTGGGAATGATGGGAATACGCCCGCCCGCCCCCTGAGATCTGCAGGGGGAACCCTCCGTGAAGGAAATTAGGCGGGTAGGTACTTGAAGGAGGGCTTTCTCTGCAGTGGCGCCCCATCTATGGAATGTGCTCCCCAGAGAGGTCTGCCTGGTGCCGTCGTTATTTGTTTTTCGGCGCCAGGCGAAGACCTTTTTATTCAAACGTCATTTTAATTGCTAATATCATTTGCTTATTTTATTATTTGGCCAGGGTGACTTATTTTATATTGTTAATTCATTTTATATTTTTAGTGTATTATATTTTAATTGATGTTTTGTGAGCTGCCCCGAGGCTTCGGCGAATGGGGCGGCATAGAAATTTTCTAAATAAAAATAAAATAAAATAAAATAAATTGAAGTTCAGCATACCTGGGCACATCAGGTTCTGCAGTAGTTCTTTGAATAGCTGGATTTTGAGGTCTCTTACGTAGAAAGAAGAGATTGTGGGGCAGGCAGGGCGTGCGAGAGAAATATTTTCCCTTTTTCATGATTCCAGCCACTCCATTCAAAAGAATAATTGCCAGCGGCTATTGATAATTCGAGACGGCTGTGATCTTTCCTGGCTTGCAATTATGTACAACAGTAATGCATAACAAAGAGAAGGCTTTGAGATTTACTCCGGCCTCCCCCCCCCCCCGCAAAGCCAGTCTCTCCACCCCTCAGCTCACACCTGCTACCCACATACCTTTCGCAAACGGTTCCTTTCTAGCTATCATATAGGCTCGCGTGAATGGACAGCTTTAAAAAAAATGACCGACTTCAGGGAAAAGCATTCAGTGGGGAGGGGGAACAGAAAAAACAGCTTTTTAGAAGTCATGAGGTCCTTAGCGCCAGCACCCCCTAGGTCTGCATATGCTTCTTTATGCTTCCATGTTACAGAACAACGTCACAGTGCTGAAATATCAACCAGCCCAGATTGCATAACTATACAGGGCGAGTAACTGCCTAAGTCAAGGCAAGAGGTCTTCTCCGCGCTTCCACGTGCACCAGAAATACAAAGATCTCCTCTCCTCTTCCCCATGCACTAGAATTTACTGGTGTCCCCAAGAGCCTCGGTTAGGGCACCAACAGGGTGCAACAGCTGAAAGAGCCAGGTAGATGCCCCATCTTCCTTCCTGCCCTCTCCCTTGCATTGCCACCAGAGGCCGTTGTTTCATCCTCCTAGTGGGAGGCTGGTGGTATCAAGGTGGAACTGCAGCATAATTCAGAGATCTCCTCAAATCCAAAGTCAACCAACCTGATGGCCAGTAAAAGCATGGGAGAGTGGAGCCAAGTGAGGGCCATGCCAATTGAAACCATGCATTGAATAACTGAATCAGTGCACAATCCACCAAAATGTGCATCTTTTTTTCAAAAATGAAAAACTCCAGAAGGACAGCAGAATAAAAAAAAGGCTCAGAAGAATCCGCACCACCTCTTGCTGACCGAGCTTATAGATCTTTCAAAGACAAATGACAATAAAGTTGGGCTTAGTGGATGGGTAGGAAATATAAAACAAAACACGAACCTATATATCGTGGGGAGTCACTGCCCCTAAATACCTTCATTGTCAGCTGTATAAATCCTCTGGAAGACATTACGCCCTTATGATAATATTTTTCCAACCCTTTGGTTCATCTATACAAGGGTGTTATTTTTGGAGTAATTGCATGCATTGGGAGAGCAATTCCAGTGTTATTATATATATATATATGGAGGAAGAGAGAGAACAAGCAAGCCGAAATGAACGAAATCAAAGCAGTTGGTTATTTAAATTTTGGTCATAAAGTGTTTGGCACCAATTTCAGCCATTAAAGGTTTAGGTTAATGCTTCATTAGACAATTATGAATAATGGGTAATTTCCCTCGCCCTACCCTTCCCTGGAACTGTGCATTAATTTCTCAGTCATGGGTCATTCTGAAAAAAACCAAGGAGGTTGGCTCCATTGTTCATAGCTAAAAAGCAAAGAGGATTAAGTAATGACATTCTTATTAAAAAGGTTTGATGAATGAAATGCAATAATTAAGTTCCTTTTGTTCTTCCCAATGGAATTCAGAATTGTTAATCTATAACTGGCTGTATATAGATCCATATACATCCATCATTGTTAAAACAAACAAAAAAATCACTGTTTCATATCTAAAACTGGAAGGCTTAGTGTTTTGTTTTCTCTAATATACCAACTGATTTGACAGTAATATACTTAAAGCTTGTTGGGTGTGAGTTGCAATTTATTTATTTATTTATTTATTACATTTTTATACTTGGATAATTCAGAAAATGTATTTTTGCACACTGGGAAAGTATTTCCAGATTCAACTGTGGACACAACAGATGGACAAATGGACAAATTTGCTTTGGCTTTGCTCAGTTTCCTGACATTTCTGATCTTAATTTCATCCTGGTTCATTTCTGCATCTACTTGTGAATTTTGCATGAAAAAAAAATCATGGACATGATTCCTAGCACTTGCACAAGGCATTTCCCTAAACGTGATGTGTTTTGTGGCTTGCTTTCCCCATCACACTCCCTTTTCATGTTTAGCTTCCCCAAATGCATTCATTCTTTATTGCCTTGTTTTGTTTTGACTGCAAACTACTCCACAAAATTCCCCAAAGTGCTAATCCTGGTAGACAAGCACCTTCAGCTTTGCATTATAGGTTCAGAAGATGTGGTCAGGGGACATCCATATTAAAAAGTCTGGTGTTAGTATCCTTAGGCTGAGCACTGAAGAATTGAGGCCTTTGAATTGTGGTGCTGGAGGAGACTCCTGCGAGTCCCTTGGACTGCAAGGCGATCAAACTGGTCAGTCTTAGAGGAGATCAACCCTGATTGCTCTTTAGAAGGCCAGATCCTGAAGATGAAACTCAAAATACTTTGGCCACCTAATGAGAAGGAAGGACTCCCTGGAGAAGAGCCTAATACTGGGAACAATTGACGACAAGAGAAGAAGGGGATGGCAGAGGATGAGGTGGATAGGTGGAGTCACTGAAGCAGTCGGCGTGAGCCTAAGTGGACTCCGGGGGATGGTGGAGGGCAGGAAGGCCTGGAGGAATGTTGGGTCGGACATGACTTCGCAACTAGCAAGCAAGCAAGTTGGTATCCTTGGGATGGAAACCTCAGGGGACATTTGAAAATTATAACAAGAGCAGCCACTTGCCAGGACCAAACCAGGTTTTGACCAGTCATAATTGCATCTGTGTACAGAGGACATGAAAAACAGGACATGGAAGAAGCTATTTGGAGCAGAGAAATATCACAGAGGGGGACGGAAATATTTTTCCCGTGGAACGCTCTTCCTCCCCTCGGTCACTCCTCCACCCTGGATTTTAGACCTGTGTTTCACATGGCTCTGGAGCTCCAACAAACATGAAACACTAGAAAGCTGTGGGGAGACAGCACAGTAGGAGAGGGGTCATATTCCTTCCTTGAATCTCTGCTGCAAGACCGATCCTACGGATGCTACTTTGCAGGAATGAGCCAAGTCACTTGTTGCCACTGTGCAATGCGTCTTTCCAGTCTGGGCATCTCCACAGCATCAGCTCCTAAAGCAAAGACCCTCTGGGAACTTTAGAAGGAGGGAACTGCATCCAAAAAGGACTGTCCAGCCATCTCTTGTCTTCCATAACTTTTTGAGGGTTTGGGATCTATTCCTTCCCTTTCCTTTTTAAAAGTACCCTACTGGCTCCACCTACAAAGGTGCCTTTGCAAGATTTCGAGTTTTCCAGACCCACATCTCATCAGACCTGTATTGTTTTGTGTGAGGCTTTCAGTCCGAGCCTGCCCAGTTCAAGCTCCTTGAACTCTCTCTGTTTCTCTCTGCCTCTCTCAGCCAGCAGCCAGCTGGAGAAACAGCTTTCCGAGTTCAATGGGCAAGTTTTAAAGGGGAAGCGCCTGTCTGTGGAGAAAGGTAAGCTTTTAATCAACGCAACGTGAGCCAATGCCAGCTTGAAACAGTGCGGAAGACTGTCTGGTTTTTTTTCTTTGGGGTTTACGAGGGTTTTCTTTAACCTAAAAAAAGAAAAAGTAAATAAACCTTCTTCTGCGCACATATTGCTGCTTTTCTGGAGCAGCCTTTACTCATTCCTGAGGTGCCTGGACGTAATGCTTGAAAATGAGCAAACAACGGCAGCTTCCATGCTCCAGTCCCACACTCGCCTTGTCATCGGGCTTTGCAGAGAATATAATTACACGTTAGCACCAAGAACAGTTTAGGCAGGCTAAGTGAAGACTGGACTATGCTGCGCTCTCCATCCCACATGTTGGCAGGCAGCGAGCTTAAGACGGAGATCTCAGGAGAGTGCAAACAGATAGGAATGGTTAGGAGTATATTTTCTTAGTGAAGTGTTACAGAGTTATTGGCAGAGAAATGGAAAGCGGAGTAGAGCTGCGTTCTGGCATCTGAGCTGCCCACCACGTCACTCTCTTATCTGATAGGCGAAACTTCAGTAGCTTTAATAAATACAACCGGGCTTTTTTCAAACCGGACGACCAAAAAAGGGAGGCCTTCTGTGGTGAGTGAGTGGATGTCTGATTAAGAACAGAAAGCACCAAGGCAGGACCGTAGCTGAGCCGGAGCTCATCTGTCTGGCACGTGGAAGGTCCCGGGTTCAATTCTCAGCATCTCTGAGGAGCTCCAGGAAAGAGCTGTGCCTGAAACCCCAGAGAGATGCTGACGTTGTGGTGGTTTTGTTGCCACTTTGCTAGGCGAGAATTTTCTTTGGGTTGTTTTATCAGCACTCAGCCTAACTGACAAATTTCTGCATAAACAGAGTGGGAGATATTTGAGAATCAAAAAGTGCAGATGTGGGAAAATGTATAATGGACAGAACTGCCAGTCCTGAGAGCTTACCTCTTTAGAACCTGGGTCTGAATCCCTCTGGATGCAACTGTGTTTGCAGTGCTGAATTACAGTTGCCACCTCTTTTTTCTGCTGGGCTGCTCCATTTAATACCAACATGGTTCTCTCCATGTGGGTGAAGCTGTGCTCATTGCATCTGACGAGCCACTGAGAATTCCATTTGTTGCATTGCTTAATAAGAACTTATCAAAACATGCACATTCTTTCAAAATGGGTTGCAAAGAACATGAAATATATCTGCATTTATTTTTATTGAATCAAGGAAGAAGCAAAACCAATAGATTCTTCCTTGCCTACCTGAGGATGTCCTTCTGGAGAAGAAAGGTGGCATGTACATTCCATAAATGAGTACATTAGCAGTTCGCTTCTAAGCATCTTCAGGATTGCACTGAAAATTGGCTAAGGAAAATCTAGGTAACAGAAGCCTAATGCACCCTCTTTTTATTTTTAATAACCCCAAAAGGAATGTCCTTTCAGTCAGCATCCCCACAACATTCCCCCACACCTCCAAGTTAGCTTACAGTAACAGATTCAATGGCTGGATTCACACAACATGCCAAACAACCCTGAGCGGTTTGCATGGCACCCAGATTTCTGGCCAGACTTACCAGTCAAATGATCCCATGGTGGTGAAACAGCGTGGGTTCTGTCCAGCCGCACCATCTGCCCAGTCTCATCATGCATCCAAGCAGCTCCAGGAGTGGAATCCCATCTTTTCCCTATGGAGCACAGTACTCTGCTCTTGATGGGTCTGTCAAGTAGGTTCCCCAGTCCCTCTCCGGAGAGTACCTGCATTTCTGCAGCACTTCCCAGGCACTCCACCCCCTACAGAGACCTTTATCAAAGGGAAACAAGCAGGTGTGTCGCAATTTGGCCCTTCTCCACCCAAGCACCCCAAGAGAAGGAGCGCTCTGGAGCAAAAGGGAAAGAATGGGGGAATGGAAAGACATTTGCACACAAATCCACATCTTCCACCCTCCTGGCTGAGCCCAGTAGAACTTTAGCTTTGATGATTATTCCACCCTGGATTCCTGCTCCCATAGAATTCCCCTGCTCACCAGGAAAGCCCCTCTCAATATGGACTGTTCTTGGAAAACAGGGCCTATGGAGAGCATAACCGTTCGCTGGGAAACATGCGGAAGAAAGATTACAATGAAGTCAGAGACTTACGCTTCATGTTACATGTGGTTCAGGATATATTTTTAGTGTACTTCAGCCTATAATTATGTATGCTTTATGGCGTTTCAGAAGCCTATTTCTTGAAGGAGGAGGTTGATTATATAATGCCAGTTATTTTTGATTGGCTAAAATGCATTTTTAGTGCCTTGCTGAGTCTCGCCGCTCAGCAACAGAGAGGCCGACGTATTTGAGTTTCATTGAGGATAATGTGCTGTGAAATTATTCGATAAGCATTAATTTGGCAAACCCTTTTCTCATACGTAGCTGGAGAAAGAACTGTGAGAGCTCAGAAGTTCAAATCAGCACACAGGGAAGGCTGCAACAAGCCTGAAGCAACATATTTAAAAACTCTGATTGGTACATAGCCAAGGGGCTCAGCTTATTTCTTTATGCCTGTAGTGCTTCCAGAGTGCATGATTTCTTACGCAGGGTTCAATGCTATGCCATGCTAAATATGTAGGAGTACTTGGATTCAGACTTAGCCATCCCTAGAGAGTAGACCTGTTGGAAAGAATGGAAATAGAGAGGGTCAAATGGTATGGTTTATTCTGACTGAGAAGAAGCATGCCTTCTTGGCACTAGTTGACCTTTTCTTCTATAAATTTGTCTAATCACACCTTTATGGTTTCTGCCCTCAGAACAATGTTTTTCCCCTGAATCCCTTCCAAGTTTCAAGGAGCACCACAGTCCCTGTGAAAGCAGTTTGAAAGCTTTTGAGATCTATGGTGGATCCTCATAGCTATCCACTCTTGCTCATTTTCCTTATCTTGGGTTATTTAGAGAGGAGTTGACAGCAGCAATAAGCTATCAGTTTTTCCCCCCATCTTTCATTTTCAAATAAACTACAAGCCAGACATCCGAGCAATGGGCCTCCCATTTCTGTTGTTCACCAGCAACCGGCATGCAACGTGGCAAAGATGGTTTGGGATGCCCATTGCCATTTGCATCTTGCAATATTATGGGCATGGATACACATGACAAACACAGCCATTGGCCTTGCTCAATGCTTGGGGCGCAGCAATGCACAGGAACAGAAGGTATGGCTTTGGTGGATTCCCTCCTTCCTTCCTTCCTTCTTGACTTTCCAGTGCCTGAATGCTGATAGCTGAGCAAGAGGGTACAATTCTTGTTAGGTCCAGCAATCTCTACATTGGTCCAGTCAACAACAGCAGCATCTTCTAAGGTGGATTCATGGCTTATAGGGCACAGAAAGGCCAAGTATCCTCTTTTATGGAGAATAGTCTTCTACCTGAAGGGCTGCCAGAGGACAATACTCTGTCCTATGAAGAAACACCCACTCTACATCCCGTATAGACAAGAGCTGTACTTATGAAGGAAGAGTGCAGCTTGACTTGACTCAGCAAAACCAGCCAGATAACAGACTGAGCTTAGCACACTGCACACCCCTTCACAGTCTTCCACACTTCATTGAAACATGCTATATCTCTACTTACCTTGTAATAATTGATTTTAATTTAAAGCCAGTGTGACGTACTGATCAGAGCACTGGACTGGGGCCTGGGGCATCCAGGTGAAGGTCACTGGGAGATGTGGAACCAGTCACAGACTCTCAGCCTAGCCTACCTCACAGGACTGTGGTGAGGATGAAGTGGGAAGGAGAAGGTTGGAAGCAGCCTTGGTTCCTTGCAAGAGAAGGAAAGGTAGGGTATAAATGTCATGTGAAAATAATGTGATTACATGTGATTCCAGACATACACATTAGCATGTGCCATTTTTATGCCAGTCCATCTTGCCTTTTCTCCTTTTTGGGGGCTTGCATGCCCTCTACTTTGCTGATTCACAAGTGGCCACCTTTATCTGACAACTGTACAGTTCAGTACAAATGGAGAACACACAATCTATCCCGGAAATGTTTGCCAAATTCTCAGGAGTTTGTTGGCACATCAACACATCAATGTCTCTGCATGTTGGCAGTTGGAAACACATTGGCACAGAATGTGAAATGAGCATGGAAGATGGAGAAATTCAGGCCATTTCTGTAAATCAAGGAGTCCGTGGCAACTGTTCTCTTGTTAGAACTCAGAAGGACCATTCCTTCTTTTGATGCACAGAAGAGGGAAATCGTGTGCTCTGTTAAAGAGGGGTTACTACGTGGTTCTGTTCTGAATCATGCATGCAGCCGGATCTGGCCAGCTGAGTCAAGTTTTTCATTATGTGACAATATTGACTGAAGAAAACAGCAAACAGCTCTGGTGAAAATCAATGAGCATCTCCAGAGCCCTCGCAAAATAAAATACCAACCAGCTGTTAGATCTAAAAGTAAAATAATCGATTCCATTAAATCCAAGTGTGTGTTAAGATGGCGGCAGAATTTTGACTGGTGGGGATACAACGCAAGCAGAGCTCCTGAGATAAGAAAAAACACCTCCAGATTTTGATCTGGGGAGTAGCTCAGAGGCCTCCATGGAGCGTGCAAACACTAGATTTGTCTCCAGGGCATGTGGCCACCTCATGTCCAGGAATCCTGAGGGGCTGCTTCTCTTCTGCCATAAGCCATCAGTTGTTCTTACTTTATCATTTGAATTTCTGTCCCCCATAGGTGTCCAAATCTGTTAAAAATAATAATGCATTCAATTACAACTTAATAAAAAACATATGCTTAAAAATGGGGAGGAGAGAGCAGTTAAACTGAGCGTGCTTAGCCTTGTGAAGACTGTGGGAGGATAAGATCGCAGTCTACAAGTACTTGAAAGGCTGTCACAGAGAGGAAGGGTACGATCTCTTCTTGGTTATCCCAGAGTGCAGGACATGGAATACTGGGCTCAAGTTACGGAGAGCCAGATTCTGTGGGATGTCAGGAAAATTTTCCTCCCTGGAGCCAATGACCTAGGCTCTCCCACACTGGAGGCGTTCAGGGTGCAACTAGACAGCCATCTGCCAGGGATGGTTGAACTGGAGTCCTGCACTGAGCAGGGGGTTGGACTTGATGGCCTTATAAACCCCTTCCAGCTCTGTTATTCTGTGAGTCTATTAAACCTGCTGGCCAGTAGCAGACAGCTCAGCAGTCCATCAGGCCAAAGGCATGCGGCCAGATCTGAGCAGGTGAGTCAAGTTTTTCCTGATGGGATGATGCTGAGTGAAGACAAGAGCCAACAGGAAGATGCTTGCTTACTGGGGAAGGCCCTCAGAGAGTAGGCTGCACAGCCCTGCCAAGGAAAGGCATTCCAAAAGTTGGGCACAGCCAGCGAGAAGTCCCATTCTACGTCCCCACCAAATGCAGCTTAGATTCAGTCATGGTAGGTGAAGAGGAGAGCTTCTGCTCAAAGCCTTCATACATGGGTTGGTTTTGGTCCGCTGCGGAGAAGTGGTGGGTGATTGGCATGCTTCCCCTTTCCTCTATCCAGTGCATTTTCCTCAAAGGGAATTTCCCCATCACGTGGTAGGAGAGGTGTTTTTGGGCTCAACTTCAGTGCTTCAGATCACCCCTCCAGATGCCATTGTGCCATCAGGAGAAGCAGACTGGCTCCTGGGCACAATGCCTGGGTGGCGACTTATGAATTGCCAGATCAGAGGATGATCCCTGGCTCAAAACACCAAGCAGAAAAACCTGCACATGGGTGACACTTGGTAAAACGTGCTGAAATTCAAAGGGGCACAGCGAGGATGTCTGAAGGCATCAGATCCACTTTCAGAAGCAAGGCAATGCAGTTGGAAATTCTAAATCCAAACAGGGCTGGAGGAGAGAAAATCCCAAAGAATATATACCTTGCAGAGAAGCAGCATGGGTGTTTTTGTGGAGGTTCAGTAGATCAGTGTAGGCTGCAGAAAGAAACGGAGAGAGGAGCATTCTGGATTGGATCTCAAGGCCAATTTTGGATTTGGCTGTAAAAAGCCTCATTAAGCTATGCAGAAAAGAAAAGGGGAGGGGAGGGGAGAGGACCTCTTCATTGTTAGCACAGAGTAGACCCACAGACTATTTTACTGGAATTTTTGCTTTTGGCTTTTTTGATCTGAAAAGCCTGGAGGAACATTCTGCAAAGTCCACTGGTAGAAGTATGGACTCCAATTTATATAAGTTTGCTTTGGGTTCTGTTTTGGATTTAGCACTGGTCCACAGCTGAGTCCATCCATCACGTTCCTTGCCAGGAATGCAAAATGTTCATTTTACATTTCAATATGGACATACCTAATTTCGCACCTTTGCACCATCTTGCGAACCAAAATTCCACTATGCCTTTGAAATGTGCATTTCCACAAATGTTGCAATGAAGATTTGCACTGAGAAGTGACATTCAAAATCTGGGAATTAAGGGAAAGTGCACACACAAATGTGAAGTCCTTCCAAAATGTATATTACGAGGAAAATTGTCCCTGTGAATGTGCACATTAGGACAGATTAGATAATTAATTACTTTGGAGAAATGTGCATAAAAAATGCATTCCATTTTGCATGTGAGAGACATAGGAACCTAAAGGTAACCCCCAGAGTTCATAACCAGCTGAAATTAATAGGACTAGAAGAAATTGGAAATGATCTAGTCACTCCTCCTGATCCCTGACGAACAGGAATAGGCCAAGGGGAGTGGCAAGGGGGGATTCAGCTGCCCCTTTCCAATGTACCATGGCTTTGTAGTTTAGAAGACAACAGGAAAAAGTGGAAGATGACTCATACCCAAATTTCTCAAAAGCTTTCATCTGTCTGGCTGCACGGTCATAGGCTCTTCAGTCTTACAATAATTGAGATATTATCATGTCAGATTCAGCCTCCAAAATATGGAAACCAAATGTGAATCCCATTACCGGGACCTAATTGCATCGCCTTGGTCCAATGGTTACTTTAAGAGTTATTGACACGTCCCTCATATGCTGCCGAACTTTGAGGGGGTACATTGGATTCGTGTCTAAGTACATTAGACAGATGCTGGTTTGAATGAAGAATCGCTGAACTTGGATGGTTTCAAAGTCTTCTTTTTATTGAAATATGCAGAGAGGGGAGATGGAGGCAGGAAGGAAAGGAGGAAGGTTGAAAAGGAGAGAGAGAGAGAACTTGTTAAGGAAATGAGCAAAATGCATTATGCTTCCATCACTCAGACACTGCAGGGACAGTCCATAAACCTATCCTGCAAATAGCCGTACAATTAACCGTCAGAAGGACTAAGCTATGTGTGTGAGAGAGACATTATCTCCCAGCTCATTTGTTAAGAAAATCAAAGGCAGCGCACATTACATGCTTTTAAGACGCGAAAACAAAATTGCATATTTATAACCAAAACAAACAAACAAAAAAGTGTGTGTGGGGGGAGGTTATTGATCGTGGCATTCAAGTGGTGTGGGTTTTAAAAGGCGTTCAGAGCATGAGACGGAGGATCAATAAGGGATTGTTAGGCTTCTTTGCTTTAAAACAACACAAAACAAAAACTCAAACACCTCTCCGAACCAGTCAGTCCTACACCGTAGCTGCTGAGGCTTTCCTTTACATAATCTAGGTCCTTACCCAGCCAGGCAACTTGATAATTGCGGGAAAATGCTGGTCATAAAATCAGGAAGATTTGCTCAGGTATAACCTCAGCACAACCCGTGTTATAATATAATCTTCACCCAGGCCAACTGATTCCGTTCATCTCTAATCAACGAAACGTGGGCTCTTTAGAGGTTTTGAAAATGATCAATATGGGCTATAGAAGTTGCAATCCACTCTCACTTTACTTATCTTTGAATCCATTAGGACAGGGAGGTTGGATTTTCTTATTCCTGGAGAGGGATAGTATCGAGGCGATATGCTTTCTCTGCAACCTGAGAAGGATGTCCTGGCTGGTTCCCATTCAGCTTAACCGGTTGACTCTTGCATATTAACTTCACGTTGCCAGTTGGGCCAAAAGCTCTCTCTTTTTCCCACCTCTTTTTGTCTTTACTATTCAAAGGGAATGCATTCGCTTGGTGTCTGACACTACAGAGACAGCCTCTCCACTTTTATGATCACTTTGTTTACAAGTGTATGTGGCACAAAGACTTGGCTTTTAATTTTATGGCCGGGCAAAACGGCTAATCTCTTTTGACATGCTATCTAAAAAGGCACTCCAACAAGTATACGAACTAACTCATCCATAAGTCATTTCTTTTATACACATGTACTGGTGTGTCCAGGAAAAAAAGAGTTATATCGGCTGTGGGTGTTTGAATAATAATGGTCATTAATATGGCGAATTGAGGGTCAAGATATTCATCCTACATATCAAATCCCCTATTCAATGGAACGGTCCCATCAGCTGTCGGATTCCATTAAATATATCCCCCAGACCTACTGACCAGCTGACAGAAGAGAAACTCCAAACCATACACCCACTATTAGCATTATAAAATGTGAAATCAGCTGGAAGAAATGATAGCAAAGCTGAAAACAGGGGGGGGGGGGAATAATCGGCAATGCCCCTTGTGTCTTTTGAAACAGAAACCCAAACAGTGAAAATGCACCCCCATAAACTACAGGGAAGAAAACACCCCTATACAAAGGTGTCTACATTGCTTTCTTCATACCCGATTCCCAATCTTGTGTTCGTTCATTCGTTCACTCGTTCTCTCTCTCTCTCTCTCTCTCTCTTTCAATGTCTCTTTCTCTTTTTACCTTCTGTTAATGTGAGATTTGCATAAATGTTTCATGAGGTTAATGCAATGCATAAACCAAACAGTTTATTAAGCAACATCTGTGCTGTTTTGTATCAGATAATGCAGTGTTGTTTCCAAGTCACTGAAATATAACCCTATCAGAAGCTTGGGGTTGTTAAAATACGTGTTTTGCAAAGACTGTGATCACATCTGACATTTTTAGCAGATGCCACGGCAAGAGGGAAGAATTCCTTAATACAACTTGTACACGTTAGCACCTAGGAAGAAAGCAAGACAGCAACAGTAGAACTTTAACACGATTCCCATCACCCTCGGATAAATGCACCTCTTGCTGGACCATGCATGCAGCTGCGCGGCATCTGGTACAGGTTAGAGTGATGCTTCCCTGCCCCACCACTGGGATGCTTTCACCATTTTGCAGTTTTTCAAATGTTATTTTAAAGGGGGGATCTCTTTATAGTATAAGGAGTAGAATATGGAGAGGGGGAGCAATCTCTGAACTGGTACATTTTCATCTTGATATTGCCTCCATATGGGACTATTTTAAGACAAAAAGCACCAAAAACGTTATGAGACCAATAATTTTTAATGAAACTTGGCTTAGCTCTTTAAGCAGGTCAAGCAGATAAAAAGTAGGCCCATGTATTCCATAACTGTTTTCCTTTTTTCACATATATATAGACTGGAAGGGATTAAAGAAAATGTAGCTCCAATTAAAGCAGGGCTTAATGGAGATATGTTTTATATTATTGATTCTGCAAAGCAATGAAAGCCTTTTTTCCTTTTCAACACGTGTGTGTCAAGCTGTAACCCTAAGCATGCTTGCTTGGACACAAGCTGTACTAAAAACAGAATACCCTTTTTTGGAGTGGGGGAGGAAAGAGGTGAAGCAGGTTGGGAGGTACCCTCCTCTTAGAAATAGGGGTGATTCTGAAGAGTTCAGTGAGAGCCAGTGTGGTGTAGTGGTTAACAGCACAGGTCTGGGACTCAGGCAATCTGGACTCTAGTCCCCACTCAGCCATGGAGCCAACTGGGTGACTCTGGGCCAGTCACAGACTCTCAGCCCAGCCTACCTCTCAGGATTGTTGTTGTGAGGATGAGATCGAAAGCAGCAGGAAAATTACGTAAACTGCCTTGAGTTCCTTGGAAGGAAAAAAATGAGGGACAAAAATACAATAAATAAATAATCCTGAAATGTTTACACTTCCAACAATCCAATGGTGGAAGGATTAGTCATCAAGACAGATGGGAACACTTTCAGGAAGCCAGTACAGTGTCTAACAGGACTACTCTCTACATGTCTGGTCCAGAGCAAACGCGACTGGCTTCAAAGGACTTTGTTCCAGCTAAGGGCAAATAGGATTGCAGAACAAGAGTTAGCTGAAGGACAGGTTTTAACGGTGAAGAGGAGAAAGATCTCAGGGCTCTTTGCTATGGGTTCTTGACCCCCACACACAAAGCAGGAGATAATCAACATTAACCAGCTCTTGTGGGAAGGAGCCAAAGTCCTTGAAGAAATAGTTCTAGGTCTTCCTGGACAAAGAGATGGGGACTCTACCTCCCAGGCGGTGATATTACTCCAAGATGCAGGGCACAAGAACCTCTGTGAGCTGATCTGCTCCTTGAAATAACAGCTGCCTGCTGGCAAAGGAAGCCTCGTCATGAGTAAAGGGCTTTCTCTTCCAGTAGACCTGCAGCAAAGTCCTAAGTTGGTCTCCAGAAGAACCAGCTCAAAACCCTTCCACTGAGACTTGTCAGCTACCGGAAAAGCATCACATTCCATTTTGCATCTTGAAACCCAGTTTCTCCTTGCTTCCTAAAACAACTTAGATACTATTTGATATCATAAGTTCTTGAGCAGTTTACATAAAATACACAAAATTGCTCTAAGGGCATGCATCCAAGCATTACTGAAACAATAAAACAGTAATGTAAGGAAAATCCCAAGTAGAACAGAATCAGATTGTAGTAGAGTTGGAAGGGGCCTAACAGGCCTTCAAGTCCTGCCCCCTGCACTTCCACATCAGCTTCTGGCCTGCACCTTTCCAGTTTAGCAAAGGTGATGACCCCAGTTGGCAGTTCCTTGACAATACAAAAGAGCAAGTGGGGCGGAACTGGCCCCGAGAAACCCCATGCTCTGGAACCCATGGGGCTGTGCAATATTTATGTATGTATGTATGTATTTATTTATTTAGAGTATTTGTATGCCGTCCCATCGCATAGCCTCGGGATGGACTATTCCCAAGCATCACCTTTGGGAGCTGGCACTCCAGGCAGGAATGGTACTGCTGCCATGCAATATCCCCATCCTCAGAAGGATGCCGTGACTGGTGCGATGGAAAACCGCCAAGAAAGCCAGGAGTGTTGGTATGGTCACACTTCCCTTGTCTCTCTCTGGAAGCAGTTCATCACACAGGGCGACCAGACCTATCTTTCCCTGTCAAAACCCAGCCTGAACTCTGAGTGCAACAGATCCAGACAATTGGTCTTATCCAAGAGTGCCTAGAGCTGGCTTACACCTTCCTTCAGTATCTCAAAGGGGGAGACACAGGCAAATTCGACCAATAACATCATTAGCAATTTACAACTCAAGTCGATTAATCCATCACAACAAAAGTGCAAAGGCAGATGTGCAATCACTAGGGAATCCCTTCCTGAGTTTGGAGCTCCAGGCCACCATCTGAAACATGCCTACATGCGAGAAGATCATGCCGAAGTCCATGGAGTTACCTGCAAGTAACTATTGAACCAAAATGCTTCTGAAAAATGTTCAGGTTTAGACTTTGGCGAGAAGGAACTTGCTGCTTGTGAGGAGCCGTACATAGTAAAATGTGCATCCCCTCACAGTGACTGAAGTACTTTAAGCAACAGCTGTCCAAAATGCCTTTCGTTTCTTCTCAATGGATTTGCTCCCTTAATAGATTCAGCAAGAACAAAGTAGATCTCCTCCTAGCATTTGGCATGCGTTGTGGATACTTGAGCGCTGACCGACCTGTTCACAGCTGTATACCACTGCATTGCAGCTCTCTAAAAGCTGTTATTTTCATCCGAGCCAGCCAGCAGCCAGATGTCTAGGGAAATCACTCCCAAAGAAAATCCTGTATTGTTCTTTTCATGGAAAGAGAAAGATCTGACTCCTGGCCTTGATCCATTCACAAGCCACTGAGCTCACTTACTCTCCTGGCCTACCCGTCGTCATTATCACATTTTGGAGTTTCTGCCATACTGTTCTTATTACTGTTTCCAAAAAAGAAAAAAGAAAATGAGTGAGAGAGTAGGTCTGGGAGAGTGTAGAATGGTTTCTCAAATGCTCTAGAAAGTTCAATCCCCGGTAATGTAGAGGCAAACGGACGCATCATTAGTTCTTGCACTGTTGGATCTCTTTCAGACCAAGGGGCAATTTCCTTTTTGGAGAAGCTCCTCCAGTGGTGGGTGGAGCCAGAAGAAAAGGGGTGTGGCCTAAAGATGCCAGCATCTTTAATTTAAAACTCTTGCTGCCAGGAACTTTGCACTGCTCAACATTACATGGTTGCTGGTTGCACAAACTTCATCTTGCAAGCATGGGTGGATTCCTCTTGGCTCACTTTCTAAGACCAGGCCCAGCATGAGAAGAAGTCCACAAACACCAGAGGGATGGATTCCATAGATTTCCATCTCCATGGATTTCCCTGCATGCAACTGGCTGACCAGTCATAATACTGGACTAGATGAATGATTGGTCTCACGCTCTTACGGTAATGGTTGGTTTGGCAGTTTGTGTTTAATCTTTCAGCTGGAATTTGACAGGACAGGACAGCCCTTCAAGCAAAGAAGAGAACAGTCTGCCATAAAAGAGGACATGTGGCCATCCTAATTTGTGCTAATTTTCACACCACCTCTTAGGTGTTAGAGATAGAGGGAGGGGAGGAGAGAGAGAGAGAGAACTTCCAAGTTAAGGTCAGAGGCTGTAGTCAGAGGCTGACACATGCCTTTAACCTTTTCAACACTTCAAAGACTGGAAAGGGTTAAAAATGCACTAAGCACAGACCCTGGAGAATAAGACGCATTTCAGGCCTTCAGTGTTGATATGATTGACACCCTCTGAAGTACAAAAGGATGGACATTTTGGACCTAACAACGCCAGCCCTTATTTGTGAATAATTCTGATCTCATTGGTGTGTCTGAAGGGGTGCGGATTTAGAATTCATGCTGTGATACACGAACGTTTCATCAGCTCTGTCTCTTTGGCGATGGGCAGATACTAGTCGGGCTTCGGCAGCCCATTAGACTGGTCGTACTTGCCATGTTTTCTGCAAAGTAAATCCCTTTGTGATCAACGAAATTTGTTCCCTAATAAACATGTGCTTAGGATTCTGTCTTCCTTCTTCCCATCCCACATTTTCCATCCTAAAAGCCCTTGTTTCTTTCAGGATTTGTGATAAACAACATAATTACATGTCTTTTTCTTCCTTGATTGAGTGCATGTCTTACAAACGATGATTTACCACTTGCATATCATAAAATAGACTGAATAGATATAATTATTATGTTGCAGAGCTTAACTTTCAAATTCAGAAATGTAGTTTTACATAGAATGGCTCAACACATGCTAGCAGCCGGGGCAAATTCTTCCTCTGGTCTTGCCCCATGCTGAGAACTGTCTTCCCAGAGCACTCTGCAAAGCCCCATAGCACAAGGGGCGTGCACAGAAAGCAGGTGCCTCCAGGGAGTTTGGATCGGCCAGTATGTGTCTTGCAGCAGGCTCCCTTCTGCCCCTCTGCCTACAGAAGGAGCAAAAGGGAAAGAAGCAAAAGCGAAGCAGAAAAGGCCAGGCGTTCCTGTGAACATCCAAACTAAGTGACTCGCGTTGGCAGGAGGAGCCAAGCCGGAGAGACCAAGACCCAAGAACAAGCAGAAGCAGAATAATCTCCACGTGTGGCCCATTTGGAAGCCACCTGGATGAATGTCCACCCCTACATCATCTTTCACAGGTGGGATAAAGGGCCCAAGTGGCTAGTACTGGACACTGCAGTTTAAGGAAGGATGTAAGGAAGGTGTTCAGGGGAGGAATATTCCAGACTTTCTGCGAGTGGGAAATGGTGTGGCAAAGGATGGTTGACCTGGAAGGACAAGGAAGGGGAGTGTGGCATGAGTAGGCATCGATGGTATCAGCAGAGGAAGAGTCTATTGCTGGATTAAAACGAGGAGAGGAGAGGAGAGGAAGTTTGAGTGAGTCCCAGTCTAGATTTTCTACTAAAGTGGCTTGTACTTCTCCTGAACTCACGTGTGCTCCATGCATGCTCTGTAAATAGAGACTGTATCTGCCCATTTTGACAATATCAAGTCTGCCTTTTATTAAAATGCTTCAATCAATGTTTGCATGCATTTTTGTAGGCCATTTTTGTAAGAAATCTTGCAAACTGAATACATCTCAAAACATTCTTCACCACTTCACATACACACACATTTTCAGGTGCACTTTCCCCTAACAAACACAAGTGCATTCTTTAAAACTGGAAGACTTCATTGCAAAATCTGGGGACATGTGATTTCCAAAGGATTACGGGGATTCTGTTTGTTCAGTACTGAGGAATGAGGTAAGTCTGCATGAAACAGCAAACCATCAAAAATTCTCCTTGTCGGAGTAAGTTGGAAAATGTCACCGCTGGACCTGTGACCAGAGAAGTGCATCACCCGATCTGAGAAAGTGCAAATTCTGAATGAGGCCTGAACTTCAGTTGCATATTAGTGCGGAAAGTAGAAAATTCAGTCCAGTTGGCAGTTAATTGTGAACCAAGCAAATTTCTCCCCAATCTCTAATTGGAACATCCATATCCAATTTGTTGATTAGTTCTATTTTTAGCACCTTTGTTAGCAGCTGCTCACAGAGAACAATCAACTGGTTTGGGCAAAAACGGTTCTGCTCCTACAAACAACTGAAGAGTAAATAATACGAAGGAGATGGAATTCATGAGGGACAAATGGCCAGATGAAAACTCCTTGTAGATCAGGACCTCGTGAATTAAATCCATTAATATTTCTTCCCTTCTCTTGCCTCGCGTTCTACTTTCCTCTCCCTCCTCCCTCCCTCCCTCCCTCCCAGAGAGAGGTATACTTTTGTAATGCAAGGGTTGGCCATCCTAGTATGAAGTTACCTTTCCCCTACAAAAAGCCAATTGTGTTGTAATTAATTCATGCAAAACCCTTTTGGATGCTCAGGGCCCCCCCAAGTGTATTCGGAAACAAAAGGAAAGACTCCATTGACTAATTTTGTGGATGTATCCCTTTCAGCAGTTGCAAAAGTTCCCCATCTCTGGCAAAGCAAAAAGCAGGAGGGAGAGAGGAAAGATATTGTTGGTATATAAGGCCTCATTTCAACATTTTTTAAAATCACCATGTGCTGCACCAAACATGATATGTTTCACTTTTGTACTGCTGAGTTCAGCTTACTAATTGCCTGACAGCATTTTCTTTGTTACGCTTTAACTGGGATCATCACACTTTTTGTTGTACTGACAGGAGAAATATTCAGTAACGGACGACCTAAATACATCATAAGCACCACTGTACTGATCGTTCATAATGAAAGGACGGCTTGGGGCATTGCAGGAAACACACACATGCAAGGGGTCTTCAGTCTACACATTTCCCCCACCCACCAACACACACACATACACAACACACAAATAGGTCAGTGAAAAGCATTTTTCCGTCAAAGCAATTCGATCTTCCCCATGCACCACTGGTACGCTGCCTAACCAAGGTATTTTGGGGAGAGGAGGGGAGGGGGACGAATTTGGACCCCTAGATTATGCAACCCACAATGTGTTGTGCACTAATGGATTTCTCTGGTAATATATTAAAAAGACACAGAAGTCATTACCTGCAGATCTTGCGATGTTTCCAAATGTTGGCAAAATCAGTACCAATAAAACGTCTACGATGTGAGAAGTCATAGACCAGCTATTATCTATGCTCCATGATCTAGTCCAGTATCTTTTTTCTCATGGTGGCCAAACAGATGCTCCTGTTAATTCAAGAAGCAGAATTCATGTTCCTTATCAACTGGTACTCAGAGACATGGTTCGTTAGATCATGGAAATAACATGTAGAGCTTAAGGTTAGAAGAAACTGGTAGCTTTATCCTTCACAATTTTGCCTGATCCCTTCATCCCAGCAGTGTTTTTCTCATGGGCCAAATCCAGCCCACCTCAAACTCCAGTCTGGCCTTCCATTGTCCCCCACAAGTCCATGCCCCTTCCTTCTCCCAGTTCCTTTCCCCCGACCACCAATATTCTGTGGTTTCCCACCAAATTGGTGCACTTTTTCCCTCATTCTAAAATGCTGACATGCCCCCAACCCTGATTCTGGACTTACTCGTAGGAAGAGCTTTCAGCTCAATTATGCCAGCATGTTTGGGATATTTTGGGGATATTTTACCCTGCCCACCAGTCCTAAAGAACTTCTCTGAAATTGAAGCCCACTCTCAGACTGAAAGTATTTTAGCATCCCTGCATTATAATAAATAGTTCCTGGCCAGAAATTGGACTAACTGTTCTTTGTGAAAGCACTCCTTCTACTTCTGGCTCCTGATGGTGGATACCTTGATTTGATGTCCACCAGGGAGAAAAATGGGTGGGGATGGGAACCAGCACAGAGAAGAAAAGAAGTCCTTGCATTATGTCACCTCCACCAGCCGCAATGAAAGTTACCTTGCTAGTTTCTTGATCATAATGTGTTTGCATACAGTTTCTAGAGTGGTGACTCTTTTCTGGCTTCCCAGATGACATGGCCCACAGTAGCCCACTTGTTGTCACATCCTTGAGGACTAGAAACAGAATCATTTACATCAAGTCCTTGCAAATTGCTTGCCTTGCTTGCGCAAACAATCTACAATACCAGATTGCAAATAGATGCTACTTTCCAAAGTGCCATATTGATTAATCAGGGCACCCATATTTCAACATGTGCAGATTTATTCCTTCCTTCCAGAAAGAAGGGAATAGCAAAATACTCGTCTGCTTCTGTGTAAAGAAATGTATTCTGCAACTCTAAAGAGTCTACGAAAAATTTGGGGTTCCGCAGCAGCCAGTGCAGCTTGGGTACAATAATTAGATTTTTTTAAAAAAATGTGCTTTTAATTTGGTGCCAGTGGCAACAGCCCCTTCCATTGCAGGGGTCAGAAAGGTGATAACTAGTTGTAAAATGTCCTTACCAATGCCTACTTAGGCGTAAGTAATGCTCCAAAATTGCCTAGGGCCAAAACTGCCAATTCCAAGCTGATTGTAATAAATTAGGTTCTTCTATACGAAATAATGTGATCAATTTCTCATTTCACTGAATAAATAAGCTGGAAGATGGGGAACTGTCTTTGACCCTCAGTTAACCTCTCGCCTCATTATTCATATCAAATCTATGACACACATGTACGAAACTGCTGGTTCAATTTTAGCTAATTATTCGTTAGGACTGAAGGCTCTCTGAAGTGTTACTGACTGTACAACTGTCTGGGGACCCCCATGTCATCCAATGAAAACCATCCCAAGGAAGTCGCCTGGTACACGAGGCTTCAACACACATGGCCTGAGCAGACAATTATCTGAAGCAAAACACTAGGCGGGGGACAGCAGGAGACTCGTCGCCTTTATCAAGACAAGCCCTGTGTTTCCCACAAGCAGACTCTCACTCTGTTTCAAAGAGCGTGAGCAACGAGGAAAGTGGGAATTCCCTTCTGAATATTCAGAAGCTGGAGGAATTTCTGCACAAGCCAGTCCTGATGGGTGAGGCTTGGAAGTGGTGCATGTTAGACCAAATTGCCCAATGGGAACTGAAAGCAGAGCCTGCAGCAAGTGCCTGGTGCCCTGCATGGGGATCACGTTATTCTGAGCAGAGAGTCCTTCTTATACCCCTGCAGGGACAGAATGTAGCACAGCCATTAAGAGCGCAGGACTGGGGTGCAGGGGGTTGCGGTTCTCGTCCCCCCTCCGCCATGGAGAGCACTAGGTGAATTTGGCCAGACACAGACTCTCCGCCCAGCCTACCTCACAGGGTTCTTGTGATGAGGATAAGATCAGGAGGAGGAGGAGAATGGGGTAAGCTATCCTGAGTCCCTTGAAGGGGAAGAAAAAGGATATAAATCATTGAATAAGTACCTGAGAAGCTAAGCAGGATCAGGACTGGTTGCAATCTGGATGGGTAACTTAAAACTTTGTGAACTGCCAAGAGAGAGTTGGTTATTGGCAGTATAGAAATGTCATGCAGTAATACTTTTGGCTATAAGTAATTATTATTATTTGTATTATTATTATTTTACACATTTGTCTTTCTTTCTCTTGCAAGGAGACCAAGGCAGCTTTCAAGGTTTTTCTCCTCTCCTTTTATCTTCTCAACAACAGCCCTGTGAGGTAGGTTAGGCTGAGAGGCAGTAACTGGCCCAAAGACACCCAGTGGACTTCGTGGTCCACCAAGGACTAGAACCCCGGTTAGTGAGGATGCTGTGCAGGAGGCACACGCCCCTTTTCATCTGATCCTGCCAACCTCCCAGCTCTTGTCCATCACCAAGCTTGCTCCAAGTGGCTACACCATATAAACGAAGAAGGCACGGAGCCCTTGAGATGCCCTGTACAGCCCAGTGCTGATCCCAAGCATCTCAGCTGACACCTCTGTCACTTCACAGTACAACACACACTTCACCTGAAAAAGATCCCAGTTTCAATTCCCAGGAAGAACAAGGAGCAGGGAAAGAGCTGTGTGCCATGTGGGTTGCTTTGTGCCCCCAAAGTTAGTTTGATTGATTTGAGTGCCATCACAAAATCAGCATTGGAAAAGATTGATCTGCAAGTCTCCTAGGCTTTTGTAGACAGAAAGGAAGGGATGCAAATTTGTGCATTGATTCAGGAAGCAAAATGCCTGCTAGGAAAAAAAAAACCCTCCATCTGAAACTCTGGAGAGCCACTGCTTGCTAGTGCTGAATGGACCAGGGGTCAAACTCAGTTGGAGGAACTTAGAAGAATCTGGCGCTCCAATGTCAGTGGGGTGGTGTATCCAGGCTGGGTTTTCATCTGAACTTTTCAGATGGAGTTCTCCATGGTGCTGAACCTCAAACTAGGTTTAACCTTTAAGTTTCATGTGGAAAACTCACTCGGATAAACTGCTCCACTGTCATGAAAGTGATGGGTGAAGGCAAGCCCCCCCCCCCCAAGGTATGTTTTTCCCTGGATACACACCTCCAGTCACACACAAACAGTGTTTGGCTTTCACACCTGAACATAACTCCGGCAGACTGAAGCTGAGAAATAAATACAGAAGAAGAAGAAGAAGAAGAAGAAGAAGAAGAAGAAGAAGAAGAAGAAGGAGGAAAAGCAAATCTCACAGCTCTCAAACTTTTTCTGTGCTTCAGGGCTCAATCCTTCCCTGCCCCAACACCCTGCAGAATCTTCTAGCTGGAGTAGAACACACTGAGCTTAAGGCAGCTTTGTATGTTCTCTTTGGAGCCAGCATGACCCAAGTTCTACTTCCCTCCATGCATTGCCCACACTGAAAGGAGCTCTGCTCCTGAACTGGTCCTTCTGCTTCCCACGATCCCTACATCTTTTGTCCTGTCAAGAGCTTCCTCTTCCATCCCAAGAAACAGAGCAGACACCCAACCTGCTCCTCTTCTCTCCTCCCCTACTTCCCTTTGGTGGACTCCAAGCTATGACCTTGGCTTTGCTACAAGAACTGACTTCTGCCTTAGTGCTCTTTGCTGCAGCCGGAGTGGCTGCACGAGAATTGCTTTCAGCCTAGCTAGAGGTGTATGGATTTTGATCAAGCCATTCTGTCCCCGGTTCACAGATTGGAGGCAACTTCAGTTCCCAGAGCAATTCCCTTGTGAGGAGTGGCGGCAGCAAGTGGGACTGCTTAGTTCAGAAAGAGGATGAGGAAGGGGAGACGTTTGCCTTGGTACAGCCAGAAAATAATGCACGGTGTGGAGAAAGTAGAGAGGAAGGCACTCTTCTCCCTCTCCCAGAACACTTGAACCCAGGGCCATCCCATGACACTGTTCGGTGGGAGGTTTAGGACAGATTGCAGACAGTCCTTCTTCACACAGCATATAGCCAAACTATGGAATTTGCTGCCACGGAAAGTGGTGGCCAGAGGCAGCATGCCTGCGTCGCGCAGCTGCTGAGGATCTTGGCCAGGAGGAGGCCTTGCGCCCATCCTGATGGGGGCTTTCCACCGTGTGTGCGGGTGCTGGACTGTATGGACCTTGAGTCAGATTCCGCAGGGCTTTCCTTATGTTTTTATGTTCCGTGTTCCGTGAAGGTTGATCTCACTCTTCCACACAGCAGCAGAAATACTGCCTTCCTCTCCCCTGCTTTATCTCTACTCAAGTCACCCAGCAAGTTGCATAACTGAGCAGGGGCCAGAACGTGGTTCAGTTCTCCTTGAGCCTAGACTCTAACCACTACTCCATGCTGTGTCTCATCCCTCCCCTGCCTGAGCTCGTGAATGAACAACCATTCTGTAGAAAAGTTTGCAAAAACTCCATCCAGACAGTCTTCATTTTGGTAGGTAGGAGACTTTGGTGAACCCATCCTGTCCTTAACCAGCTGCAACCAAAGAAACAAAAATAGGTGCAAGAAATTTTATGTATTTCCTAATACAATATTTTAGTAGAAATATTAATATCTCACTCACAACTAAAACAATTGATCAGCACTCAGAAAAGCACATCAAGAACATCTATAAGTTTCACATATTCATAAGACATTCCCTGAAGATCTACACAATGCCAATATGCCAAATGCAAGCAAAATATTAGTATTTATATTAAAATTTAATATACATAACATAATGTTCCTTTAACCGATTCTGTTTCTGTGATAGATAGATAGATAGATAGAAAACTTCCTAAGAATTAGAAAGAGTCTTTGGGAAAATGACTGGCTCCTCATCTTATCAATTCCTGATAAGATTCCTAGCAGGAAAAAACTGGCTCACCAATAGACATATTGGAGCAAAAACATAACCTCTGCCTTTTTCCTCCATCCAAAAGGAAAAAAGGGGATTTGTGGACGTCATGAGGAATGGCTGAATTGTGCCCTCAAATCCTTTCCTAAACTGAGTTCCAGTGTAAACCAGGAAGCCACACAGCAGATAAGTTCAGACAGGAATGTCTGGGAAAGGCTCCTCTTTCCCTCTGGCCCAATAAAATCAATATTTGCCCAGGCCAAGAACTGGATCGGAAACCAATTTGCAGACATTTCCACCATTAGAAGAGCTCTAGGAAGTTAATCTTTCAAATTCCAATATGAACTAAGCCGATCCACATTTCCAGGGTGGAAGAGTAGATCAGAACATAATTATCCACCAGGTTGTACACTTAAATGTTTATTTTATTCAAAGTGTTTTATCCCACTCCTCAATAAAAAAGACGTAGCATACAAGGAAAAAGTGTTGGGGAAAGAAAAGAAAAAATATGTGGTTAAGTTCAATGGAATTTCTCCACCAGCAGCTGGTTGCCACACATATCTCAGCTCAAAAAGAAAAAAACAAGCATCAAAGTGTGTTTTAACAATAAGCATTTGGGGAGAAATGCACAATTGTAAACAGTTCAAGAGAAAAGGGGTTTGAAAATGCAAATAAATGCAATTTTAAAAAACTGCTGGGATTAATGCAGAAATGCAACAGGAATTATGGAGTTGACTGCAGAAGAATCAGACATGCATTTCTGTGCCCCTCCACCAGCATCATCCACTTCTGCCATGCAACATAATCTTGTACACAGCTTGGAGTACATGGAAAGTTAAGGATAGAAGAGTAATTTTTGATCAGTTTCTTATTTTGCAGCCTTCAATTCCTTCCAATTCTGCTTCAGTTTAAGAATTTGTTGTGCGTCCTCATAAAGATTCATATGCACTCTGTGTCCATTATTTATTATCATCATCATTAATTTTATTTCTAAACCACCCAATGGTCAAAGTTTTCTGGGCACTTAACATTTCTCCAAATATAAGCATTTTTGTAGGCAATTTTGCTTATATAAACTTTTCCCCCAGGCAGGTTCCCTAATATCATGCATTTTTCCTGTTATTATTTTCACAAGCATACACTTTTCTCTCAAATATATTCATGTTTGCGCCCATTTCCAGATCAAAAGAAAAGCATTGCAAAACTCAGAGGACTGAAAATGTGAGGATGAGGCATCCTCACATCTGAAGGCAAACTGAACACATTTCTTCTCTATCCCTCAGAAGAATTCACACAATTAAAGGCCAAGGTTAGAGTAGAACAGGTAGGAATGTTCTAAGGTGGATGAAATAGGCATAATGCAGGAAGGTGGCCTTTTGGATACTGCTGGACTACAGCTCCCATCAGCCCTAGCCAAGACAGCCCATGCTGAGGGAAGATGGGAACTGCAGTTCAGCAACATCTGGAAGGCCATCCGTTCCCTCTCCCTGAGGCAATGAATTCAGTCTGAAATCACACCATGTGGGAAGCAATCTCCAAATATTGAGGTCTAGCATCTCTTACCGACTGCGGGTGGGCAATTATTAGCTGGCTTGCGACAGCCAGCTGGCACCCTGCCACCTTCACAGAGGCTCGCTGCCAAGTGCTGGCGCGATTCAAAAGCACAGCACCCTTCCCGGTGTGATCCACGTCTCCAGCGTGCCAGCGTCATTCCGGCAGCGGAACCGGGGGAGGGGGAAAAGTTGCCTTAATTGCCAGCATCACAGAGTCTGGAATCGTCAGCTTCACAGAGTTAATTCGTGTTGCTTGTGTGTGCATGTCTCTGGGGAAAGCTGGTGGCGTGGCCCTCACGCGACTAGGCCATTTGGAGCGTATCGACTGGGGGCTTGCTGGAATTCCCAAACATTAAAGGCCCTGCAAAGGAGCGCTGGGTAGCGCCTTGAGAGGTTTGCTGCTCAAGGACAAAGCAAAGCTACAACAGCTAGATCTTCCCCCATATCAGAAACGACCTGCACTCAGAAAGCTAGCAGTTCAGGTGAGAGTATATGAACCCTGACTTTATTTCTCACATGCCTGCCTTTCCACATGGGAAGCAATATAATCCACACACCATATTTGGACCAAAATTGCCCTGATATTTATACTCCTCGATAAAACATTTCCATCCCTGCATCAGTCAGAAATACAAAAATGCAAAGACCACAAGCAGCAGATGGAAGCATTTAAAAAAGCAGATATTTGTATGATCCTAGCCTGTTAGGGACACTGTTTCTCCTTTCGGTTTTTATTGCTCTGGTTTAAATGTTGTTTCCATTGGATGGAGGGTGTAAAGTATTTAGCCCAAGCTGTTCAACAAAAAAGCAATGGCACCAATTGCCCGAACTATTGGTGCGACTCCGAGGAGGAATCAACGAATTTGTCAATTTCCATTTTGCCCCATTCCTCAGCATTCCACTCTTAAATGTAGCTCATCCCAAACTTTGCAAATTTCTCCAGCTTTAAATTCTGTTCATGCATTTCTCCTGATACTTCATTTTTTCTCTGCAATTTTCCTAATATAATCTACTTGAAGCCTGGCTTCCAGAATTATATGCACCTCCATTTCTATCTATCCCTAATAACCACATTCCTTTTTTCCCCAATACATTATGTTTGGACAACTCCATTGGGAAACTCAGAGAATCTGAATTTCAAAGGATAACCTGGCTTCACTTTGCATCCAGATTTGGAAGCATTAAATAACAAACCAAAAAACTTTTGTCCTGATCCCTCATGTTATCACCCCCACACCTGTCCCAAGACTATTTGGAACTGACCCGAGACTATATGATAGTGGATGGTATAGCAAAGTTTTAAATAAATAACGCTGAATATATGCAGTACCTATAGTGAAAAGGCTGCTCAAGTGACCAGATTTCCCCAGACTGTTGTCCTCCTGGTGCCACTGACACAATGGCTGGGGATGATGGTAGTGACCGTCCCATGGCTGGGGAAAGCTACAGTGAACCCTGGTGGCCGCAGCCAAGCTTGGGTACCAATGAGCAACAGAGACGGGGAAAACCTACAGCAGCCATTGATCCATTGTTCAATTTTCATTCAGAAAGCAGCTGTCTAACTATTGATTTGTTCTCTTGCCAGCTGAGGTATCTGTCCAAGAGAAGGCAGTGACAGAAACTTGGCAAAAAGAAGCGGGGAGGCTGGGGGGAAATAGGAACGGTGCTGAACCAAAAGGGCAACTGGATGAACTGGGCACAGCCCTTGGCCCTGAACCAGAAATCCTTTCTAGGCATCCCCACTGAAGAAAACCCGGCAGGATCTCAGTGGGAAGGAGCCAGACCAAGATGAATCATACCGGAACATCCTCGTTCTAGCTATAGTCCACAGCAACTGGCCACAAAGGAATCACTCACTGTTGAACAATTTAAGCAGTTCCTGGCCCCAGTTCCAGGGATGCTCATCATCCCTTCGACATCCGTACTAAAGTGAGCAGAACAGCAAAGCGGGACAATTTACCTTGGAAACTTGAACCCATATCCTTGTCTGCATGCTTAGCCAAATTACAGAGTTCCAAGCAGAAGCAGAGAAAAACCAGTGCCTGGCCTCCTGGTGGGTGGTGGTTATGCACCATAGAGGACCAGCTGACTCTCAGGGCTGACCTGATCCCCCTTCAGATGTGTGTAGCCTGACAGCTGCAGGGGAAGGACAGCTGCAGAGGAAATGCCTGCCTGCGTCTGCCTGCATGTGTGAACGGGTCTGCACGGTTCATCTTACGTACCTCCTCGTCAGCTGCCAAATTACAGTCTCCCAGCAGCGATGGCTGCAGGATGCTGTTAGAGGCAACTGTGAACCATCCTTTAAACATGCCAGTTTTCTCAATGGTGCCTTGATATAGCCAGAAAATAAACGCAACCTAAATAATGTTTAATTGACAGAACAGATTGTTTATTCTCAAATAATAGCACTAAATTGCAGTGCTTAAAAAGTAGTTAGTTGCTATCAGCCCATTACAACAGCTGGAGTCTCATATATTTCTTCTTCCCTGTTCTCCAAGACTAGGCAGATGTAAAAAATGAACTGTAGCCGAGGAGCCTGAAACTCCTTGTGTTGCAACACTGTCAAATGCTTGGCCCGCTACCTCCAGATGTTTTTGGAACGATCTCTGTTGCAGCTGCCAACTTCTGCCTGGCATGCGGATAGAATGGGTGCTCGTTGCCGAATCCACCTTGAAACAAGTGTCTTGCTGTTTCCCATCTTTGAAGAAAAAAGGCAAGGGATGGAGCTTGAATAAATCTTCTGTTCTGGGTGCAGATCAGCTTCTTCATGTTCGCCACGATTTTCTTTCAAGGAATGCAGCCCTAACCAACCTGTCGCTTTGTGCGCAGAACTGCGGTCGGTGACCTGGGACCTTCCAGTTGTTTCGGGCTACACCCACCGTTAGCCTATGTCGACATGGTCAATGGTCAGGGATTACGGGATTCGTAGCCCAACATGTTTGGAGGGCACTGGGATTCATGATCTTGGACCAAGCAAAATGTAGGTTTCAGTGACCACAGAAAGAAAACAGAACTAGAGTTTGTCCTTGGATAGCCTCAGCTAACCTTTTCATTCAAACGTTATTTTAATTGTTAATATTATTTATTTATTTTATTCTTCGGCCAGGGTGACTTAATTTATACTGTTACATTATATTGTTTTATATTATGTTATTTATTTATGATTGTGAGCCGCCCCAAGGCTTTGGCGAATGGGGCGGCATAGAAGTGCCCTAAATAAATGAATGAATGAATGAATGAATGAATGAATGAATGAATACTCTCCAGTGCTTTCTCGGAGCATCTGTAGCATGCAGGATCTTTAACAAGACTGCATGCAAAGGAAAGCTCTATGGAAGTATTTCTTTGTGTCGGCAGACCTACAGGAAGTGGGGGGCAGGCATGATTAAAGGCATCTCACTGCATGAAGGAGGGACCACAAAATATTGCAAGCTTGGGGAAGAAACCTGGAGCATCAGAACTCAAGGTAGGGAGGAGAGCAACCTTGACCTTTGAAGAATGAACCTGGAATAGTTTCCCAACTTCCATAGGGATTTCTCATACACAATTCCTATGTTGAGCTTTGGATCAAAACACATGGATACGATTAGGTTGGGAACAGGGGAATGAATTCATATTTATTGCAGTTCTATTCTCAAAAGTTTGTCCATCTTGTTTACAGATGGGTGAAATTTTTGTTTCAGCCTGATTTTACTAAGAAATCAACAAAGGTTCAACGTTCTCCATATCTGGAACAAATATATATAAATGTTAAAAGGTCAAATGTTGGAGAAACCAACAAATATGTCCATCCAAGCTCAAGGCTTTGAGTAGATTGTTCCTAAAATCTGGGTGGATTCTCTGGCTATACAACCATACAAATGCTGAATTTGGGTTGCCACCTGTATTTTCTGACAGGCTCCTCATTTTTAGCAGCCATATGGCAGGCAAGTACAATATGGACCCCTCCATCCTGGGAATACTTCAGGAAGGTATGGATTTCAAGCTCAGATTGCATGTAGGACTGTGTTTGGCTCAGGGAAGTAAAAATTGGGTACATCCTGGTCAATACCAAACTGAAGCAAAATTTTCAGCATTATGTTAACTCAGAGGTACTTCCCACCACCCTTCTGTCCGCTGGCTCCCAGGTGTGTTCATTTATAAGTCTATCCTATTCAACAATGGCATTGTTTTAAAAACACATACCCACAAATCATATTTACATTTATATTGAAATGCTTATGCCTGTTGCCGAATGTATTTGCATTTAACAAAGGCATTTCCTACGGCTTTCAGTACTTCCTTGAGCTAAGAACTGTGGTAACAAATAGAGAGGAGCAACAGATTTATTCCAGGAGTTTCAGATCAGGTTGCTTCATCCTGAAGTGAGACTAAATTCCCACTCTCAGGTAAGTGTGCATATAACTGAAAAGTTAGTTTGTCTATTTTGGGAAATCTCTTGTTACCATTTTTCATAAATAAAGCAACTTTCTTTTTGACAATACACGTCTCTTCTTTTTCCAGGAGGTCATTGTGCAGCTGCTAATTGCATTATGGTGCTGTTAGAAGTTCTTTAATGATGGCTTTTACCGTTCGTTGTTGTTTTTAATTATTACATCTATTTCGTTAAACTCTTTCTAGGCCTTGTACAAGGACAAAGTGCTTCCCGAGGAAGCTTATATAATACAATCCCACACAGCCGTAGAAGAGTGAAAATTAAATAAAAACAATAAACATGAGTAATGATAACAAAGATCCAGTCTATGCAATGCTTAAATCAGAAGCACAATTGCAGCTAAAAACCAAGAACAGTCCAATAAAACACGGCCCAGGAAAGGCAAAAGGGAACAGATGCATCTTCAGGACTTCCCAAAAAGTCACTGATGATCAGTCCTGACAAACTGCATACGGCAACTCATTCCAGAAGGATTGTGTGGGGAGTGGTGCTGTGTATTTTTAAGATTTTATTTTCTTTGTTTTGATTTATAAGCCACTAAGATGGGTGGCCATATAAATCAAGGCATCAGTTCTGCACTAATCGTCTAATCCTTTGTATGTTTCCCAGCGCTGTACTGCAAGTTGGGGACATTAACATTTGGAAGTCAACGTAGGCAAGCCAAGGTTTCAAGCTTCGGCTCCTATGAGTAGATTTTTGGACCTGCTCACAACCCTTGTTTCCGTGAGAGAGCTTTGAAAAGGCAGCACGTCATTCATTAGAAAGAGCTTTTGCACACGGCGATCCCAGGCAATTAGGGAGCACCTCACGAGCATGACAGTTCTGAGGCCATTGGATTGAGGAATGCGATGACATCAGCCAGGTTGGCCTTACTCAGCCAAAAGACACCAGGGAGCATTGTCCATTCCCTGCACTCTGCATAGGGAGCACTACCTGCCAGGGCTTTGAATTTTGGCCAGGACCAAGCAAGAGCAGCATGAGGCAGGCTGTGCCCAGGTGCTATACAACACGGAGGTGCATTTGGATCTCACTGCACGAAGACACACCACATCTGCCTCTTGCTGCAGCTAAACCAGTCCAGGGGAGAGGAGGCTGCCCAGTGCTTCAGCTGGGAGGTATCTGCCTTCCTCCTCCTGCATCTCCAACGCCTGGCAAGTTGGCCAGGTGCATGACCTCCCTCCACCAGGAGAAAACAGGATGCCCCTGCTGCCCTGCACCGGCCCCCTCTGTCCCACAGATCTCCCTCCTGTCAGAGCTTCATGGCATCGTGGACCCCCTTCCCCTTATGCTGCAACACTTCCCCACTCCTGTCCTCCACCTTGCAGGCTTGCCCTCCCTTCCCCTCAGCATTAGCACAGCTGCAGTGCTGACTTGCTGGAGGGGCTGATGGACGGAAGGAGCAGCCGCCCTGGCTGCCAACTGGACCATGCCGAGAGGCTTCTGAGTGGGGTAGGAGGGCAGAAGGTTGAGAGAGCCCTCATCCTCTGCTGCGTTTGCAGGATCTGCACTGGCAGCTCCTTTGCTGCGGTGGGAGAGTGGGACCACTGGGGTCTTCTGGAGCACCTGCCAGCACCTCCAAGCAGGCAGTGACTCCAAAGAGCCCCATGGGCGCTGCTCTCCCTCTGCAGCAGATGCCATGGTGGAAGGGTGGCCTCTCCAGGGCTTCCACCAGAGGCAGGATGGGTGGAGCTGCACAAGAAAGGGTCCAGAGGAGAGCAAAGAAAGTGATCCAGGGTTTGGAAACACTGCTCTGCGAGGAGAGACTGAGAGAAGTGGGCATGTTCAGCCTGGAGAAGAGAAGACTGAGGAGGGACATGGTATCCCTCTAGAAGTCCCTCAAAGGCTGCCACAAAGAGGAAGGGCAAGCTCTCTTCTTGCTGATGCCAGAGTGTAGGGCACGGAGTAATCAGATCAAGTTGTGACAACCCGGATTCAGTCTGGACATCAGGAAGTTTCTTCACCGTCAAAGCAATGCGACAGTGGAACCAGCTGCCTAAATTGCTGGTGGGCTCTCCCAGGTTAGAGGCATTCAGAAAGAAACTGGACAGCCATTTGAGTGGAATGGTGTAAACTGGTGTCCTGCAACAGCAGGGGGGTGGACATGATGGCCTTCGTGGCACCTTCCTACTCTACTATTCTACTATTTAACTCTACTATATTCTAAGTCACCAGTGTTCTGTCTGAAGCAGCAGCTCCACCCTGCCTCATGCGAGCACCAGCTCTGCCCACAAGAAATTTCATTTTCCTTTCACAGTGGGAAGGGAATTGCACTTTGGCAGGTGAGGCGGCATTCAGAAATGCACCCCAGCTTCTCGCTCAGCTCAGTGATCTTTGCCTCCATCCTGCTTTCACCTTCCCTTTGCTTCTTAAGACGAGGAACGTATTGAATCACATGGGATCACACAGAGATCAGATGCAATGCATGCATGGAAATTGGAATGCCAGATCTTTTAAAACAACAACATTAAGAACACCATCCCCATGGAAAATTCTTGGGGGCTGGGAAAATACACAAGGTGACTTCCTCATCTGAATAATTTGTCTTACCTGTATTTCAGTGCAAAGCTGAACTGCAAGGTAAAGGACCAAGATTTAAATATAGCCATTGAGTGAAAGACTATTGGCGAGGAGGAAAAGAATATTTGGTTCACCAGCTTGGTTAAGCTTGAAAAAGAGTCAAGCCCCACAGTGTAAACACAAAGCAGCTGTTAGCTTTGAACTTCTGCCCTGGCTCCTCACTGAGGAGCTGTCTCCTCCCTCGCTTCTTCCCTGGTTTCTAAAGTAAGGCTGCAACGATGCTCAAGAAAGCTGAGTCACACTTCTATTTATTTATTACATCACAAGTCTAAACAGTCCTTTTTTTCCATGCTTCTTCCAAGGAATCCAAAGTAGCTTGCAAGGTTCTCCTCTCCCCTTGGTTCTCCTCCCAACAACCCTGTGAGGTAGACTGGGCTGAGAGTCACCCTAAGTCACCCACTGAGTTTTCTGGACGTGTGGGGACTAGAACCTGGATCTCCTGAGTACAAGTCCAACACTGTAACCCCTGCACCACAGTGACCCTTGAAATTCCTCCGTCACTCTGAGATAATTTATCCTTTTGAGCCCTGCTATGTCAGAAGAAATAGAAAATTGGATATGCTATTATTTGCATCGGAAAAGAGGAGACGCAAATCTCATGGGGGGGTCAGCCTTTGTCAGGGCTATACCATTGCATGCTATGGCTATAATGCTTTTTCCAAAAAGCATGTGGCCCCCACTTATGGAAAAAGTGGTGCTGTCACAACCGGGGTGACACTCATGGTGGCAGTGGGAGGAGATGGAAAAAACGGCCACCAGGGGCTGCAAGCCTCACATGTGCTGCGCACCCCAACACAGGCAGAGGGCGACACTGACTTCTCTCCCCGCCCCCGTAGGCAAGGGCAGGGATGCCTCTAGGCCGCCGTGTGTCGCAGGAAACCGGTGTGTGCAAGGAGGAGGCAGCGCTAACTCGCTGCAGAGAAATGCATTTCTCTCGGCTTCTGGTGGGGAGCAAGAATTCGTTACGGTGCTCATATTGTGAAGACTCATCTTGTGCTCTGCTATTTTCATTTGATCTGTAATGTTTCTATATTGCTTAATATAATACAATCTCTAACCAGTCTCTCTCTGCGTGCGTGCGTGCGCGCGCGCACGCACACACACACACACACACACACTTTATGCCAACAGAGTGCCATAAGCCACCAGTGACTTTGTTCCAAGGACATGGAAACATGTCCAAGAACGGTTGCCCTGGACCATCTTAGCCATCCAACACTCGCGTGCAAACACACAACTAGATCAGAGGGCCAGAAAAAAAGAAAGAAAGAAAACCAGAGGAGAAATGTATAATGGAGAACCCAGTGGGTTGCTTTCAAGGATGAATGGGGATGGCAAGTCAAGCTTAAAGCAATTGGGCTTAATTAGAAAGCTAAACATTTACATTTTTGTGAGTTGACTTAGCAGGCACGGATTTCCACAGCTTCAGTCTTCCAAGATGTTCTGCGTTGGGGTGAAGAAATCTGGGGCCATAATGTGGTTTTGGAGTCTGCACAAGAAAATGTGCAGCAAAATTACTCAGGCTGCAGTAGTCCATCAGCTTCCTGGTTCACACATACCTTCGGACACACGCACATTAAAAAGCCAGAGCTTAGCATCTGCGATCAGCAGTTTCATCATTTCCTCACAGGGGAACTGGTTCATCTATTCACTCTGTCCCCTTCTCACTCCCAGGTCCTGACATTTAATCCCTAAATGACAGAAAAAGCCTTTGCCTTACACCAACCATGGGAGGTAAGTCAATACTGTGGGAAGAGCTCCCTCAAGATCTAGGCTTGGCCTACTTTTCCTGGCTCTCAGAAACGGTGCCATGCCACATCCTTTAACTTATGCAGATGTTTTAATATTTTAGGGTGCAATCTTATCCAGATGCTCACAAGCAGAGTGAGGAGGTGCAGTGGAGACGAGGGCCATTTCCCTGCTATAGCCATTCGTATGTTTCCTAGATGGCTGTTGTTGACCTTCTAGCTGGGGTGCTTCAGAGGGAGAGCGAAGAAGGCTGCAGAAGACCCAGGATGCGTTGTAGCCCCACTGCTTGTCTACTCCCCTCTGTGCTCCACCTGGCAGGACACCCCTTCTATTCCCCTTTCAGGGTCAAGTTTCTGAACTGGGAGAAGCAAGCAGCACTCTGGCTGAGGGGAGCAGTGCGGAATCCCAGCACCAAAATTGGCTTCTGTTTGCAACACTGGAGCTGAAAACCCAATGTATCCTATGGCCCCAAGTGATGTCTAGGGGCCACAAGATGCGGTGGGATGAACCCTACTGGACTCCATCCTTCCAAGCATTTGCAAGCTTCCTCTTGTGCTTGGCCTGGTCTTCCCAAGCAACCCAAGCCAAAAGGAAGCCCGTAAACTCTTGCAGAACAACCGACAACCTTCTTCCGCAAAAGCTGCAGAGACATGTGCGGAGGAGGGACACTGCTTGTGGGCCAGACATGGGAAGGCCTTATGAGTAGACCTTTATTTAGTGTTCACACAGTGGATCTTCCTGGCACCAAAGAGGGGTGCTGCGTTCACTGCACCTGGGGCTCGATTCTGATTCCAGGAGGGGTGCCCCCTCTAGGAACTCCGACTTCAGGCCACTAGAGTACTGAAGTCTGGAGAGCCAAACCTAGTGAATCCAACGGATGCCCACCTCTGGATAGATCCCTCACACATCCCTACTGTAGGATTGTTCCTTCACTTCCGTTTAATACTCTTGGAGTTCCCTTTATTGGAATTGCACGATTTAAACAATTGTTAATCAGCACAATGGCTTTTTAACACATAAAGATTAAAGGAGATTAGTAATCCTATTAGTGATGGTGCAGATGAGGGGAAGGGGGCTGAGCAAGATGGACTCACCTAAGGGCTTCTAGTGAGATTGTGGCAGAGGTACGTTTTCAGCCCCAAGCCCTCCTAAATTCTTGGCTTAGATTCTTAACCAATATAGTTCACCAGACCTCAAAAGAGAGCTCGTTTTTCTCCCAGAAGGAAAACAAACAAAAAATCTTGTATCCAAGAGTGCTCTTGCAACAGCAAGGCCTTCCTTCAAAAACCACCAAAAGTAGCTGAATGTTTCCCAGTAGCTGAGGTTTTATTCCCTTCACTGTGGGTGGCGAGTCCAAAGCTGAAATGCTCCCTGACAGCCAGACCAGTCTGACATCTAAAAATTGAACAGCGTCCCAAAAGAAGCAGAGGGAAAGGAGTGAGAGAAGGAGAAGACAGAGGCTGCTCCATGGTTGAGTAATGGAGGCCAAACAATGGCACGGGAGGTTCTCAAACCTGGGCTAAGGCTGAGGACCCAGGGCTGGGTGTGTGGGCCAGGAACTTGGACCCTGAGCTGCATCAGAGCAGACCAGAGTCCAGGAGCAGATGCGAGGGAATCTGCTTGGCTCCAGAGTTTGGAAGGCCTCTAGTAAGACCCCCGCTTTGAGCTGAGCCTGCCTTTTCGGCCACGGTTGACACTGGCTGCTGTTTGGCCCCTTTGCTCCACTTGATCGCTTGTCAGCCTGGGAAGATATCCAACAGGTGGTGACATCTTTGCATCCTTCTTCTCATGTCCACCATTCCCTGGGCTGAAGTGAGAGGAAGATTGGGATTGGGATGGCAACCCAGAGGAACTCTCGTTGCTCAGCACTGGTTGGTTCCCTTTGACGGGGACCCAACCATGCCCACACTCGACATCAGTCCCGTTTCCAAGACCCCCCCCCCCCCAGTTTCAAGAGAGAGAGAGAAATGAAGTGACCACTCTGGTTTCACCAAGGTCCCTCCTGCAGGCTTGGCATCCCAGCTACATCCCTGCCAAATGCTTCGCGCACATTTGTGCGCAGCGGCAGGCAAAGCATAGAAACCATCAACGGTCCTTGCAGGATGAATAGCCGCGTCTCCAAAATGGCTTGAAAAAGTAAAAAAATAAAATAAAAGCCATCCAAGCTATAAATTACCCCTCACTTTTGAACAGTAAATTATCTTTATTATTAGCCAGGCCATGGTGTTGCAATTATTACTTGCCCTATGTCGGAAGGTTTTTTTGCAATTAGGGAGTCTGGTGGCACAGCTATGATATAGAGGGATAATATATGTCTGGCTAAGACAAAGGGATGGTCTCGAGATGTGTTTTTAGTATGTATTCCAGAGAGTCAAAAAAAAAAAAAAAAGGTGAGTCGCTCTTAAACATTTCAATTAGCCCTGACATGGCCTGTGTGAGCCCGCAGATTATTCCTGTTTCGCCGTTAAGTTTTTACGAGGCTTTTCGTGCAGATTACTCCTTCCTACCATGATCTATAAATCTCGCTTAGCAACCTATGATTAATTCTCCCTGCACAGATCAGCGTTAAATTAATAAAAGAGGTGCTATTGTAATTATGAGCCTCTTTCAGCCATTCTTCCATAAATGTTTTTCGCCCTTTCTGAGTACCTTTTGTAAGCAAAGGAGGGATTGCTATTTTTAAGGCTTGGTCAGGCATCTTTCCTAGGTGGGTTACAAAATGCACAGAGAGAGAGAGAGAGAGAGAGAGAGAGAGAGAGAGAGAGAGAGAGAGAGCGAGCTTTAATTCATCGTTACATGCATATGGTACCATCACACCAAGGAGGAGGCCCACATGTCCCCCCACAACTACCCCAGCTTATCCTCATAGCATCCTGATAGGTTGGGTTGGGCAATACAGCTTGGGTTCAAACAATCCAATAACCCACTTTCCATGTGGGTTGTCACTGAACCACAGTTTGTTCTGAAATAGGGGTTATTGCCAGCAGTGCAAACATGGTTCATAAACCATGGACAACCCATAGTTCAAAACAGACCATGAGTTCTCCTGAACGTCACTCTTGTTTGAAGTTCACAAACCAGGGTTGGCTAGTGTGGCTGGGTTCAGACAGAACAATAACTCATGTTTCGGCAACAAGCCATGGTTCAACAAGAGCTCACAATAAACACATACCAACCCTTGAGTATGTGCTGTCACATTCACTCAACTCAGCAACTACCATACTAAACACCCTGTATGATAGGGTTGGCCAACTGTACTCAGACCAAATGCACAAAATATTTTTGCGGTCTAAATCCAAGCATTACCTGCCCTGGATGACACTTAGCAAGCTTCCTGGCCACTGGCCTTTAAAACAAGGTCTCCCAAGTCCCAGCTCAATGCTTTAACAGCTGCAATAAATTATCATACATTGCAGCAAGGATGCAAATCTCTAAACATGGGGACCAAATCCGGCAATTGTGGGGTCCCAGTAAAGCCATCTGTGTAGAAGCTCCCCAAATTTCAAGAGCCACCACTATCATTCCCCCAAGCAGTTCAGTGAATTCCCAGCTCTGGCTGTTCCTTCACCTCATCCCCAAAGACCAAAACTTCTCTAAGGGAAATGAAGACGAACTGTGGCAACCCATTCCAAACACATTCCAACCATCAAGATCATGCTAGGACAGCTCATTTTGGTAAACTTCAGACTACCCTGGTGTACGACTCAAACCCTATAAAGGGTGAAAGTTCCACTTAAAATAATGCGATATTGAAGAAGCCTTCCTTCAAAAGCTCTTTCTGCACAGCTCTACATTTCTGCCCATTCTAAAAAAATTCCAACCATCAAAATTATGCCAGGACACCTCGTTTTGTTAAAACTAGCCCTACGCAGGTGCACACCCATACCCCTATGAGGGGGCTAACATTCAACTGAAAAGAGGAGCTTTTTGAAAAAGCCTTCCTTGGATAGCTTTTTTGGCACAGCTAAGCGTTTCTGCCCATTCTAAACACATTGCAACCATCAAAATCATGCCTGGAAACCTCGTTTTGCTAACCCTAACCCTACCCTGGTGCACACCCCTAACCCTAATACATGGCTAAACTTCCACTGAATAAACGGCGAGGTTGAAAAAGCCTTCCTTTTGTAACTTTTTTGGCACAGCTCTTCATTTCTGCCCAGCTCATTCAACACACATTGCAACCATCAAAATCATGCCAGGACACCTCATTTTGCAAACCCTAACCCTACCCTGGCAAACCCCCTAGCCCTAGTAGAGGGTGAAAGTTCCATTGAAAATAATGCGATTTTTGAAAAGCCGTCCTAGAGTAGATTTTTCTGCACTGCTCAGCATTTCTGCCCATTCAAAACACATGTCAATCATCAAAATCATGCCATGACATATTATTTTGCTAGCCCTAACCCTACCCTGGTGCACATCCCTAACCCTAACACAGGGCTAAATTTCCACGGAATAGAGGGCCATTTTGAAAAAACCTTCCCTTTGTAGCTTTTTCTGCACAGCTCATTATTTCTGCCCATTCGAAACACATTCCAGACATCAAAATCATGCTAGGACACCTCCTTTTGCTAACCCTAACCCTACCCTGGTGCACAGCCTATCCCTAGTAGAGGGTGAAACTTCCATTGAAAATAATGCAATTTTTGAAAAGCCGTCCTAGAGTAGATTTTTCTGCACTGCTCAGCATTTCTGCCCATTCTAAACACATTCCAAACATCAAAATCAAGCCAGGACACCTCGTTTTGCTAACCCTAACCCTACGCTGGCAAACACCCCAGCCCTAGTAGAGGGTGAAAGTTCCCCTGAAATTAATGCGATTTACAAAAAGCCTTCCTTGAGTAGCTTTGTCTGCATAGCTCATTATTCCTGCCCATTCTAAAAATATTCCAACCATCAAAATCATGTCAGGACACCTCGTTTTGCTAAACCGAACCCTACCCTGGTTCACACCCTATCCCTCGTAGAGGGTGAAAGTTCCATTGAAAATAATGCAATTTTTAAAAAGCCTTCCTTGAGTAGCTTTTCCTGCATAGCTCATCATTCCTACCCATTCTGAACAGATTCCAACCATCAATTTCATGCCAGGACATATTATTTTGCTAACCCTAACCCTACCCTGCTGCGCAAACTTACCCTAATACATGGCAAAATTTGCACTGAATACAGGGCGATTTTAAAAATGCCTAAACCTAATTCAGGGCTAAAGTTCCACGGAATAGAGGGCGAGTTTCAAAAAGCCTTTCTTTTTTAGCTTTCTCGGGACAACTCTTCATTTCTGCCCTTTGTAAAAATAATCCAACAATCGAAATCATGCCAGAACACCTCGTATTTCTAACCCTAACTCTACCCTGGTAAACACCCTAACCCTAATAGAGGGAGAAAGTTCCATTGAAAATAATGCAATTTTTGAAAAGCCGTCCTAGAGTAGATTTTTCTGCACTGCTCAGCATTTCTGCCCATTCAAAACACATGTCAACCATCAAAATCATGCCATGACATATTATTTTGCTAACCCTAACCCTACCCTGGTTCACAGCCTATCCCTAGAAGAGGGTGAATGTTCCTTTGAAAGTAATGAGATTTCGAAATTGACCTCCTTGAGTAGCTTTTTCTGCACAGCTCATCATTCCTGCCCATTCTAAACACATTGCAACCATCAACATCATGCCAGGACACCTCATTTTGCTAACCCTAACCCTACCCTGATTCACACCCTAACCCTAGTAGCGGGTGAAAGTTCCTTTGAAAATAATGCAATTTTTAAAAAGCCTTCATCGAGTAGATTTTTCTGCATTGCTAAGCATTTCCACCCATTCTAATCACATTCCAACCATCAACATCATGCCTGGACACCTCGTTTTCCTAACCCTAACCCTACCCTGGTGCACACCCCTAACCCTAATTCATGGCTAAAGTTCCACTGAATAGAGGGCAATTTTTTAAAAGCCTTCCTTGATTAGCTTTTTCTGCACAGCTCATCATTTCTGCGCATTCTAAACACATTCCAACTATCACAATCATGTGAGAACACCTCCTTTTGCTAACCCTAACTCTACCCTGGTGCACACCCATAACCCTAGTAGAGAGTGAAAGTTCCTTTGAAAATAATGCGATTTTGAAAAAGCTTTCCTCAAGTAGCCTTTTCTGCACAGATCATCATTTCTGCCCATTCTAAACACATTCCAACCATCAAAACCATGCCAGGACACCTCATTTTGCTAACCCTAACCCTACCCTGATTCACACCCTAACCCTAGTAGCGGGTGAAAGTTCCTTTGAAAATAATGCAATTTTTAAAAAGCCTTCATCGAGTAGATTTTTCTGCATTGCTAAGCATTTCCACCCATTCTAATCACATTCCAACCATCAACATCATGCCTGGACACCTCGTTTTCCTAACCCTAACCCTACCCTGGTGCACACCCCTAACCCTAATTCATGGCTAAAGTTCCACTGAATAGAGGGCAATTTTTTAAAAGCCTTCCTTGATTAGCTTTTTCTGCACAGCTCATCATTTCTGCGCATTCTAAACACATTCCAACTATCACAATCATGTGAGAACACCTCCTTTTGCTAACCCTAACTCTACCCTGGTGCACACCCATAACCCTAGTAGAGAGTGAAAGTTCCTTTGAAAATAATGCGATTTTGAAAAAGCTTTCCTCAAGTAGCCTTTTCTGCACAGATCATCATTTCTGCCCATTCTAAACACATTCCAACCATCAAAACCATGCCAGGACACCTCATTTTGCTAACTCTTACCCTACCCTGTTGCACACTCCTAAGCCTAACACAGGGCTAATGTTCCACTGAAAACAGGCTGATTTTGATAAAGCCTTCCTTGTGTACCTTCTTCGGCACAGCTCAGTTTTTCTGCCCATTCTAAACACCTTCCAACCATCAAAATCATAACAGACATGAAGCATTTCTGGGTCTCCTGAGCACACAGGAGACAAACTGCCTGGCTGTTCTCTGCACAACAACATTCAAAACTGAACTGGGATCAAAAATTGATCTCAGAATCCGGGAACTGTTACAGAATAGAAGTAGGGGAATTGGCTCTTTCCCAGCTCTAACTTGTATTCATTCTTCATTCTGTTCTGCTTGCATATCTACCATCTTTTCAGCCAAAGCATCCAGGCTGTTTACAGCTCCATGGAATGTCCTTAAAATGATACAAAAAGGAAAAGATAGAGAAGAAAAGGAGCAAATCCAGTTATGCAGAAATCTGCGGGAGAGCCAAGGAAGGAGGTGGTTCTGGAAGGAACAATGGCTTGGCTGCTGGTCCTAAGGGCAACACTGGTGAAGAAGGCACTGTCTCCCCTCTCCTCGAGTGTAAGCCAGTGGAATGGCCCTGGGTGGCACCAGTTCTGCCAGGAAGGGACCAGCTGCAAGGAAGGAGCTGATGAAGAGGGCCTGGGTGGTCCAGCTCTCCTTCCAGGATGGTGTCAAGTTCTACAGAAAGAAAAGCCAGTTGTTGCTTGGTCCTAGTTGAGCTGGTGGGCTTCCAATACGACAATTCTCCCAAGGATTTTATCTTATTCTCAGCATAAATATAAATCCACACCAAGAGCCAGTGCGGTGTGGCCCGGGAGGCCCCTTCTAACTCACTCTGTTTCTATATTTCTATGTTTCTAGTAGCCCAACTAAAGCTGCAATCATATAAACCAAAGACGGGCATCCCTTTTCCCCATGCACATCACAAGAGAGGGTTCAGCCGGATGGTCAAAAATGGAGGCAGCACCAGAAGGAGGTATGCCAATGGCCATTATTCTAACTCAGGAATGAAAGAGGACTTGCTGTCTTACCTCTGCAGCCAGGAGAAAGGCAAGTGCAAGGTAGTTGTGGTGCCGCTGAGCGACTCCCCCTTCCAGGCACTTGACGGAAGATGATATTTCTGTTGAATGGAGCAATCAGAAGGGCTTCATCCTCCTGCAGACAGGAGTTAAATATGGCTAGCCCAACTCAGCATGTTATGTCAGAAGTCAGGAATCCATAACACATGTAGTGTTATGGAAGGAGAGGGGCAGGGAACCACAAAAGAAACTGGTGGCTTGTCTGACACAGAAAACAATGTTTCAAAACTGTCACATGGTGCGGTTTACTTAGTCAGACGAATAAAAAATAAACTCCTCGAGATCTTCGCAGGATTTTCAGGGTTCCTTTCCTGTATTCTGCAGCTCCTAATATTTGTTTTGCGTTGTCTAAAATTGAACGGCCCGTGCACCATCTTCGGCAACCCCTTATCTAGACATTGTTGTGTACAACCCTTTTTGACAAAGTGAAGGTTCTGGCTCAGTGTATGCAAAAAGGTTTGCTTTTCAGACCTTGCCTGAGGATAGAAGCTCTAGTAACATATCCATAATTGCAAAAGGAAAGGGCAGTTCGCACTCTCCCTCTCATCTCTGATCAATCCATGGTTTCCTGATTTGTCCACAGGTTCCTTCCACTTCTCAAAGGTTGTAAGCCTTCTCCCAAGGCCTGGTTACAAAGAACAGGTATTTCTGATGGTTTAGATCCAATCCCTTTGCCTTTAGCCCAACCACCTTCTGCTTGAAGTCTTACCCACTGCTGGAATGCAGCCTCCAAGGTCTCCTCCAGGACTGAACTTGGCCCTCGGGCTGCAAGAAGTTCAGTGGTGGAGCAGCTACCTTCTCCAGGCTGGCATCCATCTCAGTAACACAGGTGTGCAGAGTCCAGGGCCTCAGGTAAGTGCCCTGAGCTAAAATATGCCGGCACGTCACATACTCTGCCCGCACCAGCATGACTCGTGCCCCAGGGAAGAGCAGAAGTTTGCAAGCATCTTTCCTTTCTTCTTTAAGGAGAGATGACAAGGAGGAAATGGGTGTGAGAAGCCAGCTAAGGCTGGAGAGAACCAAAAGAGAGAACTGATCCCTATGATTTCTGGCTATGGGATGCTGCGTGAGTGCTGGGGAGGAGGAAAATGGAAAACTTGATTACAGCTTGAAGCAGAGCATCCTGGGAAAGGCATGGACTGCTTGCTTGAAGGCTGTCCAGGAACTCCCCACGTTGCGCAAGTCTTGCCTGGCTCCACGTCTCTCTTTTGAATCCTTCAAACCGTTTCCTTCCTCTTTTTACTTGGACTTCCTTATCCCACACTGACTCACTGGGTTCTTCTTCCACCAGCTGTCTATTCCAACGGTTCCACTGATCTCTCATCCAGCCTGGCTTTCCCAAGCTCAGATGCAGGCAGAGGCAGAGCAACTCAGGGGAACCCGCAGAGACGCGGATGTGCCAAATCCTGGAGACCTGTCAAGAAAAGGGTGGGGAGGGGGTTGCCAGAGAAACCCTATTGGAAGAGGTTGCTGCTGTTTTTAAAAATATTCTTTAATTCTGATTTAATCTATGAAAAATATAAATTAGCTAAACTGATCACCTACAGAATAAATAACATTAAAATAACATAATTGGAGAAATGACTGCGCTTGAAATATTTCTGAAGGTAGATGCCCTGTAATTTAAAGAACTCAAGGACTCAAGTCTCAAAGTGCATTTCTTTTGCTCCCTCTTGAGTTTTGGCAGTAGCTCTCCTGCCCATAGGGGAGAAAGCAGAGGCAGAGAAAGAGCTTCTGAAATGTGGAACATTCATTAACTCCACCACCACCATCATGTATTTTCTTTCAAGGAACTCAAACTTACATCATTCTGCTCCCACTGCTGCTCTCAGGTTTATCCCCACAACAACAGCCTGAGAGGTAGGTTGGGCTGAGAGTCTGCCTGGGCCAAAGTCACCCAGCTGGCTCCACGGCTGACTGGGGGCTCGAACCCGGATCTCCTGAATCCTGGTCCCATGCCTTTCACCACTGCACCACATGTGGTGCTGGGCAGGCTGCAATGGATTCCCTTCCGCTTTATAGGTCACGTTTTGATGCTGCAGGTGAGGGCTCCATACAGTACACTTGCTTGGCTTTCTTTTTGACAGCTGTCTGCAGCTGCTGCTGTATTTCATCTTACATTTTGATTTTAATGTAAAGTGCCACAGGAGGCAGGCTGACCGTGAGACTCTGCTTAATATAAGAATTGTGACACACGCCCCAGAGGCCTGGCATGGAAAAAGAAGCCATAGGTATTCGATTCATGTAATCGTGATGCTGTACAAAAGCAAGAGAGAAAAAGAGAAAGTGGGTAGCCCTGAAAAGAAAGAGGGAGAGGCACATGTGTAAACTGTTCTGTGGCTTTAAAAAATTGTGCATGGAATTCCAGCAAACCTGGAGAGCGAGGAGCTGTGACTGTACTAGCAGAGAGAGAGAGAGAGAGAGAGAGAGAGAGAGAGAGAGAGAGAGAGAACAAAGTTGGTTATCCACGCAACGAGGCTCCCAGCATTCAGATTTGAAATGCATTAGCTGAGAGGCCATTGCAGACATTGTAATGACCCAAGAAGGCAAGATTTCTCTTTAACCCGTCATCTTCGACTGTCCTTCTGAACTTGGTGGACAGAGACATCTTCCCAGAGCAACTGATGCTAATTGCAGACTGCAGAACTGCAGTTCCAAGGTCAGCAACACGCCAAAGCACGGCTTGTGGAAGTGCAGGGCCTCCCACCCTCATGCCACCAAGGGGAGCTGCTACTTGCTGTATTTAGCACCCCACCGATCCAGCAATTTGCAAAAGGCCACCACACAGGATGCCAGATATTTTCCCCACCCTCTTGCAGCGGTTTGATATTAGCAACACCCTGGGCCTTTTCTGTTGCTGTAACCAAGAGGCATTTTCTCGGTTTGTTTGGCATGCTGTGATTTCCAGCAGTGGGATTATAAGTTGCTCCATGATTTTAAGCACAGAACAATCTCCTGTGCATCAAAAGACATGGGTGGCGGACCCTGTGTGTGTGTTGTTTTCTCTTTGACATAAGCAGAAGCGTGTCTTAGACTACCCCGACTAGGATCTGAGCAAGGGTCAAGGGACATGTTATGTTGTGATGTAGCTACCATTTTTTAATAGTTGAGGTAGGTTTTAGAGGACCCATGTTGAAGGGGAAGGGGAAGGAAAAGATGGAGATGGAGATGAGGCAGTGAGGGGAAGGGGGAAGGTGAGGAAGAGATGGAGATGGCACAGAAAGGGAAACTGCTTTGGAAAATGCCATGGTTCCATGGGCAGGAGGACCGTGATCTACCCTTAATTCTGAATATTGACAGCTTCAAAGTCAATCAACAGCTTCTCTAGCTAAGAGGATCACAGAGCTCAGAAAAGGTACCTCTGCCTGACAGCCAGCCAGAGTAGACGCGAGATAGGCCAGGCACAGACTCTGGCTCAGTAGAAAGCAGCTCCATAAGTCTGCAAACATGGGCCCTTGCAGCTGATAACGGGTACAAGTTCCAGTGATGCCATTTTGAACTGCACTTGCTCATTGGGATGATCCCTGTAGCCTGGTCCCCAAATGCCAGTGGCTGAGTCGTTCCATCTCAATGAACCCATCCTGGCTTTTTCCCTGTCCACCAAGAGCAGGCCTTTTGTAAGGCAAAGGAAAGCATAGTTGCCCATCCAAGGTCAGACCCCCTGCGAATAGTTTGCATTCGAGCAGGGATAGCTGAGCACAGTGGCTGTTGCTATGAGAATCCATCCCCAGCTAAAGTCAGGATTCCTGCTAAACTTGGAAGGAAGAGGGGAGCCTAGGCTGGGGGGTGGAAGTGGAGATCAATGCCTTGCCAGTCAAAATATCCAGCAAATCAGGTCGTGAGCTCTTTGCATCGACTTGTCCCGGAATAACAACCCAAAGACTGGTCAGCAGGGTGGGGCTTCTGTCCTCTTGCCGGAAATCCAATCCCTCTTCACCACCAGTGACTCCCTGGCTTGGAAAATACGTGCTTCAGGCAACCTGCCAAGTCCCAGAAGTCTCCTCATTCAGGGGACATTCAGCTAAGCATTTGCAAAGCTTTGGTGCTCAGGGACATGTGAACTCTTCCTGCTTCGCTCCTCCTGGAGTCTGCTAGCCAACTGTGGCCAGAAGAGTTGCTTGACCATCAACTTGGCTGGACCGATAAGCCAAAGTGACAATTTCATACGATGCATCTGGACAGGAGGGGGTTTCGCCACCGCCCTCGAGGGACAAGGCTTGTCATATTCCTTTCTGGGTAAGGCACAAGGTTAGAAATCAATGTCTCCATTGTGAGGAGCTCTGGGCCATCTGGATGTATCCTGTGCCCCAACAGGCTTCTAATTACGTTTAAGAAATACATATCATACATATATAAACTGACATCAATATCGGAGCGGTGCGCGAGCTGTCAGAAGGGATCAGGGCAATCCCCGCTGCGGCCCTTGACGGCTCCAGTACCTGGTTCAGGGGTGCTATGAGCAAGCATTATACGGCTGATTGAGTTATGACGGCTCTAACCCAACAGGGAAGCTGGGCGGAGAGGAATCACCAGGGCGGGATACAAATGATGATAAAGTGATCGCTTTAAAGAAGAATCTCCATAATATTTCATGCTCGCTGCACGGTGTAAAGGAAGTCTTGTCTGCGGGTCTAACTGCTCTATCAATTGATTTGATTCACTACTGCAGCTACTCCCCGTCATAATATTTCAAATAAATGGCACCGTGGATAGAAATAATATCTGCATCAATATTAACCCTGAAAGGACAAGCAGACACGGACTATAATTTTCTGGACACCCTAATAATGCATTTTGACTACACTTGGAGTGGAAATGTCCCCCTCCTCCCCTCTCGCCTCCCCCTTTCTCTCTCCATCCTTCCCCTTTCTGCTAATTCCTTCCTCCATTCATAATGCCTTGTTTATTCACATCTGTTCTCTCATAGAAGGCTGCGCAAATCAGGTCGATCGCCACGGTTTGGCTGAAGCCTTCAGATGCAGCGGAAAGGACATAAGATAAACCATCTTGGGGGCGAGAAACAAGATCCGACGCAATTCAAAGTCCCATGTGTCAGCACACGCAGAAGCCAGATGTTCTGCGTGGAGGAGCAGTGGGTTTTGTTGTCACCAGAACAGAAGTACAACCCAACCTCCCACTGGAAAGGGAGAGGTCTCCAACCAGTTTGTTGTCTCAGGGAGTGAAGATACGGCACTTCCAACAAGAAGCAAACCTGCTTCTTGCCTGCCGAGCCCCAGCTGGAGTTCAGTCCCTTGGTGATCCGAAGGATGGAGTGGATCCGGCTACGGGAGCCTCGCAGGTCAAATGCAGTGGCTTTTTGGAGGCACCTCGTCCCTGCCAAATTTGCTAAGCTGCTGGCAAAAACAGAAAACAAAACCCCTCACAATTTTGCCGGAAGGCAAGGAGTGTGGGAAACAAATCCCTCAGTGACATGGCTTAACAATATTTTTAAACTGGACAGCAGCATATGGATCTATTAAATAAATGCATTTCCAGAAACCTCCCAGGAGCAGGATCCTGCTTATAAACAAAGCCAGCATCCCATGTGTGCCTTGAGTTCTACCATGTTGGGGAGTGTGTGTGTGTGTGTGTGTGCGCGCGCGCGCTACCACCACAGCAATTTCAGCAATGGGAATTGCAGTGGAGGATGGGTATGAGGCTGTTTGGGGTCCAGGGGGAGCACTTGTTCTGGAGAAGTTACCCATCCCTGCACTAGTGGATGGCACAGACAGGCAAGGAAGATTGGGGGCAAGTTTTGGTGAAAGTATTAAGAAAAATAGGGGTGAAAGTGTATTTGTAGGGGAGAGGGAATTACAGGGAAAAGAGGGGAAAGGAAGAGGCAGCAAGCTCTGAATTCCATTGCTCCTTTGGATCAGTTCCACCAAACATATCCAGACATTCTCTCCTTGTTATCCAAATAAATTGTTATCTTACATCCCAATTTAAATTGCAATGATTGTAATGGCTCTACGGTATGACCGAACCTGGAACCAATCTCTCTCTCTCACTATATACACCCCGAACTTGTTTTCAGCTGCTCTGGCTGGTTTTTATTCTCTTTTATGGTTGCACCATTGCACATTGATGTCTTCTTAACTTTGGGAGTTGCTCTGAGAGTCAATAGAGAGGAAAGCAACTGAACAAATATGAATAAATAAAGAAATGTGAGCAAGAATAGTCGCTGCGGCATCTTAGCAATGTTATGGACCTGCATGGAGGGAGAGCACTGGCACAAGAAATGCCACGCTGGGTTTAACACTTCCATGAGGCTGAGTAAAGCGCTCATCTCTCGCACTGGGGTCAGCAGCTGGAACATTTTAACCCCGTGATGATGTACAACCCCAGGGGTCACATTCATTTTTCAGCCTAAATATGGTTCAAACCAAAACGGGAAAAAGCCCTGCAAGACCAAATAGATGATCATTTAAGTGAGAGCTTCTGGGGTAAATGCCCTTTTTTGCAAAGGGGTGGGGTGCAAATGGATGACTGCCTTCCGAACTAGAGAGGGTCAAAGAGGAACACCTCCAAAGATTAATTCAGTGTGTCTCCTTTTAAAGCAAGATTAAATTAGCTTGTGTTAGCGGCTGTTAGCACAGATGTTCTCCTACATTATGCATGATCCTTGGCTGCTCGCAGCATGGACACGCCACGCTGCATGTTCCATTAGTGATTTTCAATGCTGTGCTAAGCTTTAAGTCACACAGGGAAGGCACTGTATTGGGTTGACGGCGTGGATGCGTTTTCCTGGCAATTTCACAACCTACCTGATCGCAGCTATTGATTGACCGTGTTTGAAATGGATAAAAGAATTAACCTGTGCAAGGGTTGCACAGTGGGATGCGGGCAGCGTCTCCTTTGTTTAGGAAAATCGATAGTACTTTAAAGCCCCAGCAATAAATAAATAAATAAATAAATACCGAGCCCGTGCATGTTGGTTCTTTCCATCCCACCACGCAGGCAATCTGCAGTGCTCCCCCCACACCATTCCCTAAGTGATGGTGGATTCAGGGCAACCTTTACATGAGGCCGGTGGTTTGTTGAAGAAGGCTTCCAAATGGATATTGACTGTGTAAAGAAAAGAGGAATCTGAAACAAGCACACGAGCAAGGCGTACTATCAGGGTGAAAATGGAAACGGTGTTCCAAATTCCGTCTGGGAGGTGGCTATGCAAAAAGCAAGGTGCCCACCATGGCCACCAGTCCTCATGATGATTGGGAGCAGGGAGAATCACATGACGTCTCCTCATACATTGAAAGAACAGGTGAGACAGGGCCTGGTAGGTTAACCTGTTCCCTTTACCTGTACATGGGTGTGTTTACATATTTATTACGCTTGTAGCCTGTCTTTTCTTTCCGAGTACTCAAGGCACCTTACATAATTTTCCTATTTTTAATCTTGTCCCCACCACAACAACCCTGTGAGGTAGGTTGGGCTGAGCTTCTGTGACTGGCCCAGAGTCACCCAGTTGGCTCCATGGCTGAGCGGGGACTAGAAGCCAGGTCACCTGAGTCTCAGGCCCGTGCTCTTAACCACTGCAATGAACTGGCTCCTACAACCCAGCTGACCTAGGCTGGAGCCAGAGCAGCTCTCCACCCTCAAGTTGTTTGGTGGGCAAGCGTCACGTCCCTCCCTGAGCGAAGGACCTGGCCAGACCAGAGTTCCCTCCTCACAGCCATGCTTCTGAACACCTGTCTCTGGACAGCATGAGTGGGAACATGACATGGCACTCATGCGCTACCTGTGGGCTTCTCAGAGGCATCAGGTGAGCTCTTGTTGGATGCCAGAGCAGCAAGAGCTTGGATGAGCTTCAGGGATCAGCTTCTGGGGTTCAAAGGCATTTCAAAGGTGGCTTTGATCAGAGGAGCCAACACGCCCAAGAGCACTTTTGGACAAAGGGTCCAGGTGTCCGTCATTGTCCAGGCTGTGTCAATGTTCGGTCAAAAGCCATTTCCCTGTTCGGCAGAAGAGGGAGAGCCAACGAGCAAGAACAGGTGGCTCGGCACTCCCTCCTGCTTTGGCACGAACCCTTTTCTCCTCACCCTTTTGCACGCCTGCCCTGGCGTGGACATGACAAATGAATGGCTACCCGACTGGACACAATCCAGAGCACGTTAGGCATCCTGAACTCGTTAACCCTCACTCGCCCTGTCCAGTCCATCACCACTGACAGGTGCTTCCAACCCAGACCTTCCTCACGCCGCTGCAACCAGGAAATAAAACTGCCATCTGTTGACTCGGCTTCCCTGTCGTCACCGGTTCGTGTTGACCCATGGCCTCTTCCCTACCCATCTTCTCTCCACGTGGCCTTTCCATGCACTTACTGGGCCTCTCACATCACTTCTCGCTTCCTCCCCTCCCTATTTATCATTTTTTTGGCTTGAGGCTCACAAATGAATCCATTTCATCTGCCCTCCCTCCAGCAATCCCCCACACGCTCCACGGTTCTTTGGCAGCGGTTACAATGCTGCTGGAGTGGCAGACAAAATCCTATGGCTTTGCCACAGGAATCCTCTCTGAAATCCAGGGCAGCCTGTGGGAACCCCAGACCCCATTAGAGGAGAGTGTGCAGGAGAACAGCTGTATCAAGAGCCGGGCTGTACCTGACGGAGCATCTCCTTCCATATATGTACTTGCCCAGACCCTTCGGACATCTTCAGAGCCAGTCTTTCAAGTGCCCCCACTGAATGAGCCAAGATGTTTCGCTGCTCAAGAAAGGTGGCCGTGGTAGCACCCTTTGGTAGGACCGTTTTCCCAGAGATGCGCAACCAGTGCATACATTGTGGGCTTTTCGAAGCCTGGCAAAATATGGCCTTGTCTATGGCCTTTCCTGGGTTTTAGCCTGTTATTATTTCTATTTTTTAGTTTTGTCCATGCTCTTCAGAGCTCGCTCTTCTTCTGATTTCAACTTTGGCTTTATTCTGTTGTTTTTTACATCTTTTCTAGATGTTGACATGTTTTATTATGCTTTTTTAGATTGTGTGGTTGTAAGTTTTGCTCTGAGAAATGACTAGGGAGTTTCGGTTCTTGGGTGGTATGGAAACTTTGGAAAACTTTCCCTCTGAATTTTTCTGGTCCTCTCCATTGTCCCTCTTCCAGTCCTTCAGGTCATTAAGTACTCTTCATTTACCTGAAGGGTTATCCATCGAGAAGAGTTAAGATTTCTTCTTTGCTGCCATAAAGGACAAGGCTAGGCCTTTGAGCTTATAATAAAGGAAGGTTGTTTTCAGGGACGTGAAAACATGAGGGACGATTCTTAATAGGAACAGCTGCTTGGAATACAACAACTTACCTAAGAGAAGGAAGGGCTCCAGTCAGACAATCATGAGCTGCATATGCTGCCACTCTGAATTTCCTGCAATAAATGGAGTGGTGGTATAGCCCAGATGACTTAAAAGGGTCCCTCCAACACTATCCCATATAGCCTGAGGTGCCTGAACCTTTTTCTTCTTGGAAGCTAAGCACAGTCAGGCCTGGCTAGAATCTGGATGGATGACCTGAGTGTATAATTCTATGGTTATTGTTATAAACTGCCCAGAGAGCTTTGGCAATGGGTGGTCTAGAATGAAAATAACATCACTCCACAAGAAGTTGAGTCCAGAGCATTGTGAGCATTTGCCATGAATAGCATGGTTGCAAACTGTTCATCGGCATCCCAAAAAATTCCTGGGGAGGCAATGTTTAATTCCCCCCCCCCCACTTTTCTCTTTCCCTCCCATCACATGTTCATATTTCAAAGAGCACCAACATGTCATGCTTCTTCAAGCTAACCATACCCAATTCCTTTAGCCTTTCCTACTAAGGCCAACCCCACCCCCTTCTAACGAATCAAAAAGCTCCCTTTTTTAATTGGCTGCAATTAAATGTATTGATTTCTCTTGCTGTTTACCTGTGGAGTGTCTGTTAGAAGCAGGGGGCATTTTCTTTTAGGAAAACATGTCATGGTCTAATTCTCCCCAGTGCCACGCCGCCACAAAATGAATCTCTTTTTCAGTGCTGTATGAATCAAATGTCTCGCCGCAGCATGATCAACCTGGGTGGCGAGGTCAATGGGACAAGAGACGTGGTTGAACATCTCGCGATGTCACTGACACATACCATCAAAGTCGAAGCAAACGCCCTGCCAAACCCCAGCATGATGGCAAGAAAGCTGCGGGAGAAGAACAGCTTGGACAGGAAACATTTGCTCCTCTTTGATATTCTGAAAAAGAGAAGCAGGCATTTGTTGCGAAGCCAACAGCTCCACCAGATTCTCGGAAGGCAAATTCGGGATCTGCTCAAGACACTAGAAACACTTGTAGGGCTGGATACAAAATAAAAGCTCCCCCTCATCCTTTATGGCTAAAGGGAAGGGGCCATGTCCCGAACCCAGCTTAGCAGGGGATGCTCTTCCCAGTTGACACAGTCGTTGGTCAGCAAATCAGTCACATTATCGGTTAGTAAATTTGAGAGTGCAGAATTATTTATTGGTAAATTAGAGATGGCAGAATTATTGGTTGGGAAGGAGAGGACAGCAGCAATTGGCTAGCAAATTAGAGATCCCTGTTTTTGTCTGTGGATAAATCAAGATTGGTCAGCTGTTATTGGAGGGCAAATTAGAGATGGCCATGTAATTTATGGATACACTGGAGGGGGCTGAAGTGTTGCTGCTTGGGTTCGAGGAAAGGACACATGGAAGGTTTGGAAGGCTGATTTTCCCTCTGATCCCTTGGCTGTTATGCGCTGCAACGACGTTCACCACACTCCCAGTGAGAAAGTGACCCACATGGCAGAAATTTTGGACCACAGTTGGGGTAGCCCAGGTACAAATATGTCCTCCCCTGCACAGCAGCTTGAATGGTAAGGGACATCACTATGTTGAGAATGAAATGAAGAGGGAAGAACTGCTATATGCTTTCCTGAACTCCTTAGATGCCTGGTGCAATATATTCATACTCATATACTGATTCCCAAGAAACGTTGCATTGCAAATTTGCATTTTTTTTCTAATACAGGGGTGGGAAACACCTGGCCTGTAGATTGCCTACCTGTGTTCCCTGCTGTTTTTCCTTCTGCTCTTGCAGCAGCAAATTTGGCAAAATTTGGGGAAGACACAGTTTTATTGCTGGAAAGCACAAAAAGTGTCCAGTCTAAACTCAGATGGGCCCTTTCAGCAGTTCATTGTGGAAAAACACTGATTAAGGGGACATGCATGAATTGGACACTGCAGTTAATAAAGGCCTATCAGTAGATTAATCAGGGCACCCAACTCGTCTGGATTTATCAGACAGGGTTCCATTGTTGAGGCCCAAGAATACAGGCAAGGCACTGGGCCAAGTCTTGTTGACCACCAGTTTGCAGACCATGGTCCTTCTTAATTTGTGACATCTGATAGGAAGCAGATGCCAAGCCGTGTCCTTAAGAAAGGGTGTGGTGCCAGCATCTTTAGAGGAGGCATTGATTAGACCACTCCTCTCCTCTCTAACTCTATTCTATCCCCCATGCAGTTCAACATCTATGTGACACCACTGGGAAAGGTTATCCAGAGGTGGGTAACCTCTCATTCCTTTGCATTTCCTCCAGCTAAGGCAGTGGCCGCTCTGAATCAGTGGCCAGGCATGGTAGCAGATTGGATAAACTGAAGCTCCAGAGAGAACGGAGGTACCATTAATGGTTGGTGTTCCTGCCTATATGTGCGATGGTCAAACTCTTCTGGGGTTTCACTCACTCTGAAGGATCAGGATCAGATCCAGCTCTTGGATCCAGCACCAGAGGTACACTGAATGCCTCTTCTCAGCATAGGCTGATGTATCAACTCTCTCCTTGCTTAGCTGCAGGTATCCCAGCTCTGGTTCCTCTTAGCTGGATTATTGGCATGCATCATCTTTGGGGCTGCCTTTGAAAATGGTCCAGAAACTTGGACTGGCCATCATGGTAGGCCACCTCATCTGCACTGGCTGCCAGTCCATCTCTGGGTCCAATTGAAAGCCCTACAAGGCTTGGGGATGCATTGCATGAGGAGCATCCTCAACAGCCCTCCTCTGCTTAGAGGAGACCTGCTGCAAACAAGGGCATTCGTTAGTCATGACGAACTTAAGACCCATCAGTCTCAACAGATCTACTTCCAGTGTGAGTTCAGATCCTTCCCCACATGTTACACACAGTGCAATATAATCCCTTTCCAAATCCATTTATTAACCGCCTTGTTTTGTTTCTTAAGTCAGACATCAGGCTATGAATCTCTTAAGTACATGTAATATTCCTTAAGATTGTTCCATGAGGGTAAATAGTTCTCTCTTTTCCCCCAGTTTTCCAAAGCCCCCCTTCCTACCTCCCCTTTTTACAAAGTTCATCTCTGGGTCTTAAGACTGTCAAAGATGGTTTACTATTTCTAAACAAGGCTATCAGTTTTGGCAGAATTAATAGACAGGAAAGGCTGGGGCACTGTTGTTTCAGGACTTCATGTAAAAAGCAAATTTTAATGTTTCAAAATGTAAATACTTTCTGAGTGTTTTGAAAGAGATCCTTCCCCTGACTGAGCATGCCATGTGATCAAAGATTTTGCCGAGTGTCCCTTTGGAAAAGTAAATGGGGATGGATGGCAGGTAATGAAACCTGAGGGAAGGTGACAGTCAGAATCCAAGCATCTGTGCACTTTATTAAAGATCATTTCCATGTTAAGTTTTATATGGCATTAGAAGCTGCAGTGGTTTGATGGGGGTTAAAATGGAAATAGTCGTATGAAGCGCACCAAATAAAAGGACAACGATAAAGCAAAAAAAAAAGATGCTACTGGATCAGTCCAGTTGGCCCTTCGACAGTAGAAGCCCACATGGATTTTCATTAGACAAGCTGATCTTATACATCCCATTCTAGCTGCAGTTTTTATAGAACTCTAACTTCAGAAAAGAGAGTAAATTAAAAATCACAAACAGGATCTTTGGATACACCAAAAAGACAACTATGTGTTGGCACTGTCGTCCATGACTCTGTTGAGAACAACTCTTTCTTTTCCCAAAGATGGGGAGCACCTTCCCAGAATTCCTTTTTCCATCTCTACTGTGAAGGGGTTTTTTTATTTTTTGATTCTTTTATTATTATTATTTAAGGGTTTTTTTTGAAAGGCTTTCCTTTCAATTTGATTAAGGGGGGAAATTGTTTTGAAAGTGTTTGGAGTCTCTTCTCCACTCATCCATCACCACCCCCCAAGCAATGCTGCCGTTCCTGGCCTGGATACATGGCAAACAATTGGCCAAGGGAAGAACAAAAACACAAAGAAGCCAACACAAGATGCTGATAATTGGAAGAGGCACTGCCAGGAATTCGCATGTGAAAAATCAGGGCATTTGCCGAAACAGTCGGGTGAACTGCATGGAGCCCATGGAAGTGGTTCAGCTTGAATGCCTCCTTCAAATAGGTCTCGGGATGAAAAATGGCAAAAGATCTCTTGATCTTCCATGCTGCTAAGAGAGAATTCACACAACCATGCTTTTTATTTTTTTCTGGGTTGAGAGAGGTCACTGAAAGTTGACTTTTCCAGTGGATATGTATTAATACTTCAAACCAGTGTTGCGAATGATTTAACACTGGTCCAGATGTTGACACTGGAGATTCAGCTAGCTTTTCTGAATAGTTTTCAGGATGCACTGGTTGAAATATGTACCGAGAGAGAGAGAGAGAGAGAGAGCGCACACCAGTGTGATGCAGTGGTTTAAGAACATGGGACTGGAATGCAGGCAATCTGGGTTCAAGTCCCTGCTCAGCTATGGAGTCAACTGAGTGACTTTGGGCCAGTCACAAACTCTCAGCCCAGCCTACCTCACAGGGTTGTTGTTGTGGGGGTAAGATTGAGAGCAGCAGGAGGAGAATGATGTGAGGCACCTTGAGTTCTTTAAAGAAAAAGAAAGAAAGAAAGAAAGGCAGTTTGTAAATCTAATAAAAGATATACATACATACATATATGAATGAATGAATGAATGAATGAATGAATGAATGAATGAATGAATGATAGGGAATTTGTTTTTGTGTTTGGAGGGATACAAAAATTTTAAACAAACAGCGTGAAGGCGTGATCTTGCTCGGTAACCCTAGCATTTCCATTTTATGCTTTTGAAATCATTTACCAACCCAGTTCAGTAAGTACTGAGCCACTAGGGTGGGACAGGGGGGCGCAATTTGAGATGGACAGAGGTAAGACCAAATGTCTTAACTATGAAACGCTTAAATTCATTTTCACTTTAAGAGATTAATATTTCTGTTTTGTTCACCACTGCCTAAGTACATGGATCTGTATATACAGTATCCATACCTTTATATCCATATCCATATCCATATCCATATCCATATCCACACACACACAGAGAGAGAGAGAGAGAGAGAGAGAGAGAGAGAGAGAGAGAGAGAGATTAGTGACATAGAAAATTATTATTAATTTTCCCAATATTATATAATAATATTATATGAAGAAATATAAACTAATGAAATTATTAATTTAATTTAAACATTTCTATGCCATCCTTTGCAACAAGCCTCAGGATGGCTTACAGAAGATATTATTATATGTTATATTATTTCATTAGTTTACATATCATTATATTATTATTTTATACCATTATTATTATTATAATACATATTGGGTTATGTTATGTTGTGTTATGTTTTCATTAGCTTGTATTCCTTTATATTGCCCAATAGCTAGAGCAAGAATCAGGGCAAACTGCCCAAGTTACAGCCCTGGGTGCAAAGGCAGGGTGGAAAAGGCAGCATAAAATGCAGACCCCATCTGCCTCAAGACTCTCGCCTGGCATTCCCTTGGCTTGATTCAAACGCGGTGCATTTTGTCTGGGGGGGGGGCTTTTGGGGGGAAGGCGTCTTCTTCTTCTGCCTTTCCATTTCTTGACATCCCCTTTAATTCCTTGCCGTGAGGACGGCCGAAGCGATTCACGCGAAGGAGACGGAGACAGCAGAGAAGCTGTACCCCAGGTGTGTCTCCCTGAAGCCGAGTGTTCTAATTACCATTACATGATGAATTAACTAGCAGCCCAAGAGAAGGTTTGTCTCATACAGTAGGATCTGGTACTTTTCAATGGCAGTCAACCGAACAATTATATACTACATTATCTACTATCTTCTCCATTCAGCTCTTTGACAAAAGGAGCACCTATTATTAGCCAGGCAATAATCAATTGCTTAAAATAGGCATATGAAAGGGAAAACTGGGGAGGGGAAATAATATATACCACCACTTAATAAGTATTTCACTCCTTCCAGAGAGATGACAAAGAGGACACACTCTGGTTTTAGCAAGATACTTCGGAGCCAACAATATGGTGGGAGGGAGAGGCACACAGGTTTCTCTCACAACATGTATTTTTGTGTAACACAATCCTCCTCTGTGAACATGGAAGGGCCACGATCAGTGAGAGTGGAGCACATTTAAAGCCTAGGCTGGGGCAAGAGAGAAGTAACCGTTTGCTTCCATCTCTCTCTCTGTCTCTCATTCAGATTAAATCGATGGGACTTCAAGGTGAGACGGATGCAGGCCAGGTTATTACAGAGAACCTGGTAAGGTGCACTTCGCACTAGATAGAAGAGGGTTAAAAAGCCCTGATCTGTGTTTAAGACAACATATGAAATATTGGTGAGCGGGCCAGTTCTTTCCAATTTATGGCGGTGCCTTATCTTGCCTTTATTTACTTACTTACATGATTGTTGAAGGACATAGGGTGTGATTTGGCAAAAAGAGAGAGAGAGATAAAATCAGGTGCTGGGGCTTACAGGTGGACGAATCTGTCCATTTTTAATGACATTTTCACATCATTTGCTCTAAGGGTCACTTCTTCCTGTGCAAACGGTTCTCCACTGCAGTCATTTTATGCTTTTTTTCATTGGAGAACTCTGTTGCAAAATGCAAAGGAGTGTAAATTTTTATGACCTTGGGAAGAAGGTTGATTGCCAGGAATGGCAGCTGGGGAAGCTTGTAGTTGTGCAACAAGGGGTCTGTGTAATAAATAAACCCGGGGGGGGGGGGACCTACAGAAAAGCCAAGAAAGCACCAAATCATTGGTGGTCAGGGGAAAGGAGGTGGAGCCATGGGTGGAGCCATGGGAGGGGGTGGAGCCAGACTGAGTTATTTCATGGGCCAAATTAGGCCCCCAAGCCTAAAGCTCAGCCCTCCAGGGTTAGATGATCTCCAAAGCGCTTTGAAATTTGATGATTTTACAGTAGGGCAATTCTGTGGCAATGCACCAAAACTAAAAAGCTGAACTGAGGTTGCCCCCCTTTTTGATTTTAAGCTATGTGTGTGTGGTGTGTCTCTTGGTCACATTCAAACTAGTGGCAATAAGCCAGTCCAGCTGCCTTCCTTCATAGGTATCCCATCACTTATGCGACATATAGAAATGGTGCTTTGATAGAAAAGTGATGCCGCTTACCTATTTCTCATTTCTTCTGCTGGGTAATCACGTCTTGATGAAACGGCAAGAGAAGGATGTGTCAGGCCGGGAAGGCAGAGGTGGCTTTCAGACCTCGGTCTCTTGCGTTATTTGTTGATCTCTTTCCAGGCCTCTTCCCATGCAACTTCTCATCCTCTGACTCCAAAGCTATAAATACATCAGCAGAATACATAATTTAGCAATCAGAATAGAAACAATGGCCTTGCCAAGGAGACCACTTGTCCAATGAGTATTCTTTATTTACCCTAATTGCAAACAAAATGATATTAAAGATACACTGTGTGCAGACAACCAAGTATGCATGTAGTTCTTGTCTTGTCTGAAGCAAGGCAAGGCAAGGCAAGGCAAGGCAAGGCAAAGGCCTTCTAGGTAGACTTAGTGGGGGAGTTCAGAATTTGTGGATTCCGATATGGGGTGAGCTTCTCCTTCCCAGTGAAGACGAGGATTGGGGTGCGTGCAGAAATCTGAGCAAGAGAGATACCCACTGCAGAGCCAACACCTCCTCCAAAGACTAGGTCAGAGGAAGAATTGATTCAGGTTGTGTCTTAATAGGAATTCGCCTAATTCCACACAGCACAAACTGAATCTCAGTAATTCTTTCACATTTGCACTTCACTGGAGTTGTCCAGTGGAAACTTGAATACAACATGATGCATGTTAAGACGTATAGTGTTCAGAAGCTTATTGTATTAGGAAGAATACTTTAAATATATTTATCTCAGGAAGCAATGCATGTACCAAAAAAAGACAATCAATCAAGCCTCGTGTATTCTCATGCAAACTTTAAAAGGAAATATTCTCCAAGTTTGGGATGAAACAGCTTAAGAGTGAGGAAATGCTTGAAGTTAAAGAAGATCAGAGCTTAAGACTGGAAAAATGAGATAGACTGCAATGGGCAGATTCAGCTATTCCTGCCAGCGTCCAACTGGTCCACGGGGGCTAGGGAAGGGATTTTCTTTTTCTACTGTTTCCCCTCCTCCAAATTTCTCTGATTTTCCAAAAATGAACAAATAAAGAAAGAGCAGGCAGCAGCACTTCCTCAGTCAACACTATTTTCATGAGGACTACATGCATGATAGCAACAATTTCTTTGAAGTCATAAAAGGTGAAGAGAATTCCCTTCCAAACTTCAGCAAGAACATCTTCTCCTTGGGTTTCTAAAAGAAATATAATCATCTCTACACATACATTATTAAGAGAATTACAAGAATAGATGCGTTAACAGCCAGCCTTCTATTATATCTACTTAATGAGGCCTTTGCCAATGAATATGCATTGCTAAAGTTTTCTCTACCTGAACATTTATCAGTCTCAGTGCTTGGGTTTAATTACTTTGCTTCTCCTCACCCCCCACTCCTTCTTTTAGATGTGATTAATTTGTATTGCTGTAGCATTGATAGACCCGGAGTTCTACTTAAAATCATTGAGGAATGGAACTTTAACATTCTCGCCATGCACTCTTTGTTAATTTATAGCTGAACAACCCAGACAAGCCCCTGAATATTACAGCTTCCAAACAAGTCAAATGAAAAGTCGCTTGGAGAAATATCACCAAATATAGCCTTGGAAGATGTTTATCAATGCAAAAGTTGTGTCCAATTCCGGAGTTATGGATTACAGCTCAAACTTTGAGGTTTCCTGGATGGATAAATCCCCTTTTATGTAGATGTGCAATCATGCTTACACGCCCTAGTGTGAATTCACACTTGCACAGATTCCCCACCTCCAAAGCAACCAACCAACAAATAAGAAAGCTTGGGAAAAGCTGGCCCACAGTGGAATTCTCTGGTCAGATTCACAGAGATCCAAACTTATTTGAATACATTGCACATTTCTCCAACAGCCACGGACATGGCTCATGAAAAGCACCTGAGCTTCGAAACATCTCTGTGTACCTCTGTTCAAGGGAAAGAGCAATGTTTACACCCCATGAAGATTGGAAGAACATTCCTTTCCCCCCACATGAGAAATCAAAATAATATTGCTCCACTTTCATGTGGGTACGATATCTTCAGGACCCTAACACTATGAAAAATCGGAGTTTATTCCATAGCAACCAAATGCTGGGTGTCAAGATTATTTGTACTTCTACAGAGAGACAGGATTCACCCCGGTGATTTTAATCACACGTGACGGGCATCGTATGACATGGTGTTTCCCATTCGCCACTGCCTCACTATTGATCTGGCTTTCATTCCTTTGACATTTTGGGATGCACAACATTCAAGACAGAACATAAATGAGGCCTTGTTGTGGATTGGGGGATTTATTTAGCAACGTCATCAGGCCTCTGAAGTTCTAGAAATAGTTTGTCACAGAGCTTTTGTATGTGAGAGATGGAAAAATATGCTTAATCGGATGCTGCTCTTTCAGAACACATCAAAAGAGGGAAAGAGAGGCAGCGGAGGGTGGGGAGAAGTGATTTGAGGTCATGAAGGGTGTAGCCAAGGTTAAAAGGACATAGATAGCACCGTACAGGATCAGACTGAAAGTCTGCTAAAAGAAACACACTCAGTTGATAAGGTGACCTTGTTGGAAGCTGAATGCTAGCATATCTTCACATTAAAGCATTGGGACTGATTTCTTCTGTTACCAGCTTGTGCTTTTGTCCACTCAGGGTTGCTCCAAATTTAACAATGTCCTCAATAGACGCACAAAGTAACAGGAGGAGCCATGAGGAGGACTCCTGTTCCTCTAACGCAATAGTAGCATTCCAGAAGTCTTCTGCCCCTTGAAACAACTCTGCCTCCATCAAGTTAATCACTGGAGGCCCGTTTCTGGGTGCTCCCCGTCAAATGATATGAGTCAGGTGGCTGCAAAACTGAAGGCCTGCTTAGCGTTGGCACCCTGTTTGAGGAACGAGTAAATCCCCAGAGAAGGTCTCCTGGTGCCCAAGGAGTGCTCTTTTGGATACCAGGTGAAGTCCTCTTCCAAGCATTTTCAGAACTGTTTATAGCACTTTTAGTGCTTTATTCTGCTGCTATTGCACTTTGAAAAGTTCTGTGCACTTCAATGGACCAATTTATTTATATCCTGTTCTTTTCCCAACAAATAAGCCAAGGCATCCTACATAATCATCTTCTTCTCCATTTTTGCATCGGTCCTGTGAGACAGGTGAGTCTGACAGCCACTGACGGGTCCAAAGTCATCCAATGAGCTTTGTGACTGAGAGGGACTAGCACCTGAATCTGCCGAGTCCCAGTCCAGCACTCTAACCACTATGCCACACTGTCGGCCTCCCATATACAGAGAACAGAGAGCCTTCTTTCTGTCAAGGGCCACATTCTCTTGAGGGGTATATAAAAGTGGTGGGTAGGGCGACAGCCCTGCTGTTCTCTCACAGGACCTTCTCAGTGGTGTCACCTGATCCCCCCCCCCCCCCAGAAGCTTACATGGCACCAGTTCTATCATCTTTTCAGTACCAGGTGAAAACTGCCCTGGTATTTAATGGCATTGAAGGGTGTTTAGTGGCATGATGGGGCATTTACATCAACTGCTTTCTCTGTGGTTTTACTTGACAAACTTTTTAAAAAAATCTTTTAATCATTTTTTAAAATGCTGCCTATTGGTGGAGGGGGGAAGTTTTTTATGCTGTTTTTGTGCTTTCATGTTTTATTGGACACTGTGTTTACGAATGGTTGCCATCTGCCCAGAGAGCTTCAGCTATTGGGTGGTACAGAAATGAAACCAATTTATCATCTTCCTTTCCATGTTCTGCATGCAAGCAAAATCCCCAAATTCAGCAGCTAGGGCTGGACCAATTGCTTCCTGAAACCCTGCAGAGTTGCTACCCATCTGGGTGGGCCAGACCAAGACTGTCTGAATTCCAAAATTATGTGGCTTGGAACAACCCCTGGTTTTTACCTGCATCTCTTCTCAACCCTGGCTATGAGTTTATTGGGATCCATTAATTTTTCTAATGCTCTTTGCTTTCGGGGTGGGGAATTCACCCCACGGCTCCCATTTCTTGTTTGATCCCTTCTCCTATCTGGATGTTATCCTGTACGATATTAAAAACCAGCAGAACTGTAAAGGGGTCCTACCACAGGACAAGGACAGGAGATTTGGTTTCCTTCCCTTGGTTTTTTGGCTGGCGTTCTGATTTAACAAAAGGAAACCAATGATACAAAAGTAAAGCGTTCGTGGGAGGGGGGGGGGGAGGAAAAAGAAACTGTAATGAAGACTTCAGTGGATGCTGTCGAGAACCCAAAATAGGCTTCCGTGTTCCAACCCAACAATTAGCGCCTATGCTGTCCCCTTACAGTATGTAAGATATAATTTTGGAAGCAACTGCTCTTTGTGGGACCATTTCGGTTATGAATAGCTCTGCACCCGCATTTCTGAACACCCGTTCCCTGCTTCTCAGAGGGCGCATGGTTAAAAGAGGCAAGCCATAATAATAAAAAAGGGTCTGTAAGATGAAAATATGCCATCTGAGCAAGTGGGGAGGGGAGGCAGAGATATGCAACAAAAGAGCTAGCAAAAAAGAAAAAAAAATCACATATCGCAGCAAAAATGTGCTGGATGCAGCTAAAAATAGGCACAACACAAGGCAGAGTTACTCACAGAAGCTGGTCTAGCTCAAAGACATCGAGAGCTCACCAGATCCGGCTGATGCTCGGCTGTGGCTTCCAAGCCAAGTCCCTAGTCTTGTGCCCCTTTCCTTCCCCTGGCAATGTCTTAAAATGCAGGGTCCTGATGATGAGGATTCTGCTTTCTCTCCACAACTGAGCTGGTTTCCAAGCTTGTGTACCATTTCCCCCCATTCGGAAAGGCTGGGATGTTCCTCCTTAGGTTTGGTTGCTCCTAACCAACCTTCAGGGGCAAGACCCTTAAGCCAGCAAGGGGAGAGGGGTATTCTTTGGCTCTGCCCTGTTGAGCTTCACTCCTGCCCACTGCTGGCCCCTGAAAGCGTCTCCAAACAGGAATTCCCCCCCCCCCACTTCTCCAAAAGAGGCTACTCCCCGCGTGACGGAGCAAATCCCCATCATTTGCCCCTAGCTTCTTCCCACCCAGGTCTTCGAAAGCATGCAATATTGCGAGTAGATAAACAGGTACCACTCCAGTGGGGAAAGCGAGCTGCATTCATGAGGAGAGCAGGAGAGCTGAATTTGCCCAGACATGGGGTGAGGTGTGATCGGCAGCAGAATCCCGGAGGAGCCGACAACCCAAACATCAGCTGGTCAGCACGTGTGTGGTGCTAGTCCACCTGTTGTGGAGCACAGTGGATAAGTGAGCGAGTGTGAGCAGAACTAGCACTTGCAGGCAGCCAAATATCCACTCCGTATTAGCATTGTAGACTCCTGACTCTTGTTCCATCGCCATTCGCTGAATAATAAACAGCCTTCACTTGACCAGAGGATGCAGCTCTCACCTGGATTCATCCAACACCCGCGTACCCATCTGGTACAAAGCGCTGAAAATCGGATGCTGCATCCACAGCACAAGCAGAAATGCCAGTAGCCCTGCTGTCCCTGCCCTTTTCCTCTTTCATTCCGCCTCGCATGGCAGCGACATTCAGTCCCAGAAAGACTGAAACATAGAAACACAGCGAGTCAGAAGGGGCCTCCCGGGCCACCTAGTCTGACCTCTGGCACCAGCCGGCCCTGCTCACAACATGCCCACCATGAGGGGGAATAAGACTGAGTTAGTTACTAGGGTGTTGTCAGAACTGCAACTATACAATGCACAGGAAGATCTTACGAGGTTTCGAAGCATTAAACTAAGGCTCAGTATTATTTCCCCTCT
>NW_025335550.1:5889440-6015804 GCF_004798865.1 Varanus komodoensis | reverse complement strand
AGAGGGGAAAGTGATATTCATGACAGAGCTTTGACTATGAGGTATTAGGTATTACAGAAATGAAATAAAAACAGTAACAACACCTAATCTTTATGTGATTGGGGAGAAATGTATATGTTTACTCATATAATTGCTAATATTTATTTTATATTCGGATATACTTTGGGGCAGGGGAGGAGAGGGAATCTGAGATGGAGACAGAGAGGAAACAGGAGAAGGGAAAGAAGGCAAAGAAGAGATGGAGATGGTGGAGATGAAGATGGAGATGATGGAGGTGGAGAAGGAAGAGACAGAGGGAAAGGGGAGGCAATGGGGAGGGGGATCAGGACAGAGAGTGAGAGAGAAAGAGAAGACACAATTTCAAATTATGTCTGCGGCACTGCAAACATTAGTATTACTTTTCCTAGGTGGGACAGCGATGTTTCTGCAATCTATACATATTGATTTAGGCTGATAATAAACAATTTGATTAGCCTCCATCTATAAGGCTGTCATTTCAATCACTGTCATTGGTCCAATAGAGTGGAAGGCAACGAGCAGATGCATGTGGCCAGAGAGCTCAAAATAAGAAACTCAGGCCTGATTAGAGACTTAGGTTCACTGAATTGGACAAGACAGCTCAGCTGCCAAGTTATTAACTCCCTCAGAAAATAGTCTGCCTTCTCCCCCTGGGCCAGCCTGAATATTCTGATCTGGATCGATAAGCAATCTCCGGTGTGTACAAAATGCCAGCAACAATCATTTGTCTCAGGGTAGCTTCCTTACAAAAGCATAAAACACCTGCAGTATCAGGCCTGCCTCGCTCTTTTCCTTTCAGCTTCTGCCTTCTGCCTCTCCCTCTCTCTCCTTCCCCCTGTTTAACTAATGACCCAAAGAGAAGCAAGGGAGAAGCAAGGCCATTCCATCATAGCAGAAAAGCTCTCGTAGGTTTGTCTTAATGATTATAATGGGCCTCCTTTCAATCTTTTAGAAATTATATCCATCATGGCTTCCCCGTGGCAGGTTTAGGTAAGTAATGTGAACGGCAACTTAATGACAAGCGGGCGCAGGGCATCGCAAGAGGGCCTGTGGCAAGGCAGATACTGATGAGCAGGAGAAAGCCTTCTTCTGCTGTGCTGGGTGGGTCATTTTTCCTTCCCCTCCGAGCCCCTGTCGCTTTCTATTTGAGGTGTGAGAGACAAATAGGTGTAACACGTGTTGGAAGCTGCTCCAGATCTGGGTTTTTTCAAACAAGGAAAGACACCCTCAGTATGGAGTTGTGAGCGTAGCAAATGTTTGCATTCTGAGATCTTCTTGCTGCCTGGTGGAATTGTTTCTTGTTTCCTCTATAACGTCATCCGGTTCTTTTGCCCCCGTCCAAGGATGCAAAATTAGCAACTAGTGCTGGATGAGCCTTCAGCCTGCCGGTTCACAGAACTCGGTACCCTCTCCCTGAGAAAAATGGGGTGCATTTTTCTGTCACTTTTGCAAGGGAGGAGCAAGCAGGGGGATTTTTCACGGTATTGAAGAGGCTGTCAATTCTTGCTTCTCCTAAAAAACACACCAGGGTGCCGAAACTGTTCTAGTGTATTGTTGTGCTCTTGTTCATTCGTTTCTTTGTTTTTCCATAACATTATATTTTGAACTGCATTTTAAAAATGAAGACAACTGAGTAATAATAATAATAATAATAAGATCACTAAAGAAATTAATATACTTACGAATAATAATTCTTTGCCTATTCTTGGTATGTTTTTTGAATGTTTACAGTAAAACAGCCAAAGTAGAAATCCAGAATGTAATTAAAAATATGAAACTACTCATTATATAGAGAGTGTGTATATAGGTGTGTGTGTACTAAATATACATAGAAAGCTCTGCTTGGATGATATTAAATCAGAAGTTTGAAGGGCTTCCAGCTAGGAAATAAATGGAACCCATGTTGCCATAATATATTTCCTAAAATTTGGGTATCTTGCTTGCTGCATTTTCTGAGTTTCTGATTACATTAAAACAGATACCTGCAAATGAATGGGTGTTTGCATCTCCTCCTTGCTGTACCTCACGGTGGTAGATCGTCTTTTGGCCCAAAGGATAGTTTCCATGCGAGAGAAGTTTTCAGTGGGAACACTCCAACGGTGCACAGAGTAAAGGCAGAATGAAAAGCTCCTGAAATATGAAATTCATCCACACATCAGCATATATGATTGGACTCCGCTTACTGCTAGTAACTAAGCCTTAGGGGAGGAATTGTAACCTTCTAGGAAAACGGCACACACAAGCCAAGTCACTAGCAAACTAGTGGTGGTTTGGAGAAGGTGGTGGGCCCTGGGAACTCCCATCAGTCCCAGCCAGCATTGACAATGGTGGGGAAAGCTGGGAGCTGCACTTCAGCACTTCTAGAGGGTACCAGATTGGGGAAGCCAATGCTTTCCCCTACTTTGCAGGGTGGAACATCCCGAGAGCCAAATTATCATCCTACCCCTAGTGTGTGCTTTGCTGGTTTTGCACATTACAAGTTTAAGGGTGGAGCAGTCGGACAGCAACCCTTTGCTCACAGAGGTCCCCATATCTGATCCCAGGGATCTCCAGGTGGAGCTGCAAAAACTGCCTGGATCCCTAGAGAAGTGCTGCCAGTCAGAGCTGACAATACTGAGCTTGGATGGCCCTAAGAACTGATTTAAGATTAGGCATCTTTTCATGTTCCTAGGGATAAATACAGTCCACAGGAAGATGCTGTCTAGACACACGAAGGAAAGCTTCTTTGTTTTCATCTTCATCTTCTACTCATTCAGGGCAATTTGCTTGCCTGATAAGACATAGTGAACAAGAATCATGGCGTCGGAAGCTGAGGAACAGATTTAAAGCAGATGCACTTTCTATACAGCTGTTCTATAAATGAAACAACAAGCTATATGCATTGTATGGCATATTTGCTTAGGATGCAAGCCTGGGGCCTCCCCACATTGTCTGGGGGGCCATATAATCTGTTAGGGTCCTCCACACTATCTTATTCCTATCACTGTGTATGGGTGTGAAAGCTGGACAGCAAAGAAAGCTGTCAAGAAGAAAATGGATGCCTTGGAAACATGGTGCTGGAGGAACTTTGCAAATATCCTGGACCTGCAGAAGGACAAAGATTAAATCAATCCATAGCTTTCCCTGGAAGCAAAAATGACTGAACTGAGGCTGCCATACTTTGGACACATCATGAGAAGGCAGGACTCACTGGAGACGACCATCATGTCAGGGTAAGTCAAGGCGGAAGAAGAGGAAGACCAAGAGATGGATGGGCTCCATCAAGGAAGCCACAGCCTTGGATTTAGAGACACTAAGCAAGGATGTCCTTGATAGGAGAATTGGAAGGGTTTTCATTCCTATGGTCACTATAAGTCAAAGAAGGCACATAACAACAGAAAACACACCCAGTGTGAGGCGCTGCTATTGAGTCTTGTTCCAGACATAGAATGCACAGCCCTTCACATTCCAGGGCATCTGCCCTGTGGATGAAAGGCTTCTGTCCTTGCTATATTTGAAAAATCATTATTTATTTAGGTGTTTGTTTATTTTTCTTCTGCCCCACAGCCAAAGCTCTCTGGGTGGTTCTCTGGCTTGGCAACATAGCATAAACCCCAAGTGGGGAAGATTTTGTTTCAATTTAATTTTCTTAAGAATTTTACAAAATTCATAGAAGTCTTCACACTTGGAAGAGGAAGATTTGTTTAAAAAAATAAATCTGGGGGGAAAACAAAAGTGACAGAACTGGGCATATCCTAAGCAGATCTTTCCATTAGAAAAGTAAATGGACAGATGCACAAAAGCAAAACTTACTGGAGAATGTAATTTCATCTCTCGAAATTGCAAATGATCTCAATTTGTGTCTGTGCTGGTGTGTACGTGTGTGCTAGAATGACAACACAGAGGAATAACAGTTTTAACCAATTAATTTTGTCCATGTAGGAAACACACATCCCCATCTAGAGACTTATTGGAAAGATAACACACCGTTTACAAGAAAAGCTGATGTTATGCTAATTTCCATTATTATACATGGATAATATTGGGGATGATGAAGCAAAGTGCCTTTAAACCAAAGTTTATCACATTTTCCCCCTCATTTGCTACAGTTTTATTGTAGTGAAATATGCTCATTTTAGCAGTGGGAAATCAACCCCTAAACAGACAGCAGAAGAGCAGAGAGCTGTCACAACACTAAGCTCAATTTCCGAATGATATGCTCCAGAAGTAAAGATGTGAGACATGTTGGTTTATGTATTAAAACTCCATCCAAATTTGATTGAAAATGGGCCTCGGATGGATATTTGCAGTGGTTATGCTGCATTAGACTCGATTTATCCATTGGCTCTCTTTGTGTCTATTGATTGATTTTTAAATTAGATGAAGGCAATCAGTAAATACCACCCAATCAAGGCCTAAAAACATACAGGAGATTAGACAATTTAGGGTAATCAATGAAAATATTCAGTGATTTGCTACTGTTCAACCCTGGCCATAAATTACAACTATAACTCGCAACTTACGAAACCATAAAACAAGAGGAATGTGACAAGAAAAACTATAAGAAATGAATTAAGGAGATGAAGAGCTACCCTTCGTGTTGTTGGCTAATGAGGCAAAATTACACTTTATACATATCTTGCATTTCAGGCTTGTCAACAATAATGTACTGTGGGGGAGGGTCGCTATCCACTCTTTGGGGGGATAGGAGGAGGAGGAGATGAGGAAGACAAAAACAGCAGAGCTGCCCTCTTGAGCAAACGCAAGAAGAGTCTGCTTTCAGGCCCAAGGTCCAGCTAGCTTAACATTCTCTTTGTACTAACAGTCCACTGAAACTACCTTCCCGTGTTGCCAGGATGGGATCCTTAATGAGAATATCAGCAATGAATTTTGTTTGTTTATTAAAATATGCATTTACCCTGCATTTTGCTTGAGTAAAAATCCAACAGTTTTCTCCTATGGCAGCGCTGTCCAGTCCTAATCCAGTATAATGATAAAGAACCAGAAAGAGTTCACATGTGTACAGCAGACAGAGAGAAACCTAAGCCACTTCAGATTCCACACAATGGGGAGATGCACGCTCCTTCTCTTCAAATTGCAATCGTTATTTCTAAATTTGCATCTACACAAATGAATTAGCCGACACAGGTGCATGAGAATCAGTTCCCTCTTTTGCCCTCTGCTTTGGGGAGGCCTTGCCTATTTGGCCATTCATACATGGAGACCCTAATTCAGTGGTACATTTTTTTTTATGTATTTGTGATATTTATATGCCGTCCTATTGCAAAAGCCTCAGGACAGCTTACATAAATAAAATACAAATATCAATATACATAAATTAGAACAAAATAGCAACATAAACAAATCGACTCACTCTGGCTGCTGTTAAAAATATAATATTAAAAAATACAATATTAAAGCTTATTAAAATATTGATGAAATAAAAAGATCTTAACCTGGCACCGAAAAGCATATAATGACGGTGCCAGGCGGGCCATCACTGGGCTTCCCCAGAGGTTATTGGGTCTCCTCAATAAGAAGATGGGCAATTTGTCTTTGTTTTTTATTTTAAAAATACATTTGACCTGCATTTTAGTTGAGTGGAGCCTCAACAGCTTCCCCCATGGCAGGGATGGGCAAGCTGGCCCACAGTGCCTTCCTGTTTCATCATTTGCTAGGCTGACTCAAGCAGCACATGGGAGCTGAAGGCCAAAACATCTGGATGACCACAACTTGCACTCTTCTGCCTTGTTGTCTGTACCTACCATCTGTCATGGGAGCGAGACGTGAGTGCGACAGGCCCTTTCCACTCATGTTCCTGTGGACCTGGTGGATGCAGTCCTGCTGCCTCTGATACTGAAGGTGCCATACAGCCCTCAGGGACTCTGGACAATCACAGCCTCATCTCCTATAATGTGTCCGATCCTCTCTTCAAAGCTTCACTCCTCCCACCAATCAACTTTTATGGAACAACTCCAAGTTTTGGACTTGTGAGAGGGGAAGAACAATGTCTTCCTATCCACTTTTTTCATGCCATGCATAAATTTGTATGCCTCTAATCCTGTATCTCTTTGTTTGACATTTTCCTAAGCCAAACAACCCCAAATATTGCAACCATTCCTTGGAGGAGAATTGCTCTAACCCCTTGATCATTTAAATTACCCTTTTCTGCAATGATAGAATAAGTCAGCAATCATTCATAAAAGAACAGACATCACCAATAAAGCATATAGTATAATTACATCTACACAGCACAACAGTCTAGTAAAACAGAGCATTGTTTTGCACTGGTGATGGATAACCCATTCACAAACACGCATTTATAGAATATCTCTCCTTTCTTAGCACTAAATGGTCTGAAGGCATTTTATAATACAAGGCTGAAAAACAGAAGAATGCAGTCCTACAGGGCTGACACTCATTAGATGGAGGCCCCATTAAGGTGGAAAGGCAAACAATAGGAAGAAAATCATAAAAGCAACAGACGATACCATTAGGATGACTAAGAAAACCCAAATGAAACAGTATACAGCTAAGCCAAAAGGCAGCTGAAAGGGACCCAGATATTATTAAAAGCTTTTAAAGACATGAGGGAGCAGGATGAACTTTGTTTGGGGCAGAAGGTAATACCAGGCATTGCATCTAGGAAGGGAGGCCCACGAGGTGGGCACAGCCACTGAGAAGATCCTTTTCCTGGTGAATACTTGCTTAGCCTCTGCACTGATCGGCAGCCACACAAGAGTTTCCACGTTCTGACGAGCAGGTCCATGTGGGAGAATGCAAGGACGCCACAATCCTCTGGCACAGGTTTAGATGCTGGCACACTCACTCACACTCAAGGCATGGAGGAAAAGAACACTCCTCGGAATTACACCTACCAATGCAAGCGTAAGAAAATGACAACCCGAGCCTGTCTGAAGAAAGTGTGATGATGTTGCTCCTGTAGCAATAAATCCAGGCAGGAGATAATTTCTGACTTTTATCAAACGAAAGCCCATCTTCAGATCTTCCTGACATCACAGAACCCTACCAGCTCAAGCCAGACAAAGTTTGAGAATAATTGCCCAGGAGGTAACTAGAAGACGTGCGTTTTACTTTATCATGGTATATAAATAAAAAGGGTGGGATAATTAATCATATAACTTACTAAAAGTGCTTTTTATTTTGCCATTTAGTATGCCAAAAAGATCATTTTCTTTAATGTATATCCCCAGTATTCGCATGATTTAATCCATCATGTTCTGTATTATGAAATTACTTTGTTTTACTTCCCAGTGCAGCTGAAGATCATTAGCCCGCGCTATTATCTAAGTCGTACATCATCCCAGGGTATTACCTCATATAGAGGGAAAAAGCCACTCTCCTTGGCTACACACTCCAATGGAGAAATAATTTTTCCTGGATGGTGCTGACAGCCGAAGCTGTTTCCATTACAAAGCAGATGGCTTTGCCCGTTCTCAGTAACAGCCTTACCTTCACGGTCACTGCAGTTCTAAGTTCTTACCTGCTGCTTCTCTAGCCTGTGTAGCAGTTCCACTTGATATTCCAAGGCTGCCAGTAGGAAATGTCTGCTCGGAGAGACCACCTGCTGCATCAAAGCCCGTGCCAACGATCTCATGTTAGACCTGCTTATCTTCAGCCTTGAGTACCTGAGAGGCCGGAGCCTTGGAAAGCTCAAGGGGGCTTTGCTTTCCACTCCATGGTGAAGGCAGTGGAGCGGTTGGTGTATCCAAAGTGAAGAAAGCAGTGTCTGCCGATGGGGTAGATGGACCCGCCCTGTCAGTCCCACAATCACAGGTGGTTCTCCAGGGTCATATCGCTGAGGTCTCACTCAGAGTGTTGGAGCCAAAAGTGTTGGTCCGGAGCACCTTCTACCAACTCAAGCAGATTTATCAACAATGACTGTACCTGCACAGGCAGAGCTGTGCAACTGTGACCCGAGCTCTGCTAACCATTCTCTTGGATTGCTGTAATGCACTCTGTTTGGGGCTGCCTTAGAAAGTGGTCCAGACACTTCGATTGGTCCAGAACAGGACAGTGAGGTTGCTGATGGGAATGGGCCGATACAAACATACATTTATTTATTTATTTATTTATTTATTTATTATTTAGAGCTTTTGTATGCCGTCCTATTATACAAGATCTCAGGACGGCTTACCATTTTTAAAAGAACAATTTAAACAACAATTTCAATAAATAATAAAACAGAACAAAACAATAAATCACAAAACAAACTGAGCAACTAAACTTTAAAACTATTAAAGTTTAAAATACTGTTTAAATAAAAAGATTTTGGCCTGGCGCTGAAAAGAGTATAAACTTGGCACCAGGCGTACCTCTCTGGCGAGTCCATTCCAGAAACATTATGCAGGTCCTCCTCCTGGTTACCAGTTGAAGCCTGGGCCCAGTTCAAAGTGTTTAGTCTAGTATTTAAAGCCTGCAACAGCTTGAGGGCTGGTTATCTAATACCTCTTCCCGTATATGCCTGCCCAGGCCCTGAGATCATCATCTAATGCCCATCTCAGAAAGCTACCTTTAAAGAAAATAAAGAAGATGGCTGTGAGAGGAAGGGCCTTTTCAGCAGTGGCACCCCTTTCATGGAATCAGCTCCCCAAGAAGGTGAGCCTGGTGCCCAAACTTCATTCCTTCCAATGCCAGGTAGAAAGTTTTTTATTCACCCAATATTTCAAAAGTTAATAATTTTAATTTTCATTAAAATGTTCCTTCTATTTTACATGTCACTGTATTTTACTGCTGCTGTACCCTGAATAGATTTCAGGATTATTGCTGTTTCTGTTTCTATGACTGTTCTATTATTTTAGCATTGCTTTTTACAGATGTATTTATTGATCTTTGATTGTAATGCATTGCTTTTTATTTGAGCATTTTGATTCTGGAAGCTGTCTAGAGAGTCATCTTGACTAATGTGTCGTAGAAATTAAATAAATAAACAGTAAATAAAAACAGAAGGTATAGCTATTCCCAAAAAAGAAAGAAGCATGAGGTACAAGCCTACCGTTCTGGATGAACTGGTCAGTTTTGCTTGGCGGAAAAGTTTCCGAAAAGTTTCTGAAGTCTCTTCTGTCTCAGGTAAGAAGAACTTTGAAAATTTTGGCAAATTCAGGTTGAAAAGGATTTGAAACAAAATCCTTGCTGATCCCTATGTGCCATGAGACCTGAGCATAGTATATTTCAACCCCCATTAAAGCTCTACTAAAAGAATATTTTTCCTCTTCCCTCCCCCGCTCTTTATCATCTTTTTAGATTCCAGATTTGCAGCTACGGAAGTCCCTAATTGCCTAGAGACAAGTCCAGGAGCCCTTCTACCTGAAGAGCAGGATTAAACCCTAAGGAAGGAAGGATTTCTAGACCAGTCTCTGTTTTCACATGGAGTAAAAGTAAACACTAGGAATAGGACCAGGGACAACACCAAGCCTAGTTGGGCAGCTGCCCTGACAAAGCCCTGAGAATTATGCCTTTCATCCTCCAGTTCGTAATGAACATCAGAAAATTGCTTCTGCTTCTTCTCTGCAAATTTAGCAGCGCTGAAGCATTGGAGCATTTTTCAGGGGTGACAAATTGCATTTACGTTTTAGTATCCTATCATGGCTTTATATTTCATACTCTGGCCTTGCTCAGAACATCTCTGTGAGCCCTGCCTGATTTGCTTGGATTTGCATCCCGCGACACTGCAATGTAGCCATGAGTGAGTTGACCCGACTGTTCCACGAAATGACCAACATCTGGATTCTCATTTTCTCAGTGGAGATAGTTTGCTACATCCAATCAGGTGGGCACAAAGATTCAGCCCTGCCACAAAGAGACTCAGGCAGTTCATTGGATGCACCATTGAGAGGACAGAAAAACTGTGTGCCATTGTATCAAATTTAATCCACAGTCTTGCTGCAGGGCTCTGTGGTGACAAGCCAACATTTGCAAAGAAAGACCATCCCTGAGACACGTGGAATACTGTGCAAAGCAAATATTTCAGGTTTCATTTCCCAGAAGTCTATTCCAGCATGATCAGGAATGTTGGAATTTGGAGTCCAAAAGATTTGGCAATCTACTTTTTCCCACTCATGCACTAAAAAAACAAAATCGGTCAGATTTGTTTGCATCGGTGCCAATATCAGTTTGCCAAGGACAAGCTTTCTAAATACCTTTCATGAATGACATATTCGTTGCTGACACTACATCAGTGAAGGCTGGAATATGTAGTGCCATCCGAGGGCAGAAATTGCTAGTCCAAGATAATTTTGCATTTATTAACTCATTGTTCTGTCCAATTTCAGCAACATTCTGCCAAAAACAAAGCTCCCAACACACACACACCAAAACTGCATGGATACATAGATATGTTTCTGTGTCATACAGCTTTGCCATGCCTCTATAGAAACAGTTCAACTCTAACATGCATATAAACGTCCCAATCTATACACCCAGCCTCTCTGCCCAGTCTAGGCTGCTTCCATGCCCCTGGGCTTTCACAAGGACCAAGTTTTCCTTACCTGGAGCTTAACCCTCATGTAAAAACCTTCCCAGTCCAAGTGCAGTGCAGGAAGGCAGTAATCAATGTGTTCTTGTTCACTGTTTTTTAGTCTCCTCTTTCTAGGCTACTTCCAGGGCCCTGGACCTACACAGGGGGTCGCTCTCTCCCTAACCTGAATCTTAACACTTGACATGCAGGTAAAATCCCTCCCAGTTCAGAGTCCCCAATTCAGCACTTGGGGGATCTTGGTTGATTGCTTGCCTTGTTGCCCAATCTAGGTAAATTCCAGTCTCCTGGACCTTTACAGGGATCTAGGTATTTCAATGTATTTTATCATGTTGTAAGCCGCCCCGAGGTTTCGGCAAGGGGCGGCATAGAAATGCTGTAGTAGTAGTAATAATAATAATAATAATTATAATAATAATAATAATAATAATAATAGGTTTTTCTAACCCTAACACAGGTTATAAAAAAATAATCCAGAAACAACCAGAAAAGCTGCTAAGGTATCTTAATTGATGGCTGACTCTTTCTAGCAACTGTAAGCTAATTCCAGGTTCTTCAATCTGCAAACAGATATAGATTTTGCCAACCCTAACCTAAAGCCGAACCCTAACATTAACGCTCTAAGTAAAATTCCTCTCTGTCCAAAGTGCAGAATTGCAGCTCCCAGGGTGTTCTGGTTGACCACTCACTCTTTCTGTGCAAGCTAAGCTACCTCCAGGCCTCTAGACTCACACACAGACCAGGTGATTCTAACCTAACCCTAACTTGAAGCTTAAGCCTAACCTCAGATAAAATCCCTTTTGCCAAAAGACGTCATTCAAAATCTCTTTGTACTCCCTACCCAGTCTAGTCAAATCCCAGGCTCTATGATCTGTACCCAGATCCACATTTTTCTAAGCCTTCCCCTAACCCTAACCCTAACCCTAACCCTAACCCTAACTTGAAGCTGGATCCTAACACACAAGCAACATCTATCTCAGTCCAAAGTGGTGATGGCAGCACACACTCCATCTGACTAAGCTGGACTAGTTCCTGGCCCCCTAGACCTGCACAAGAAAGCTGGCTCTTCTAACCTTTACCCTAAGCTGTAGTTAAGGATTCACCCTAACATAGCCATACAATTCTTTCCAATCCAGTGCTCCAAAGCAGTGCTTAGAATACCTCTGCAGACTGCTCGTTTTCTCTGCACAATCCAGGTTAGTGCCTGGCCCTGGGCCGGCACAAGGACCCAAGTTACTAAACATAACATTAACCTGACACCAACTATGTGTATATTCTTTGCATTAGTCATCACTCGATAGCCAAGTCAATAGAGTTGTCATTGCCATGAGGTGTTATTGAACTCATCCACACTAAGCATAGCATGTTAAGTATGAGAAAGCCACAGTTCACAACCCAAAAGCAAACTATGGGTTTTATTTGTGGGTTGTTTATCATTGATAAAGTGTGGCTTGTTAGTATGGCTGGGTCCACAGAATACAATCAATCCACAAATCAACTACAATCCACAAATCAGCTACAATCCACAGTCAAACTGCAGTCATGCTTGAGCTGTGTAAACCCAAGCCCCATCTTACATCTCCCTCAGATGCAACTGGGCAACAAGGTTGTTGATGAATACGATTCTGGGATAGGAAGAAATGGGAAGATCCAACTAGCAGCTGGTCCAACCAAGCTAATGGCGAGAGTTCCATGTGTACATGGGTTCTAGGGGAGTGTTTGGGTTGTATCCAGTGGGCCATTGTGGCCCATGGTGGCCCATCTCAAGCTCCGTTCATTGCAGAGGGTGTACTTTAAGTGGAACTAACTGCATCATACTATATCTAAGTCCATCATTATTCATAGATACAAACTTCATTTATGCTTTCCTTTTCAATACAATTAGGCTCACACCAGTGAGTATTCCCCCTTTTGACAGCTAAAAGACTACTATTACCACACTGGCAGGACAACCAACCACCTTTGATAGAACCATGGCTCCAGGATTTGGTGATGCTTTGGGTGGCTTTAGGACTAATTCACAAATGGAGAAACATATGGAAATCTGGGCAGATTTGTCAAAGCTGATGCATAATTATGCATAAGAATAATGGTATATTTTGCTATACCTGTAATCTATTAGAAACCTGTAAGCCTTTACTTCCTTTTACTTTACTTCTCAGCTTTTTATTTTGGCTTTGGTTTGACTTTTGAAACTGGCAATAAAAATGCCATTTTTAAAAGAACAGCAGTAGCCACAGAGTTCGAAGATCACTTCCAACTGGAAAAAAGAAATGTTTCTCAGTGAAATTTAAATGTTCAAGGAGATGTGCATTTTTATGCTTGTGAAATCCTAACATAATGTGAGGCCTGAATGGAGAGCTGAAATTAAAGCACTTAAAACAGCTAAAGAAAAGATAATAGACTTGGCTGGGATCCAAACCTCGTCATAGTGATGAGCTCCATGCACAATGCTTTAGTTATAGTTTAATAATCCAGAGGACAAATAGTTCTCTAAACAAACTGGAGAGCATAACATAAAGTGGAAATATAAAGCAAAGCCCTAACCAAAGGTCGTCATCAGCGTTTGCTAACCATTCCCAGAGCGAACGCGATTTTAACAGTGATGACTTGGTACTTGAGCCTTTGAACTTTGTAACACAAATATGAAGGCAAATATAGCTCTCTCAAGATGATATGAAACTGGCTTGCCAACTCCCTCCCAGCTGGGACTCCTTTCAACAAAACTGGTCTTCCGTGGAACCCCCGTGTTAGAGGCAGAGGTTTGCGCTTCCCTCCCATTCACTGGGAAAACCGTGGGGCAAGCCCAGAGTCAAGACGCACCATCCTCAGTCTGCTTGAAGTGTTTCAGTGCTCTAGACCTTCATGGTGAATGTCCAGGGAGCCGCCATTTTGATATCTTACAACCACCCCTCTGTAGCAACACTGCCAGTTACGCGGGGGCTTTAAAAGGGGCGCCCCAGGTCCCCACTGGGGCCATCAGAACACCGCTGCCATGCCGCACTACTGCCAGCAGGGGGCCCAGCCAGCCAATGCGGTGGGCATCTCCCAGCGGGCACCTTCTCAAGGCTGCTTCAAGCCCTGCAACTGAGTTCAGGTTGCAAGATTTGAAACTCCCAGGGGAGGGCCCCAGTTGCAGCTTTCTCTGACGCCCTGCAAGAAAAGCATTCCAAAGAAAAGCTACAGAGCCACAGAGGGCATGCGGGCACATCCGGGAAAGTCCCTAGGAGGCCTTTCCTTGGCTGGAAAAACAGACCAGCATGTCCTATGGGGATCCGCGAGTGAATGAACCAGACAAGAGAGCCAGCATGGGGTGGTGGGTAAGAGTGCAGGGCTGGGGATCCAGCAGTCGCGGTTCTAGTCCCCACTCAGCATGGAGCTCAGCTGGGGCCTTCAGGCCAGTCACACGCAGCCTGGCCTACCTCACAGGGCTGTTGTTGTGAGGATAAGACTGAGTGGATAAGAAGAATTATATGAGACACCTTGAGTTCCTTCAAAGGAAAGAAGGATATAAATACAATAAGGAGCGTGTGAAGGCCCCCTTGCCTGTTGGAAGCAAGCCCCCCCATGGCAGTCATATGCCTTCTTTTACCATGGACAGTCCTCTATCAGCAACCTGTCAAAGTAATTGTGCTTTAATTACATTTGTCCGGATTTTGTAAACTAAGTGCCATTTTTCTCATCTAAAGACTGAGAGCAAATGAAACCAACCAAAAAAAATGAATTAATCTGTTTGGCTCCAACAACCCCTGAAATTGAGTGACAGAAGAGTCAGGATGGACAGAAGATCTCATGAGGGTGATGGAATTTGTGGTGGTGGGCCAGTCATCTTCCGTGGGTTTGAAAGGGAGTTTGAACAGTTTTATCAATGGCGATGGACCGCGTGGCAGCAAGCCACCTAAACAAGATCAGGTTCTGAAGCGGTGAAGAGAGAGGTGAGTTGCCTTCATACCCTACTGGTAGGTTTCCTGATGATCCTCTGCGAGAAACAGCTTGAAGGTTTTCCTGGAGATTTGTTTTTGATGGAGCAAGGCATGGTTGTCCTCAAAAGGGGGACAATCACCTCCATTGCACAACATACTGCATGACTCTCCATGTTTGTTCCCCCAGCCTGAATCTGCATGTCATAACAAGGTATGAAATGTACAGCATTCCTGCCCAAAGTCAGTTATTAATTAATCATGAACAAAACAAGAGAGGGAATCAAGGACAGGGGAATCGACATTGCAAAACTTTGCCTCCACTGTGTATGTAATACTTCGTTACATTTTCATGGATATTCTGAGAAATGACGCTTCTGCAGTGATCCCTGCATATTTATCTAATCCTTTAACAAAACAACACCCAAAACAAAACAAAACAAAAAATCCATCTATGCCTGGATTACTGAGGGCTGCATGGATTTGTTTAGCCCAATCCCACCTGCGTTCCATGGAGTTCCAAGCATCTCCCAGTTTGTTGTTCGCTTATTGATGGAATCTGGTTTTTACCACCATTTGGTCTGACTACTCTGCACCAGTGCCCCTGAGAGCTAATGTGCATTTGCACACTTTTATGAATGGGCATTAGTTAATGCAAATGTGCGTAGTTCCCTCCCAAAAAGGTGAAAAAAAAATCCTGCCTGCAGATCCACCAATTCTGCATGATGGTCCACTGAGGAATCTGCAAGTTAGACTCACAGAAATCTGAGCCCATTAGATTCCATTGAAGATACCCTCCATATCCATCCTCTCTTCATTTCAAGAGCGTTCTGTAGGGGCAAGAATGGGGGAAGAGACATTTTTTCTTGCCATTGGCAACTTAAGAAACTGCCGTTTTGATGTGGACATTGTTGCTTAGGGAGGTTAGGTTTGCTTCTTCTCTGCTCTTCTTCCACTGGAGGGGAAAGGCGCTCTTATTCAAATAGCCTTTGGTATGTAAATGGATCTGTTGGGTTGGATGCTGTAGTTATTCTGCTCTTGATAGGTTTTGTGTTTTAATGCACTGGGTTTATTCTTGCTTGAATGATGCATTCTTCATGAGGTCTCACAGATGAAGCAATCTGAGGAGTTGATCATATTATACGGTGAGGTTCATACATACCAAGAGAGGTACACACCAAGAAAGATTCATGCCAATCAGGTATTGCAGGACTTTTCCAGTTTCTGGATGATGGATGCTGCTGTGGAAAGAGGCTACAATGAAACCTCTGCTATGGGACTTTGAGTTTCTTATGCTACCCCAGAAGTATGGGAAAGAGTAACAGAATACAGTCCCCAGTGAAGGTGAGGAGGAGTCAGGGCTTGATTGGCAGGAGCTGTGGATATGGGGAAGGACTTGGTAGGTTCACCAGTTGGGATTTCGGAAGGCACAGTCGTCGGATGCAATAACCCAGATGACCTCCCATTTTCTGGACTGTGATTTTATCATGCAAGAGCAAACACAAGCTGTTCTGTTCCCACAGTTTTCCTCATCGTTTGCATGATGCATGATGTCACCACCACCACAAATCTTTACCAATAGGAACAGAAACCGACAAAAAACTCAGAAGTGATATCAATTATCAGAACCTTCTCCAAATAACAATTTATGACGAAAACAAGAACAATGCAACATTCTGTCCCTATCTTACATTCTCATTTGTAAGCTCTGGTGTTCAATTGAAAGAAATGCCATGTTCTGAGAGCAAGCCCAAGATATTTTTCCGCCTAAGTCAGAGGACAAGATGGTGCCTATTCCTATTGCATCTACAAAACCTAAATGGCAGTGTCATTGACTCTTCGATCAGGATGATGGGACAGTCTTATCCACCAGACCTGAAAGCAACAGACAAGAGGGCACCAGGGCATGCCACACACCATGTAACTTTCTTTTCCAACACTTTGCTGGTGCCTTCCAGCATCCGCTGCCTGAGGCAAGCACCTCACATTACTTTATGATAGCATCCGCCCTAGATATTTCCAAGTCTTTCAGTGCAATGCTAGGCATGTTTACTCTAAAATCTGCAATCAGACTTAATCCATGGTAGAAATTGCAACTGTAGGCACGCTTCTGTGTTGTCGGGCCATCCCAAAGTCTCCCATAGCACGTTTTGCAGGTAAAATCCTTGCTCACATTCTCCATTTGTCCATTTTTGGGATCAGTTGCTACTGTTTTCATGGTGCTATGCTTGACATGTTTCCTGTGACATTCCAATATTTAGGAATTATGCAGGGCAGAATCCAACATGGCTGTTTTAAGAAACTCCGAGCGCATCAGAAGAGCTCCACGGACTCTTTCCATTATGCAAGCAGTTGTCCATGACAATTGCACAGACAGTTGTGCGAGCAGCCGTATAAGCAGCCACACAGCAATCTACACAGGTGAAATGTTCCCAGCCAAAAATATATTGTTCTCTGTTGTATTTTGAAATGGCTTGGTTGTGAATGGACAATAAAGACCAATTAGCCTTACCATGCTGGTGTTGGAGAAGAAAAGTGCTTAAACCAACAAATAACAAAAACTGGATCAACAGAGGTACCTACAACCCTCATAATCAGTCCCTAAATTTCAAAATTTACCACTACGCTACTGTCAGATCAATGTGTTAAGGTCTTCCCCCCACCCTGTATTTAATCTGCCTGATGTTCTCAAGATGTTGTGCACTTCAGCTCCCACCAGGGCCAATTGTCTCTCAGACCTACAGAGAGTTGTAGTCCGGAAAACCTGGAGGGTGGCAGTTTGGGGAAAACTGTGGTCAATTATTTGAAAAGTTAGGGCCCTAATACTCTTCTGGCTGGATGTATTTGTTTGTCCCGTCCCTGGGCAGTCTCTGACCATCCTAACTTCAGTGAGTTATTTAAGGTGCAAATAAATCTTCTGAATGCCATCCAGTGCATTCTAATTTCATTCACGCCTTACCGATAATAATTTAAAGAGCTGGCCACCACTTCCAATTAAGTATGGAGAAAATAGATCATCCCCATAATTTATGTCTGCAAAAGGTTGGGTTGGATTCGTAATTAATGTTTGCTCCTTTTAATGAAATACTCTAAAGGTCTATGGTTCTGTCATTCATGGGGGTAATTTTTCAATTGATTAGTAAAATAATAGTTGAAAAGTAAACAGACCTTCTGCGGCACAGAAATGTCTTACTCAAGTGGAAACAGTGATTGGAACTCTAACAAAATATCATTCCAATACGGTGGAGACCGAAGTTTTACTCCACTGGAATTCACAACTTCGACAAAAGCAAAAGAGGCAAGCAGTAATTAAGCTTCTTCGATGTGCTTTTATTAAATTTAATTCTAGGGTGACTTTCAGCATATCTAAATAGTTGCGGAGTTAAATGTCTAAATGCTTCATTCTAATTCGTGTACAGCTTATGGAAGAGCTGAATGGAACATTTAATTAATTACAATTTCGCTACCAGCCCATGGATTCCAGGTCTGTTACATTAACAAAGAAAAATGTAATTTTATGCTGAGTGTCTAAAATTTCCTCAGTGTTCATAATCACCTTGCAAATGAATTCTGTGATTCTCAGCAATTGGTAGTATGTGTATCTCTAGGGAACGTGCACCATCTTGCTTGCAGAATGGGAACTCCCACTCCAGAAGATGTCCTCAAATTGCTAGAATGAAAGCTGGGGAAAGTGCATATGTTCAGGGGAAAATATGGAAGGATCAACTCCCACATGGTCCATGTGGAGCAAAATGGGCTCAAGGCTATGGTGGGCTACAGCATCCATCAGTAGGCAATGGAGGTCCATCATGGTCCCTTTCCTATAAGGGTTCTGGCCTGCTCTGTGGGTTGAAAATGTCACACTGCACTCTTTCCCAGCATGCCATAGGCTGCTGCACGCTAAGGTCCATTTCAGAAGTTGCAGCCATTCTGGAATTTGGATGCGGGAGAATGGATTTATCCTTTTCCCTGTCAAGACCTTCTGAAGTATGAAAAAATTAGTTCCATGCAATGTTCTTGTGCATCGTCTATGTTTCTGAGGTCCTTCTGAAAAGCAGGAGAAGTCTAGGTGGCTCTCACAGAGAGCACAGAAAGAAAGTCACATCTTTTCTAGCTCCTCTGTAGAGCTTCCCCAAAGTATCTCTGGACCCTGGCCTTTGGTGTTGTATTATGCAGAGGTGAGGAGCCTCAAACCTAGGCTAGATCTGGATTTCTGGGGCTCCCCAGATGGTCATGAGCCCTTGCCCTGGTCCCACCACCTATAGCTGACGATTGAATGTTTGGTGGTTTCTTCAATTTTCACATGGTTCTGCCTGTTGGAAACTGATCCTAAGCATTGTCTTTCTGTATATATCTCATCCATAAGCTACAGCCTCAGTTGAAGTCACTTGTCCCCTGAAACTGGGCCGCACCAAAGACCCACACGACAATACCATGGTGGTCACTCTACTGGCAGAGAACGTCTCCCAGATGCATCCTGAGATGTGACCCTACTCTCTTCTACGTTTTTGGAGTGCCTCCCCTAAATTTATTTATTGGCAGTAAGAGTTTAAAGTAAAATAAGCAGGGATTTTGGATAATTCATGCCACCCTCTTTTCTATCTATCCTGCCAGGTTTTGTCTTCTACTCCCCCCACTGCTGGAATGAGCCCTGTGAAAAATATTGTTATTATTGGATTGCATTTATAGCCAACCTTTTCTCCTCTTGTGAGGAACCCAGAGCAGTTTACATCACTCCATCTTAACCTCACAACAACAACAACAACAACAACTCTGTGAGGTAGGTTAGGCTAAGAGGGAGTGACCTGCCCAAAGTCACCCAGAGGGTTTCCTGGGCAAGAGGAGACTAGAACCCAGATCTTCCAGGTCCCAAGTCCAGTACTCCACCTGACCACACCACATTGGCCTGTAGCTTCAGAAGACCCCAGAAGACCCCAGCTTCTGCACCCCTGTGGTGGCAGCCATGCTGTACCCAAATAGCTAATCCCATATTGAGTCTCTTTCTATGATTACACTGATTTACATAATCACCAAATCCTACATAATTCATCTCTAGCTCCCTTTAAAATCGGACTAGTGGCTGCATTTGTTTCCTTGGGTTTGATGCTGCAAGTAGAGCTGATTTTTGCCTGACATAAAATTGATTTAGTTTCTCTCCTGGAAAAGCAGGCAGCTTTTTCCTGCTGGTGCTACTGGCCCGGTGCAGCGTATTTTCTTTCTACACTGCATTTAATTGGGAGGAAGCATATTTAAAACATGGCCGCATTTCATTAGTGAGGACGGCCGATGATGAGTTGCCAGACAAAATGGGAATGCCACGGATGTGGGAGCTGGAAAGGACAAGTCAGCCATGGGGCATACGCCGGATGCAGCTGGTTTATAATGCACCCCATTTGAAGGTATAAAAGCAAAACCTAGTGCATTGGTGGTTATAACAACTTGGACAGGAGACCCAGGAAAATCTGCAGAGCATTTGGAATATTCAAGGGCGATTTATTTTTAAAGTATGTTCAAGAACAAAGGGTGAATTGGTCCACAGTTAGGAAGGGGAACTAAATAAAATACATGCAACGTGAATTAGTCTGTTAGGTATTTGTTTGTATGTTACATTTCTAGCTACCTTTTCTCCCAGGTGGTGATGTACATGATTGCCCTCTACTCCATTTTCTACTCACAACAACCCTATAAGGTAGGTTTATCTGTCAATGATGTGCCAAGTTGCCAGTAAGCCTCATGGATAAATGGGGCCAGGTTTCCTGAATCTAAAATTCTGTGCCACAATGGCCAAAGCTCTCGAGGCAACGTGTACAATAAAAACCATGTACATCAAATGATAAAGTACATTAAACTCTGTAAATGTGTTAAGACAATATAATAGTTTATAAAGAAGAGAGGAATTCTCCTGCAAGTAAAACCTGGAACAATGTTATCTTAACATGTAACGTTAAATCTTTCATTAAACAAGCAGCAATTGAACTACTTCAAAAAGTCACAGGAGAATAAAAAGGCACTGAAAAGTCAACAGATTCTTCTAATATCTAAGAATGATTCTTCTGTATCTAAGAGTAGCAAACTGGTAACAGACAGTAGCAAACTGTTCACAAGACATTCCCAAAAGACAATCAAATTGGGGAAAATAGGGTCAAGGAACTGCCCTTTGTTATAATCCAGATTTAGTCATCCTAAATCACCCTTAGTCAGCCTATAATCCAGACTTAGTCATCCTGGACATTCTGATATCAAAGGGGAAACCAATTATTCATAACTGACTTAGCTCCTTTTGCATTCAACCAGACTACTCTGACTAAATGGGATCCAAACCCTTGCAAATAGAAACAGTTAGACGTTGATACACAAATAGCTGTCAGAAACAAAATTGCAAAGCTCTAAAGTAATCCGAAAACACCTCTGTCCTGATCCTTTGGCCAGGTGTCAAAAGTAGCTCCTAAAAGCTCTGAACCTATCAGCCTCCGCAATCTGTACCTAAGATCAGAAACAGAGAAACAAACCAACTTCTTTGCTTTATCACCAGCTTTTTTCAAGCTATAAAAACATATTTTCTCCTTGAGTGAATGCAGTGCAAATTTTCCTTCAAGAGGTGTTTGCAAACAGGCTATTAAAATACTAAAGAAAACATTGATTAGTTTTAAATAGCAGCCACAATTCAAGCACCTACAAAGACAAGAGCATTTGTGTTATAGGAGAAGCCTTTGTATTTAAGAATTAAAGGGGAAATGTAATAAGGAGAACCATTCTATAGAAAACATTGTGCACTGACTTATGGGTGTCATCAGCAAATTTCCCTAGCCAATTGCATTGTGGATCTCCACAGACAGGCACACAATGGAACAGTTCAAAACACACACACACACACACACACACACACCCGTGCTGTTTGAAATGGCACACTCCAGAGAAGACTGCACCACTGAGTTTCCTTTACTCCATTTAAATCTTTTCCAAAAAGTAATTCCTGATCACAGCTGTAGAAGGCTCGAGCTTTGTTTTAAATGAGGCAAATTTAGCATACCTGGAAAATATTGCTCCCTTCTTAACAGCAGATAAAATCAAGTGTGCTCTCTCCATTTCACTCACACTCACTGACTGACTGACTGACTGACTTTCCCTTTCCCTTTCCCTCTCCCTCTCCCTCTGTTTTAACAGAAACTCATAGGCCTTTATACATTCATCAGAATCAGACACTGCTGCCCAACTAGTCTTCCCTTCCCTCCCTTCCTTTTTTGCCAGATAGCAGTAGCTCCTCCTCCTCATCATCTTTGCAACCCACAGTGTCCACGCCAGGTCATCCAAAAATAAAGCAGGGGCATTTTGCGTTTATATCTGGAGCAGAAACAATCTGAGCCACCCGAACCCAACCAGGGCGTAAAAGCAGCAAGGGGCGGTCCAAGACCTGGGCAGGCCCCGTGACCATCTTCTCAGAAGGTTGTCCTCCGCTTGGTTGCCCTCTGTCTTCAGGTGGGGGAGATCTTGGGACTCATTCCTGAAAGGCCCAACCTGCATGGTCAGTGGTGATGGACAATGGTATTTGTGGTTCTGCAGCATCTAGGGAAGAGCTCAGCTCTATACAAAAGACCATTGGGCTTAAAAATTTTAATGATGACGACGATGGTGATGATGGAAGGAGTAGTAGTAGTCATAATGGTAGCAAATTCAGTGGCATAATGGTAGCAAATACCATTCTATATTCATTATTCTAATTCTCTACCCCCATATTTACATATAAGTACTAAGATTAGCATCCACAAAGTTTTCTTTTTTCTTTTCTTTTCTTTTCTTGGGATAAGGATGCATTTCTCCATGTTTTATTTCTGTAAGTGACCAAGCTAGATCGACTTGCTGGTGTTTAGACTGGGAAGCATCCACAAATGCCCCAAACACACACACACACACCCTTCCTGCAACTTATCCAAGGAAACTCTTGCCCACTTAATTCTTCTGAATAGTTAACATGTCCACAGACACCAAACATGTGCTATATTCAATATATAATTTAAGATGAAACTATAAAGAGGTCAACTTAACGCCATTTGCCATATAAAGAAGTCATTTCCCAGTGTCCTTTTCCCCATAAGGACCCTGGATAAAGATCGGTAGCAAATTCATTCGTTTCTCATTTATAGCCTGCTCCCGATGATGTCTTCTCCCCTTAAAATCCAATGTTCCAGTTATTGTAGCACTTATTAAAAGCTTGACTGTAAAATCTTTGCTTATCCAGAGAGCTATTTTTAATCATAACTGTTTACAATACTTAACACCCTCCCCAAACAACTTAAACACTTTACACAAAATAATGCATTTTCAATAAACTGAAATATTAACCAATCATACATAATGGTGTGCAGCCCTTAACAACAGATTTGCCGGAAGTCCTTGGGGCTTCATATCAATCGAAGGCGGCATCGACTGGCCGGGCTTGCATTCGAATTACATTGCATTTGGATCAAAAAGCAGAGGCGCAGACGATGGGGAAAGGACTTCTCATTATGCCTCCCTGACATTAATTTGAGCATTTTTATATGTGTGTCCTATTAAGTACTTTAAGTGCTTTTTGATAATTGTGCTTTGTAGTTTTTTTTACAGCACTCCAGCCTATTCCCAGTTCAATTTTCTCTTTTATCCGATGTTTGAAATATTGATTTCTGACAGATAAAAGCAAACCTTATAATCTCAGCAACACGCAGCCAGTGAGAGAGTCGGAGCTCCGGAATGCTTTGGGGAAAGACCATATTTGAAGCCCGTCTTTGCTTTATTACATTTTATCAACCAAATTTACTTACTGCTTGCTGATATTTATGTAAACAGGCAAATGCTGGCCGGCTGCAATATTGCCCGTTCCTGATATTCTCTCTCTCATTCTCGCTTCTCTTTTTGCATTTAGTAAGATAAAAGCGGCAGCTTGGCGCTCCCTTGGTGCTTGATGATTGCAGCAGCTTAAACTCCTGTCAGCCAACTCAGGGTAACTGTGATTTATCTACTGCAGATTGTGGAGGGTTGCCTCCGAGAAGAGTTTCTTTCCTTCTTCCCCCAACCCCCCTTTTAAGGCTGCATGGAAAATTGGCTGATCAAAATAGCAGGGAGCTCTCCAGACACCAGGGAAAGTTGCAGGAAAAGCCCACTGGGCCGGCAATGGGGATGCACCGGTTCCAATCGCCCTGTTTGGCCTTGTCCCCGAGAGCCAGAGTCTGCCTTTGCAGAGGTCCCTGTGCCGCTCCGGGAAACTCCTTGATCTCATAGCTTCACCTCTTTGCTGCACCAGCTGGTCTTCTGTGAGTGAGAAGAAGCACTCTTTCTGCATGACCTGCTTTTGCTACAGAGGAGGTGGCGCTTCTTCCTCTGAAAGACTGCTTCGGATCAGCCCCAGCAGAACCTGCAAGACCCCAACAACCTTGCCAGGAAATGTCCCGGCAGGAACCTGGCTGAGCAGAGTCCATCTTTGGTCCACGTGATGATGGACTTGCAGGCCCAGCAGGTTTGGAGGGGACTTGAGCAAGCCACCCTCCTGATGCCCTCCCACGGTGAGTCCACCTGCTCCCTCCCCTTGTCAGCCACTGCTCTCCCTCTCATCTTTTGTCTCCTCTTTGCTCCCACTGGCAGCTTGGCAGGCAGAGAGCTGGTGGACAAGTGAGAAGGAGCATCCGTTCTTCCACCTTCCTGATGCTGCCATTGTCCAGCAGATGACCAAGCAGCTTGCAGTGGGGAAAATGAAGAGCGATACGGTTTGCATCATGCCCCTTGATTCCATCCCTGCTTCCTGGGGAATATAATGAAAGGGCACGACTAAAACTGTGCCCAGAATTCCTTCCTGTTCTTTAGCAAGTTGGGACAATTACCTGAAGATGTCTCCAAAAGAGGTGGCAGGGAGAAGTTGGATCAAATGTCCTACCGGGCCTAGCGAGGGGGCACCTTCTGAAGTTTAATAGGTGGCTAGGGGGTCTTTCTCATCTCCATACATGCTCTTCCAATAATCCATAGCTCCTCATAGCAAGGTGGGGCTGAACAGCCCTTCTGGTAGAACTTTGGCCAAACTTCTCATCCTCCCTGGAAAACAAGCTCAAAACCAGGACATTTTTGCAGGGCAAGAAAGAGGACACGAATGGGAAGGGTTGTGGGTAGGCGCATAACCTGTTAAGGAGAGAGTTTTGCTCCTTCCCCAGTTTTACCCCAGGACTGGCTGGTGGTTCTGCCTGCTGAGCTGTCTCAAGGGCAGCTGCAGAGGTGACCAAGAAGCACCCTTCTAGAATTCCACTTGTTTGGAAGCAAGAGACTCACCACCTTCTGGTAGAAATATATGATGCCTTACGCTAGGCCAGTCTCTTCGTTCCTGTAGCCCAGGGTTGCCCACTCTGACTGATAGCAGCTCTCCAGGCAGGACGGGTGGAGATTTCATCCATATTGGGAATGAACTGAGAGCCAATAAGCCAGAGTGGCTTGGCAGTTGGAGTGCTGGACTGGGATTCAGGAGATCCGGGTTCTAGTCCCCCCTCAGCCATGGAGCTCACTGGGTAGCTTTGACCAAGTCACACGCTTTCAGTGTAACCTGCCTCGCAGGGCTGACGTTGAGAGGATAAAATGGAGGAGACCAGGAAAGACCACTATGACTCCCCTGCAAGATGGAGAAGTGGGATATAAATGTCATAATAACATAAATAAACAAAGTCACGCTAGACGAATTTACTCACAAAAGTCTTCCTATTTATGATGGGAAAAAATTGAAACAAGAAAGAAAGAAAAATGGGAGATTGCAGAAGTGATCCATTCACCTTTCCTGCCCTTCTGGCTGCGTGACTCTTTGAAATCTGCACTTGAATACTTTCACCCTAGGCTCTGAGCAGGGGGCCAAACTGCTACTTCTTTCTTTCTGCCAAGCACCAACTTAGCAGGTGGCTGTCAGCACGGAACTCCCCAAGAAGTCTCTTGAATTTGGCTGCAGCAGATGTTGTCTCAGATCACTGTTTTATCAGAATTCACTAAAATTTGCAAAGTTCTTCATATTCAAGACAGAACTTACAATTTAAAAAATCTAAATACAGGAGAAAGCACAAATGACAAATTTGCCAAGTTCTGTCCCTAAAGATTTTATACCATTAAGCACTGCTGCCTTATTATTTTATTAAATTATACTAGTTATTTATATGAATTATGTTTTAATTGGTTTATGTCCTTTTACCTTTTGGATCCCTGTGTATGACATTTATCTTATTTATTTATCCTCCTTTTGGCTTACTTAATTTTAGTAGTTTTTACATATACATTTTTATTGTTTATTGGTTTTATTGTGAAATGTGGGTTTTCCTTGTATATTGTACTGTATCATATGCTGTATATTATGGATTTTATTGTGTTGTAAGCCACCCAGAGAGCCCATGGCTAATGGGGTGGCATATAAATTGAATAAATGAATAAATTAAGGTCTCCAACAAAGGTTTTTGCCCTGAGAATCCCTTTCTTAGAGGTGTCCAGGATGAATTGGGAGAGCAGACCCATGGAGAGAAGACGCATTTCCAATGAGCTCCAATCCTGAAACCATCATCATCATCATCATCATCATCATCATCATCATCAGAGTTAGGCCCTTCCAAAGCAGCTTACATAATTCTCCTCTCAATCTTCCTTCACAGCAACAACAACCCTATAGGGTAGGCTGGGCTAAGAGTCTGTGACTGACTCAAAGTCTCCCAGGGAACTCCGTGTCCAAACCGGGACTAGAACCCTGATCGCCTGCGTTCCAGACCCACCCTCAGCCACCACGCCACACTGGCTCTCTAACCACTGTTTTCTTCTGCAGTGTTTGAGCCTCAAAACATCTTTTCCTTTCATACATGTTTCCAGACTCTGGAATGTGGGTAATGTTGAATAAAGGGTATTTTTTTTTCTTTTTTTAAAAAAACCACGGAAAGAAAGAAAGAAGCAAATCTTTGTTGTTATGGACTGGCGTTCTGCCAGCCACTTAGCAATTAAAGATTTAATTTCCCAGCAATTAAAGTTTTCATTACTAAGCAATTAGCACTTAAGGTTTTACATGGTAAGCATTTAGCTGAATTCTAAGTCAGTCAGGAGATGGTACTGGGCAGGGACGTGGTGGAAGTGGGGTGAGGTGGGGTAGCGGGAGAGCGTGGAATCGTAAGTGCAGGGGGCTAAGATCATGATCGTGGTGAAGGTGAAGGTGAAGGCTAGGGGAGCCATCTTCCAGGTCAGCCGAACAAGGTAAGGCCACCTCCAACTGAGCCCATAGGTCATGCTCAATACCACACCATCTTGGTCGTCATCCCACGGAAGCTGCAGCCAATGTGGTCCAGATCGCGATCAGCCACCTGAAGCCTCAGAGCCAAATGTGGAACGCAGCTTCGCCTCTCATTGGCCAAGCCACGTGGCAGGAACGGTGGTGTGACTGCGGCAGGGGGATGAGGAGGACTTGGCACGCGTGCTCTGAAGGGCCTTCCAGCTGTTCTCAGCCTGGTCTTCTCCAGATGTCTTAAAAGGCAACACAGGTGGCCAGGCTGGCTGGAAGTCACAGGAGTTGCACTTCCACCTCCCTGGGGGACCCCAAGTCGGCGAAAACTGGCATCTCAGGACCTTCAGTGAGAAAGATCATCCAGGGCAGGCAAATGTCCCAGGAGGATGTGTTGAGCCACCCTTGACCAGGGGCTGCAGGGGAGCATCCCGTGTTTTGATATGCCGTGTCAATTCATGCAGGGAAACCACTCAATTCATGTCTAGTGGCCTGCATTTAGGACTGAGCTTAGCACGGCACACAGGAAACCGTCTTACCGCCACAGGACGCATCCGTTCCAAAGCACCCATGTGTCCTCGTCTCCATTTCAATGGCCGGCCAGTGCTTCGAATGCTGGGCCTCGGAGTTGCACTTGGGCAGGAGGTGAAACATGGTAGGCATAGAGGTGACCAGGTCTCTGTTTCTCCCAGGATGTTGAAATATGTTGTATTTCTGTTTAAATTCATATAATTATTTCTAAATTTGCATCATCCATATGCAGTGTTGGAACCCTGCAGCCTACACACACACACAAACAGAGAGAGAGAGAGAGAGAGAGAGAGAGAGACCGACCGACCGACCGACCGACCGACCTTAGGTTACGAATGAGTTCCATTCCTGAAAAATCGGATTTGTATGTAAGTCAGATCAAGTACATACAGGTCATATTTAGGATAAGTGAAATGCATGTCGTAGTATAGATATATATATAAAACCTTTGTATGCATATAAAATATGTAAAAAAAACTTCCATATACAGTTGGGCTTCCACATTCAAGGGGGTTGGGGACACATGACCCCCATGAAAGTTGAAATCCCCACACACATTTACCCTAACCCTCTCCCCCTTTTCTCTTCCTCTCTCTCTATGGTGAAGACAATTTTCCACAGTAGGCCATGGCAACTAGTTCACATTCATTATTATGAACCATTACTCTGACTTGAATTTTTAATTTTTTACTAATTTTTAAATTAGTTCATTCGTTCATTCATTTAGGACAGTTCATTCGTAAGTACATCTGCATAACTCAGATTTTCCAAACCCGAGGGACTATGTGTGTGCGTTGATGAAATCTAAGTGGTCACTCTAGTCCATTTGGAACAGTGCTTTCTGCTCTGAAGGCCTTGAGAAGGCAAGACTCCCTGAAGAAGACGATCATACTAGGAAAAGTCAAAGGAGGACCAAACATGAGATGGGTGGACTCCACAAAGGAAGCCAGAACCCTGGAATGTAGAAGAGCTGGATGGATCTGCCATGGAGAGGACATCTTGGAGGGCTTCCATTCATAGGTTCTCCACAGGTCAGATGCCCTGACAGCACTGAACACACACACAAGGCCTTTGACCCACGGTGCATGTGTTCTACCTGGGATCCGCTTAACCCTTTCCACCCTTGAGCCATATCCCTGATCTAAAGCCTTTTCACCTCCCCAAGCCACTATTATGCTCTTGCACAGGGGGAGGTGTAGTCACAAAACCAGCACTTTTGTCTTTTTAAAAAATGCCAACATCATTGCAATTTCATGCAAATGGGGTATGGGATGGGACAGGACTGAAACATTGACATTGTATGCACGCCAAACACCATCCTTCTCATAGCAGACCCCCCACCTCCAGCCCGGAAAATGCTACAGAGAGTCCGAAATGGGGAAGCAGTGGTGTGGGGGGGGACCCCCCAACATTGAGCAGAAGACCCTCCATTCACAGAAGGTCCTCTTACAGAAGTCAGATCATGGATCCACTGCTTTTGATCCATTTCCTCATACCTTCCAACACATGTCCATTGACTTGGATCGTTGACCCACCATAAAACCTCTTGGATGGCTTCAGTCAAGCTACTATTCCAGTTCACTACTCCAGTTCAGGTAGTGTTCTATTCCTTTTTCTCAGTACCTGCAATTTTAGGACACTCCTAGATCTCTTGGTTAAACTGAGTTTTCAACTGTACACTGGAAAAAACTCATGAAAAAGGAAGACAGAGGAACAGTAGACATTTCAGTTTAACCCATCATGGAATGGAATGTTGAACTGGTGTCCTGGGTGTTTAGAAACTTCCTTTCAGAAACCAAAGTACCACCTAACAATGCCTCGGTTGTTTAAAAGGAGAGTCCTTCGGCCATTGGTCCTTGGAATTCTGGAGTAACAAGAGAGGATGTGACCTCAACCCAGAAGTTACCTGGTGGTTTAATTATTCTTTTAAAATACACACAAACATACATACATACATACAGAGAGAGAGAGAGAGAAACATCAAGTGTAAATGTATTTTAGTCTCTATACAAGGCAACTGAAATGAAGGAGAACTCAAGTTACCAGTTAGGGGAGCTATTTTATTTTAAATTGATTTTTTAGAGACTTATTTACCAACACAGAACCCCAGTATCGTAGAAGAGATAAATGAAATGCTGTAATTATACACGGGAGTGGGTGACTGACCTTTGGATTGCAATATCTTGTCTCCTTTGTCCTTCCTTTACACAATCTATCCTAAAGGATGAAATTGCATCTTTTTCGTTGGATGTCACAAGAATGAGCTGGTATTGGAAGCCAGTGAGGCATGGTATTTGCGGCTGTTCATAGCTTACAATAATTTGCCCATTTTCATTTTGTTTGATTTTATTAACACCTGAGTCTCTGGGAAAAAGAGAGGAAGGGAGGGAAGGAAAAGGGTGAGCGGCCTACTAAAGATGGGGACAATTCCCAAGCTCACTCCCATTAGTGGGGCTTTGTTTCCAACACCTTCCCCCTCTACCTCCCTGCCACAAAACTAAGGGCGACACAATACCTTTGTTCTTTCAGAATGTGTAGAGAGTCTCTGGGAATGAATCGTGTTCCTTCCCTCAGCATTTTATACCTCTCGTGATATATAAAATTCAGGGGAAAGACCCTCTTCAGCTCTCATCCTTTGGGATATGTAGGTATGACTTATTCGTGTGCTTGTGTCGCTGATTTTTACTTTGCAAACACATTCCCAGGGGCACCAACAAATAGAAAATGATGTAAAAATGCAACAAACCAATGTCTTCAAACATGCCCACAAAATGCACCTGCTAAAGCATGAACACCTGCCTCAGAGATCAAAGAAACTGAAATTAAAAGACCTGGGGAAAGAAATAGTGGTGAAACAAGTGCCAATCAAGCCTCCTTGCAGAGAGTGTGGCGTAATCAGGACACCACCACTAAGAAGGCCCTTGCTCTGCTGGCCCTGTGTTGGACCTCAGAGGGTGGAGAAAACTGGAAGCAGGCCCCCAGGGAAGATCTCAGCTCATGGGAAGGCAAGGTAGAGATACATGGTCCTTCTGATAGGGTAAGCCGAAGTTTCATCTCAGAATTCTCCCATACCTGTTCTGGATGAGGCCAGTGCATGAAACTCAGGAAAAGCAGAATTTGCATATGATGGTTAGGGATGGGTAAAAGAGTCGGTTACATTTTCCCACATGGGAAGCTAGGAGGGAGACGTTGTTTATTTGGTTTAATTTCAAGTTTCTCCCTCTTGAACATAAACAGCCTTGTCAATTTTCATAATTTTTTACCCAAGTAAACAAGAATGAACTTTCACCCACCTGCTCCAGCCAAATTCAAGCACGAAAAAGACCCTGATGTCCAGGCCTCCCTGAAGCTCTGAAAGACGAGGAACCTGTCAAGACAAAAAGACAAACTTAAGTACAAACATAATTGAATATACAGCAACTGAAATCCAGAGCTTAGCACTCCAAGTCTGGGGTCTGGTAGTTTCTGATTCTATCACATTCCACTTTTTTTTTTAATCTCATATTTCTCTCCCCGATCAGATTCCTGAAATGCAAGGTGTAGACGTGAGCGTGTACATTCTGTTTGGGGGATCTGAGATGGCCACTGGCTACTACAGAATAAAGCAGACTGCCTGCACCCCATCCAAAAATTCAGCAGCTTGGTCAATAATTCTATTGGGACACCAATGCAAGTTGGGTGCAGCAGTGGAATTGCCTCTTGGGATACCAACCAGGACGTTGGGGGTGGGTTGTGAAAGGGGGCAGCGGGGGCACTCTGAGTCCTCAGACCTGCCAACTGCTGATGCCGCCAACCTCATCCAGCAAGGCAGCAAAAAGCAGCACCCCAAATGAAGACCTGAGCAGGGTCACATAAGATTAGCAAATCCAACTTCCAAGTCTTGTATTTCCATGGACTAAAATCTCCCCAACCACACTATGTTTGCTAAATAGAAAGAGTAGCTTTTTGTCTCATGGCTGAAAGGAATTGCTCTTAAAGAGATGGACCAAGTGATGGCTCTATGCAGATACAAAAGCTGCTGTATAAAAATTAGGGGCATCCACTTCCAGGATTAAGCACTCTTAAGCCCAGTTGAGCACAGAGAGCTCAACCTGCCCCAAACTCTTCCCCTGAAATCAATGAGGCTTAATGATCCTTCACTTTGTCTGGATCCAAACCCGAAATGTCACCCTTTCTATCCCTTTTGTCCCTCTCCTTCCGTACCCCACCGATGTCCTTGCAGCCTCCTCTGTATATCCCCAGATCTTTGCAGCGACACGGATGCCCTGGCTCTGAAGGTGAAAAGATAAGACTTCAATTGATGCTGAGTGACACGCCAAACTAAACTTGACCCGTGACCTTTTCCTCCAACTGCACTTTCTATGGTCCATGGTGATGAGCTGCCAATATTGTAGCAAAGTGTTTCTTTACAAAACCAGCCTTTTATCTCGTGATTTAAAAAACACCCAGACAATCATACATTGTTTCTTATATGCGACGATATTGATGGAAGGAAAGGATGAGAGACAACAGAATGGACAGCTAAAGGCAGGAGTGGGTAATACAGACCAAGGGCATAATCCAGCCCCTGGGGGCTTTCCATCCAGCCCCCAGCATGACCTGTACTGTCCCCAGACCCTTATTATGCACCTCAGCTTCTTTCTCCTGACCAAGCAAGAATGGGTGAATTTATCAACTTTGCAGATTCTCCGTTCCTCAAAAGTTTGCATGAAAATTCATGAATGTTTCCTGCACACTTCTCCCAATGCATGCATCACTTCTTTCTTGTTTCAAATGATTTTCCTTATATGATGTGCATTGAAGGCTGTTTTCTCTAACATATGCATTTTAATCGTCACCGAGTGTGAATTCCAGAGAATAATGGAGTTCAAATTTGTGGAGTGGTTCAGAAGTGCAAAATAGGAAAGTTCAAGCCATGAACTGGATGAATTCTTCTTCGGTGCTTGAATAGAGGTACAAGCAATGTGCCTTACTAGGTGAGTAAAAATAGGGAAAAGGGAATGTCCCCCTTTTGCACTCAGCTATTCACTCATGTTAGTGAGCAGAGAGGCAGCGTCCTTGGATGCTGTTCAGTTGGGGATAAAAAGCTTTAAAGGAGTCCTTTGTGCAAGAGCATCAGTGGTGGAGACAAGCCAGTCCTACTTTCCAGATGGTAACTTAGTTGTACCTCCATTTCCAGTTTTTCTGGAAAGTAGACAGCATTTCCCCCGCAATGATGCTACATCCCTGGCATGAGTGGGGAAGCTTTTGCAGCCCAAGGGCTGGCTTCCATTTCAAAGATACTCGTAGGGTCTGAAATCCAGTGGTAGGCAGGAAAAAGGGTGAGGCCAAATGTGCAAAATTAGACCACCATGGCATAGCTTGAAGTTCTTACAAAAGCTTCTTAATGAAGCTTTTGGAGAGAGATTTTCAGACTGCCCAAAAGCCAGACAGTCACCCAATCATCATTGCTTGGCAGGAGAGAGAGTAGGACCAGGTGTCCTGGATGGGAATTTAAAAATTCGCAGGTTGCCCACCTTGAAATGCAACACTTTGACTACTACAACACTCTGGAGAAACTCATATAAATGATCAAGAGAAACAGTAGGAGATACGTAGGAAATAACAGCACAGCTTGTCCCTTAGAAATGTCTACCAATGACCTTCCTTGATTTTCTGCACCAGCAATTTAAGATAGGTGGTTAGTACTACACAGAGATGCTGTGTATGATGCTCCTTGCATACATTCATCTCAGGTCTTCAGGATATGCAAAGCAGCAAAATTCAAGCTTGTTGAAATCCTCAAATCTCATCTTGAAACTTGTTGTAATTCAAATTCATAACAAATTGCAAGCTTTGTTTCCCCTGTCCCACCATTGCATTTTTTAGGAATAGACATCCTGTGTCCATTTTTCTAAATGTGGGAATCAGCTCTGTACATCTTTGAAGTGAATTTGTTCTTCTCTCATTGATTAAAAGTAGCCTGGCTCCTTTTTTCAAATGTAGCAACAGTACAAAACAAATTTTCAGGAGATCAGCAAATCACACTGCAATTTGCAAATATACGGACCTCAACCACAGATTGCATCCTAGTCTGGAAAGTGGGCAGATCCTGATCAGAAACAAACCAAGATGAATTTCTGAAGCTTCCCCAGTCACCATGTAAAGGTGCATGATACAGCCATCTGGCTGAATCTTTCATCTTGCACCGGATCGAGGCCAGGTCAGGAGACTGCATGGGAAAGTGTGAAAGAAATCTGTTCACAGATGCCATTAATACATGTTGAACATGTATTCCAACTTACCACCGACTGTCCCTTCTTGAAAGAGTGCACATTATTCTCCCAAAGGATGCAATAATCAGATGATGCTTCCAAGCTCAGTACACCTAACTGGATTGTTTCTAAGACTGCTATTATAATGAGAGCCCGAACAAAGAGCACTCAGTTTTACTGACAGTTCTGATTATAATATATGTGGTGTACACATAGCTTCCTTTTATGAATGTCTGTTTCTTCATGAGAAGCAGTCATGTGGACTGCAAAGGCTATAACAGAGCCCAACCCAATACAATGGAGATGTGTTTTTCTGACAGTAGGCTATAATAGCTAACTATACATGCAAATTCCAGCTAATATAGCTTCTGTTCATTGACTATCTGGATTCACCCATTAGATAGCTTAATCCATCACTTGCTATGCATTTGGTGCTCTGTAATGACTTTATAAGACAATAATCCACATTATTTCCACTGCCATTATTGTTATATATCATAATTTAGCTGGGATTTCTCTTGGTATATTGTTAAGGTAGCAAGTTTCCATACTAAAGAAATCATACCTGAGTTTTTCTACAGGGAGAATCCATTGTATCTGCTTTCAGTTTGAACACAGAATTGAGATCTGAGCACTACATAAAAGAAACTTTCTGTTCTTGATTTTTCATAACATAACCTCTAGGTGGCACAGTGGAATAGCAGAATAGTGCAACTACACTGTGGAAAAATGTTTTTCTTTCATTTTTACAAAAGATACCACATTTTCCCTTCTCTAAAAACAAGCAAGCAAGCATGCACATCACGTGATAGAAAGTACTATTCAAAAAGAGAATCAAAACTGGAAAGTCATAATATTACTTGAAGAACCAATAAACAGCTAAGAGGAAGACATGGCAAATGCACAGTAAAAGCTTCATGTAGAAAATGTCTGCATCTCATTGTCTGAAGTTAGTAGCAATTGTCCACACTCCTTAAAAAACAGCCCACAAAGAGTGCATTGATTCCAGTAATTATCTTTTTCAAGGAAAGTGGAATGTTTTGGGCTTCAATTGCTACAGTCTGGTTAGACATCTTTAAAGTTGAGTCTATGGGGTAGGGTAAATACACTTAAAATTAATTGAATGCCTTGAATTGTTTCTGTTAGGTGTTAGGAAAAAATTGTTTCCTTTATTTTCACCTGGCAAGTATTTTCAGATGCTTAATGCCCTCTTTTGTGTGTTCTGTGCAGGTCCATCGCGTCACAAAGAAGGTTGGGAGGAATCCGGCTCCCTCCTACCCGTTGGACTGCTCTCTCACGCTTGACCCTGATGTGCGAAGCAAGCCAACCTGAGCAGAAGTCTGCAGTGCTCACGGAAGCTCGTGAAGCCCCTCTTGTGCAACCCCGCAAGGCTCCTCCACTGCACCACAGCATACGAAGCCTCCAAGTCACATCTCAGGCTGTGTTGCTGAAACATCTGCAACGTTTGGCCCTCTAGGTTTGGCCCAGCCACTTCTACAGCTTCAGGGCCTCCTTTGTTATTTGGGAGCATCGACTGAGGCAAAACACCTCCACTGGCCCACAATTCACATTTATAAATATCTATTATTGGTGAACAAACATCATATACTGGGTCTGAAGCAAGAACGGCATAATGAATTGCAGAGGTGTGTTTTGCTTCATCAGTGGAGCACCTCATTGGCATTGGTTCTGGAAGGGGTAATGGATTGTGGGTTATGTTCAACAAAGGCTGATTTTTCAACTTTACTGGATGGCACACCATCTTTTCCACAAGGACTCAATTCAATCAGCTAATCATTGGACATGTGGAACACCCAATGCATTCCTTTAATCGCATTTTGGAAGGACCCAATGGCTGCTTCCTTTTGGGAAGAGATAGTCATTCTGAGACATTTTGTGATGGAAAGTAATTTAATATTTATGGGTATATGTGTACTTCTTAATGATCCACCTGATCCTTCTAGTGTAATGCTTCATCGATGCAAATGGATTCTCCATGCCCTTTTGACAGTTAAAAGACTAGAAACACAATGGGCATTCAACTTTCAAATGGGTGCTTTTTAGGGGCAATTTATGAATGAACAAATTGATGAAGATTTGGACTGCCTTTGTTGAAGCTGATGCATAATTATCTCTAATACTTGTAATATATCTTAGTATAGATAGAACATATTGGGTAATAGACTATATGTGTGTTTAGGTTTATATATATATTGCAATAGCTCATGTGGCTGGACATCTATCTTAAGGATTGGTACTTCTTTGCTTTTAAGCTTTGAAATTTAAGGCCATCGTCCCAAACACAATTATTTGAGATGTTTCACTGCTAGTAAATGTCATTGATTTCAATTAGGGTGAGAGTGTAATTCTTCACAAAAGTAGCTGAAGCACAGTCTTGGTTTTCATGTTCTGTTGCACAAACAAAGCATTCCTGCTTGCTAGCAAGAGAGCTGCAATCAGTCTGCCGTATCTTTTGGCTGGATAGAAGCTCCCCAATTTGTTAGCTTGGATTCTATAGCAGACCACCTGCTTATCATTAATGATGTGACCTTCAAGTCAATACAGTGAAAATGTTAAAACACTGGCACTCCAATTGCCCTAGTTTGATGGAACCAAGTGGATGGGAAGAATATTTAATTTATGAGAATTTTTCATTCCTGCTGAGGCGGGGACCTATTCCTAACATGCAAAGTGATGTAAATGAGAACTAGGGCTTCTTGGGTTTCACTTAATCCATTTTGCATGCAAAATGATTGATTCATTTTTCCTCTCCCCTCCACATCCCCCTTTCCTTGTGTGTCATAGCTTTTAACATTCCCATAAGCCTGCTGGCAGGAACCATCTCCTATAATTAATTGTATATAAGCTGATCCAAGATTCTTTTTGGTCAAGGACAGGATCAAAAGACTTCAAAATAACAGATAGATACAGTTGGATGCTTGTTGGAATCTAGATTGTGAATTTTAGTGCAAATTGATCCGAACCTTCCAAGCCAACCAGTACATTCCTCTCCAGCAGAGCCTTAATTTTGCAAACATTCAGATCTAGCTCAAAGCAGCTATCAACATGCATTCAAAAATATGCGTCGTCAGATAAAGTGCATTTGGAAATGTGCCTTTTAAGAGAGTGTGCACATTTAAATGCTTCTGTAAATGAGATTTTCATACATATTTTTAAAAATAAATAGTAAAGTAATACCCAGATGGGATAGACTTAGAAAACCCATGCAAACCGAATCGGCACTGGGACTGGACTGATCTTTCTCCTGGAGAGTAAGGAAAGGCTCTGCAGCCCAGACTGGGGCCCTGCTGGATCAAACAACATTGCACTTGCTCCAGCACCGAGTTCCTCCAAACCTGGCCATCCACAAGCTACTGAAAGCTCCCAAGCTGAGCATAAAGTTGAATATCTCCTCTTTCCTACAGCTGGAAACCCAGGGCTGGACCTGAGAGCTGAAGCCCATTGCCAAGAGGGATCTCCAGGCTGGGACACTGCATCGGCCCTCTGGAGCTCACCAGATCTGCTGCTCTTCATGGGAGCATCTTTGGTTCCTTATACTAAAGAAGAGAGCCGCTAGCCACCAATGTATTCCAGGTCAACCAGGATGGGCAAGTTGGTTGGGCACTCACTCCAAAATAGCAGGAATGCAGAAGCAGTTATCCTCCTTGGAACAGAGGGTGAGGGGAAAGAAAAAATATGGGACTGGTATGCATTATAACTGGAATAGTTCACAGAAGACCATCTTGCTTCTGGAGGCCCCCAGAAGACCATCATGGGTCAAGGTCTTATTACGGGGCAGGACCTCTGGGTGCAGCAATGACACCCCTGTTTTCACCCAACCAAAGGGCAGCTTGTGGGGACAGCTGCCCCCCAGATTAAGCTAATGCCAGCATCCTTTCAGGTGTGCTTGCAAGGATAGCTCTGAGTGCAAGCATCACATGTTGTGTACAGATGTGATCTTGGAAGTTTTGGTACTTCCCTCCTGGAGACTTTCCAGACATGGCTAGACCTACAAGCTGCTGGGGAAGAAGTCATTATTTGATGTAGGATTTGCATCCCATCCTTCAAAAGACCTTGGGGTAGATGCATGTGTTATGAAAAGTAACATTAAGTCATTTAATGTGCTATTTTAAGTATCTACCACAGATACCTGGGGTTTCAAAGCAAAGGGGTCGTTTGGGTGCAGCCCACTGGGGATGCAAAACTCTGACTCTTCCATTCAGAGCCCCAGATCTGTGGGGCGCCCACTGCCCCACCAGCCTGCTCCCCACAGGCTCCTGCTGAAAAAAGGTACGGGGGCTTCAGGCTCTCGTTTGCGTCCGACTGCTGGCTTTCCGCCCACGTGTGATTCACCACACACACCCTGAATCTTTCTGTATGAGCTATTTTCCTGAAATCAAACACCTTCCTCGCCCTGTCTGTGCAACCCTTTTTACAACGAGGCAAGACCTTAATGGACAGGACCCTTTAAAGACACAGAAAGAGGGAGAAAGGAGTGCAGCTGCATTGCATGGTATGTTGTACATCGCAAGCAAACAACTGCACTGTGTCTTCTAGCGCTGCACATGAGCAGGTGCAAATTTGTGGTCACAGGGGTCGTTTGCTTATCTTTTGGCTGGCTCCTTTTTGCCCTGCGGAGCTGCCTGAGCGCTGGATCTTCGCAAGAGCTCACACTGCCCGTTCCAAAACCCCGTGGCCGCCTCATCTCAGCAATCAGGACAACTCCCACCTGCGACGCAGTCACATGCAAGGTTTTCTCCGAGCTGGGTTTAGTGGGATTCCCTTCCTTTGTGAGTCGTAGGCTGCAGCTGCATTAATATGCTCTGGAACAGTTCTACCCTGAAAGGCATCCTAAAATAAATTTAAATAAAAGAATTCAAGTGAGTATTTATTCAATAGTGCATCCATGGACTAAAGAAAAATAGTACTCGCTGTAGCTGCTTCTAGATGTCTAACCCCAGGCAATTCTAATCAAAATTCCAGATCTCTTCATTAGGAAACAGGTTACAACAAGGGGGGGGGGGAGGTTGTGTCGGTGCCAAAGTTTTGAGCGCTGCTTTATCAGTTTATACTCTTCACCACCATTTCTTCGTAATATCTTGCTTGATGACAAAAGATCTGGAAATTTGCATATTTCTGTGATCTTTGAATGGGTCTCATCGAATTCAGAATTTTATAATCTAATTCGGGGGAAGGATTTTAAGTTCCTTGCAAGTGGAAGAGTATACATGCAAAGTGGTGATTGATGATGATGATGATGATGATGATGATGATGATATTGGGGGTTTTCTTATAGCCATCTCATTTTTTATTTTCAGTGTGATTCGGAGTCACTCCCCAAAACTTCATTTATTCGTTTTGGTGGTTTAATCTCTCCCTGCAAAAAGATACCCTTCCAAAAACCTGCTTAAACCACAATGTAATTTTTGTTGTTGTTGTTGTTATATTATTATTATTATTATTATTATTATTATTATTATTATTATTATAACATTTCTATGCTGCCCCTTGCCGAAACCTTGGGGTGGCTTACAACATGATAAAATACATTGAAATACAATAGTACATAATAAATTACCATTAAATACAAAAATACAAAAAATACATTGATTTACAAATATAAAATTAAAATTATCAGTATAAAATAAAAATATAGGAGGAGAAAGAGAAGGAAGAAGAAGTTGCCCTGGCCAGATCATATGTTTTAACAATTGAAATGATGTTAAACCTCAGGATGTATTCTTTCTCCATTGCTAATGGAGTTTATGATTGATCAGCTGACCACATAATTCACAAAAATGTCCTTTGTTTTTATTGGATAGATGGAGATTCACAACAGAAGTGTAGCTTTCAGCTTGCAGAAGGCTTGGGCAGGGGGGGGTGCTATTTTGCATATCAAGCTGGCATCAACAGCCTCTGTTTTATGGACACAATGTGTTAATTGATGGACAGGAGGGAAGGAGAAAGCGAAATGTGATATACATTCATGTCAACTGTAGCTCTGGAGTCTGCAAAATGCTGAATTCTGTTTCCAAGCATGTGCTCAGTTCAAGAAACTTTCAAATAAATAGCACTTGGCATTAAATGGAGGTGATTATTTGATTTTTAAAATGATGCCTTTTGCAGAAATGCTGCAGAACGGTAGATGTTTGGATGTGGGAGGTTACCCCAACCAGTGAAATAAATGGCAGAACATCTGAGTCTCCAGCGTCACAACTCAGCACTGCTTTTCCAAGGGTCATAAAATAATATCTCTTTGATTGATTACTACCAAGATGAGAATTGCACCTTCCCGTTGGGGTTCTCTAATAGCCTCAAACTCAATTCTAGGCTGTAATTCATTTCAAGATTGTTATCTGTGTTTGCCTCACATCCTTACACAACCATATGCTGACACAGATGTTGCCACACTTTCTTTGGAATATACAGCTTGATATTTATTTACTAGCCAATGAAACTTCCATTCAGGCTGCAAAGATGTAGGCTTGTTACAGCGACAGGAAAAGACTGTGAAGAAGCAACAGGATTTCGATAGTCCTGCTTAAAGCCGTGTGTGCAGATTAGTGGGCTGCTCCATGCTTGAACTCTGCCCTGCCTTGTTCCTTTGACTCCTAAATCTGCTATCGACATGTCAACCATTTTCAGAGATTTTTTTACTGATCAGAAAGCATTGGGCCATACCTGTGACAAATTTCAGGTCTTGCTGATGGTATACCTTTGAGGAAGAAATGCACAAAATTCTTCTGTTCATCTGTGTATCTCCACACACACCACCTTCCAACATTCCCTTTCTATTTATTTATTAGAGTTAGATGCCACTTTTTCGTTACAATGAACTTACATCATTCTCCTCCAGCTGCCCTCAATCTGGTCCCTACAACAACAACCCTCTGAGGTAGGCTGCACCAAGAGTGTATGATTGGCCCAAGGTCACTCAGCTGACTCCATGGCCAAGCGGGGACTAGAACCTAGATCGTCTGAATCCCAGTCCTGCGCTCTTCACCACTACACCACACTGGCTCTCTGGTATTCTGCATGATACCAGTATTCCTAGTATTCAGTGTATCTTGCATTCCAGTTCCCCAGCCAGTGTGATCATAGGACAAACCCTGATGGATCAAGACAAAAGGTTTGTCCAGTTTTCTTGGATACAGTGGCCAACCGGTTGCCTCTAGAAGGTCTTCAAGAAGGATGAGGGGACCATAGGCCTCCAGTACCCCTCTTCCCAGCAAGTGGCTTTAGGAGCATGATTCCTCGGACGGTGGAGATGGCACACAGGCACAATGTCTCGTGGCCACCGATAGTTTGATCTTCAGTGCTTTTGTGCAATCCAGTTTTAAATCTCTCCAAGATCAGAACATCTGGCAATAGCCTCATCCTTTGCTGTCAGCTCTTGGGAAATGAATGCCTCAACTCATCAAGGTGTGCTGGATTTTTGTACACTGATGTCCAGTCCCTTAGCCAATTGGAAAATCTGCTAGCTGTTTCAGGAATTGGTATGCAGCTCGTATTTGCTTAGAAACATGCATGCATGCTCCTCTGAAAGCTAGGAACAAGAGTGCGTATCCACGGAAAATGGATGCAGATGCTTCCCCGCTTCCCTACGCACCTCATTCCCATTTCCTCAGGTTTTGCACCAAGGACAATTTGCGACAGTTTCCGAGCGTGTGCCAATTTCGGCAGTTGACAGACTCAGCCTTCAATTTTGGTCTATGGAGGAAATTTCCCCTTGGCCATGTTGGCTTTGTGCATTTAGCACTACAATCACAAACAAGATCAGGAGCTGAACGAGAGCCAAGGAATGACAGCCAGGGTGGCATGGTGGTAAAGAGTGTGGGACCGGGACTCCAGCGGTCTGGATTCTAGTCCCTGCTTGGTCATGGAGCCAAGTGGGTGACTTTTGATGCTCAGCCCAACCTACCTCACAGGGTTGTTGTTGTGAGGCTAAAGATTGAGAGCAGCAGGAGGAGAAAGACGTGAGCCGCCTCGAGTTCCTTGAAAGGAAAAAAAGGAGGGATATAAATATGATGCATAAATAAATAATAAGTAATTCTTATTTTACTTGCATCTCCCTGGCCAATTTCACTAAAACTTCTAAAGGCAGAAGCAAGGGCAAAGCCGCATATAATGCTAATAGCAGCATATATAGCTGGGGTTGATCCATATTTTACTCTCATATACGCACGTACAGCCCTGATTTGGATTGGGACCATGGTAGGCCCTAATCCAAAGGGAGAGTTATGCTTAACACAGCCACACACGCACCCTTGGTCCCCATATCCAAGTTTGCTCATTTTTGGCATGTTGCCTTTCCCCTTGCCTCTCTGGCCAAATGCAGCCAGTAGACCTGCTTCCAGCCAGGAGAAGACCCATGTTGCCCCTCCTTGCCAGAGGGCTGCTCCAAATGAGGCCTCAGTAAGAAACAAGGGACAGCTACCCCAGTTCAATATCACAAACATAGTGAAAGACACAGAGAATCAAAGCCAGGCCCAGGAAGAGTAAATTTTCTCAGATCTGCTTATCTGGACTGAGGCTTGGAGCTTGTTTTCTCACACATCCACCTAAAAGAAACCCAAAAAACCTCTCACGTTTCTTTTCATCTGAGTAGGAAGACATTTGGGTAAATCATCATCAAAACCTGAACCCTACCTATGCCTAACTGAGCATCTGGGGACACCTTAAACACTAATGAATGTGTAATTTCCCTGAGCTAAGTGCACTTCAACCATGGGGTGGTTGGTTTCATTTTTGGGATCTGCAGGGACTTTCTGGCCCTTTCTGTCTCTGCCTTTCAACCTGGTTCTTTAAAAAAAAAACCAGCCCAATGAGAAAACATTTGAGGATAAAATGCTTGATTAGGCTATCCTTGGTTTGCCTGGTTTAGAAAGATAATTGAAAACACAATGGATTGGTGAGCGGGGGCGGAGGGGGAGCAACATCCTCTGCAAGCACATGCCATTTGAAATCTATAGCACATCACCTATATTGGCAGCGCACATTGCTTTAATTACATAAGTACAATCCTTCTGCTAATGCAGTGCAAACACAGGACGGAGCGATATTGTCAGCTATGGATTCTATCATACAGCTGAGATTGTATTTTGGTGTGCTTTCCATGAAAACATCCCGCTTCTCCAGCCTCGCCTCCTACAAAACAACCTTCTGCAGAAGTTCACTGGCTCTCATCCTCACGAACTACTATGCGGAGAGGGCCAGTTTCCTGAGACAAGAGATCTCTTGCAGAAATTACTGGAGTCACCATCGCCCACTGGGGAGGATGGGTGTTGCAGACAAGCACGATGGGAAGACACCAGATCACCCTGTTTTCATGCAGGGTCCAAAATTCGACCTCCCGATAGCGCTAGGAGAGAATCACATCAGAAACCCAGAAGAGCTAACTCCCGCACTGTTGACAGCACTCGCCCAGTTCCATAAAGGCACGTTCCTAGATCCCTGCAGGGAATACTGAGTGAGAAGTTCCACTTTTGCCATTTTCATGGGCAGCGTGGTACACAAGTCCCAGCAGATCTGCTCTGATCTGTATTCTCTGGCCTGCCAGGCCCTAGCGTAGCTAATCTCAATAGAAAGAACACAGCCAGGAGTTCTTGTAAAACCTTCAGCTGCCAGTTTATTAACCTCTTGTTATTTCATTCACCAGAGTAGAAGCCACTCCTTGGAACACTGTAGAGGATTTTATTTGCTATGTTGATGCCTATTCGATATCATGAGGTACACAGTAATTATTATAATTACGTGCATTGCTTAGGCTACCCTGCTAAATAACAACCAGTTGTATTCAGAAGTCATAATTGTTGCATCCAGACTTTAAAATAAAATCTAATTAGATGTCAACTTATCCTTCTAACCTCCCCGTCCTCCAACCGGCCTGGCAAGGAAATTGTCCAGCTGGTGGGCATGGCTCATGCATTACAACATCTCTGCACATGTATTGATATGAGGAGGAAAGAAATGGGGACGTAAAGTTGATGGCATAAGCTGAGAATGTATGGAGAGACCTCTGGTTAAGCTGATCTTGCCTTACCTAAATGGGTGCCCAGCAGAAGTTTTGGACTACAATTCCCTACTGTTCTAAGCACTGGCCATGCTAGCTAAGGCTGATGGGAGTTCATGTCCAAAATATTTGAAACCAACATGACACTCCACCTTCAAAATTTGCATTTGTCCAGACTTCAGGATGGAGCTTTCCAATTGCATGTATATATATTAGGAGAATGAGTGCACCAAGAGCCAGGCATTAGTGAAAACATTAAAAATGAATTGCACCGAGGAAGCTTGCTCTCAGAAATAGGCATATCAGCACTAGAAATGAACAAAAACGTATGCGATTTTCCATGTGAATATTTTTAAAACTCTCCAACTGATTGGGGCAACTTCTCTAAGACCATTTTACAAACTAATCAAATGCAAAAGTTCCTGCAGAGCTGATGTGAATAACTGCCATTATTATGATAGCTAATTTAAGAATTATTATCATTATTAGCAATAGTGCTCCATGTTTCCACTGAACAGCACACAATGACGTAATGCAGTTCAGAATCACTGTTGCTCACCAGCACATGCACAGTGAGTTGAATCACACAGTGGCTTGCACAATCAAGCCACTGTTGCTTCCTTTCATGGACCTGACAACAAATATTTATAATCCTGCTGACTTTCAGGGCTGTTTACTTACAAACACCTGCATTCGGCTCCCAAGACAAACACAAAGTCTGGATCCTTGCACCCTGCCTAGCAGATGCAGAGTTCTCTGAACATACTGAAAACCAATGACAAAAACCCAAACCAGGTTTCCAGCACTGCAGAAATATTTGTAGAAATGTGGACCTGAAAAACTTTCAAATAGTCCTTATCTGCTGAAATACTTGATAGATCCATTTGCTTATTGCACTGGAAACTAACCAGTAGGGAGGCAGAGCAAGCAGTCCACAGCCAAAGCAGAGGTAGCCAACAGAAATCCCAAACTTTCTTCTCTCCTGAACATACACACAAACCATCCTTCAAACTGCCTTTCGCAGGGAAAGGTTTGTTCTGTTCTTGACCGAACTGCGTCAGTACTTTATCAAGGCATGTGAGAAACTCGCTTCTGTTCAGTGGACCATGCTGCCACATAGTGGAAGTCCAGGGCATGCCGGCTTCCACATTCCCTCTGCAGTGTGTCCCACATCTGTAAAAGATGGAAATAATGAGGCTTGTTTGTTCCTGTAATAATTAACGGTGCATTTGCGCTCCACGTGGATCCCTGTTGATGTTTACTGTTTCATCAAGTATGATGGATGCCTTGTGTTTGCCAATTCAGATTAGCATAATTTCTTAACCAAGGGACCCATGAAAAGGTTCAATTATGAAGCAATCTCATTAATACCAGGGCTTGTTAAACTAATAGAAAGAGACAGCCTCAACAGTTCTGATATGGATACATGTGCTTCGAATATAATTAATAGAGAAGGATTCCCGCCCCCCAAAACAAACCAGCATTCTATGAAATATGACATTCCAGAATAACCAAGTTAATAGATGCTACCATGCCAGAAAACCAGTGTTTCTTGGACATTTATGTAGTTTACACTCATCTTTTTTCATTAAAAAGACAGAAATACATTTCACCCAGCAAATTCTATCAATTCTGGGGTAAACTGCAATCATACCCTTGCAATTTCCTCACAGATTAGTTCATTTCCATGTAGTGGTTGCCCCTTCCAAATATTTGAAACTGGATTAAGCACTTGCGTCCATTAACGACATCTTCAGTTGTGTTTGAAAAGATTGTACTGGGCTTTGGGGTCTCTTGCAACATGAATTCAAACTTGATATTTTTGCACCCGAGTTCTGCAATATTCTTTTGCATTTTCATATGGTTCAAAGCAAAGGCTGAACAGTTCAATCTTTAGCCACTTCAGAGAGAGGATTTGATGCCATCCGTATCCATTAAGCATGCAGAAACCATATTCCAAGATGACAATCAGACATTGGATGAACTTAGGTGATCACTCCAATTTTTACAATTCTTCATTTTAATTTTATTATTTTTTGTGCCTGTCCAACACTAGCCATTATCTTCATGCATCTTTGTCACACGGTCAGCAAATGCATACCAATCAAAATTATTGTAGGCATCTTTCCATTTTGGGGAGATTTGGATCTTACAAAGCATCCCATTGCAACACATAATATGCACAGAATGCCTTAGGAAGTAGTCTTTTAACTGGGGGTGCCATGGATGCAACTGAGTACCTTCTGGCCGAGAAGTAGAGGAGCTCTCACTGATCTTTGATCACTAACTCAAGATGGCAAAAGCACCATCCTGAACCACTTAGGAAGCTATTACCCATCTGTTTTTTTAGTGATAGCATTGTGTGAATATAGTCTTAATGCTTTTATAAATGTAATGTGTGCGTGTGTGTGTGTCAAACTATTAAGGACATTTTTCAAAGTATGGCAAGTAGGATATAAACTGTTAAATAAACAAGCAGAGACAACAACAGCTCACATCTCAAAGAGATGGATCCAGATTTATGCAGGACCACCTGCAGGGATAGAAGCGGACCTCCCTATCACTCCTTCCCATGGGAGACCCTCCAGATGCCTGGAAATGCTGTGAGGAGCACCAATGCATGGGATGAGCTATTCTGTGTGAAGGGAGGAGACGTCTCTCCAAATCAGATGGAGTAACCCAGTTCTGGCAAAAGCAGATCTGGGCTCCAACCCAGCCAATGTAGTGGCTGTAAAGTTGCACTGAAGCTCAGCAGATCCAGGTTCTAGTCTCCAGTCAGACTTGAAACTCACTGGGAGACTGTGGACTAGACTAACCCACACCTACCTCTTGGGTTGGCTGTTGAGAGAAGCAGCTGAACCTATTTTGCTGGCCACAACATCTTTCAAAGGATGCTGAGATGCTGGGAGCTCCAGGCTTGTTTCCCATCACCCCCAGGTAGAGTGAAGAATGACCTCTTCCCAGAATTCTGGAGAGCTTTCTGCATCCCCGGAATACCTGGCAGTTGGAAACAAGCAAACAAACTCACCAAGGGAGAATAAGTGCAAAACATAGCAGCTTTCCCAATGCACTTTTTCAGGGACAGACAGGAATTCCGTACCCCAAGCACATGCTTTGCATGTAGAAATTCCCAGGCTCAGCTGGTTCAAGAAGGCACCAAAAGCAGGCAGCCTTTCTGGGAGTGGGGACTGGAGATCCCATCTGGGATACAGAGGGCAGGGGGCTTGGCCAGTGCTGGAAGGACAGGCCCCTCTTCCCAGTGCCGGCCCTGTAGCTTCCTACAGTGCACACCAAACCCGTGGAGGTGATCTGCAGATTATGAGGCCTGAGAGGCAGCCACCAATGGGATGGGCAATCTCTCCCCTTCTGATCTGAGAAAGGCACGAATCTCTGTGCATCCCTCCACTAGTGGAAGGAGAAAAATAAGGGGCAAGGACATCGGGGGCACATGAGGTCCTCTATGAGACCCGAGAAGCTTAGGAGTTCAAGGCAGATCCACAAGCCATACACCTCTATCCATCCCATGCTGCACAGCCTTGGCTGCCTAAGGCAGCAGCCTCAGTGTGTACAACGGAAGGGCCGGCCCTGCCAATTCTGGTGCACTAAATGGACCAATGGCCTAACTGCAAGGCAACTTTCCAAATTCCTGTGCAGACCACAAGTGCAATCAGTACCTGTGCTGGAGTACCTGATGGAACTTAAGAGAATAGCCTGATGTTACAGGTCCGGTTCTCTGGGTGAATTTGAAGAGCTCAGTTCAAGGAGTTCCACCGTTAGACAAGAGCAGAGATCAAGCACCAAGCATCATGCCCAAGGACTGGACTCAGAACAATATTGCCCTGCCTTCACAGCTCTCCAATAGAGATAAAACCCAAAATTACCATGTGTCAGGGCATCTGCAAAGCATTGTGAGCATGTATATCATGCGAATTTAGAAGCTTGTCTGACCGTCTTAAGTCATTTCAATAAAATGGAACAAGTGGCAAATTCAGGACATTGCAACAATTTGTAAATACTAAGAAGCAGAGACATCACCCTGCCGACAAAAGTGCATATAGTCAAGGCTGTGGTTTTCCCAGTTGCAATGTATGGCTGTGAAAGCTGGACCATAAGGAAGGCTGAGCGTCGAAGGATTGAGGCCTTTGAATTGTGGTGCTGGAGGAGATTCCTGCGAGTCCCTTGGACCGCAAGGTGATCAAACCGGTCAGTCCTAGAGGAGATCAACCCTGACTGCTCTTTAGAAGGCCAGATCCTGAAGATGAAGCTCAAATACTTTGGCCACCTAGTGAGAAGGAAGGACTCCCTGGAGAAGAGCCTGATGCTGGGGACAATTGATGGCAAGAGAAGAAGGGGACGGCAGAGGATGAGGTGGATAGGTGGAGTCACTGAGGCAGTTGGTGTGAGCTTGAGTGGACTCCGGGGGATGGTGGAGGATAGAAGAGCCTGGAGGAATGTTGTCCATGGGGTCGCAATGGGTCAGGCACAACTTTGCGACTGAACAACATCAACAACAATTTGTTAACAATTCACCATGGCTCCTCACACCTCCTTCCTCCTGCTATTTTTTCTTTTCTACATTAAGAACCTCTGTTTTAAAGACACACTCCCACCCTGCTCATGAGACCTGCATTGTTGTTGGCATTATTTGAAATCAACAGGACAGGATTTTGAGCTCAGTTTGGTTTTGGCTTTTTGGTTTTTAAATTACCAGAATTGTTTGAGAACAGATGAAAGATGCATATTGTGAATCTCTCGATGTTGTAAAATATCCAGTGACTCACAGCATCCTAGCAGAAACCTCGGAATTAAGCCCCCTCTAAAAAGAAAGTGGATCCAGTGTTCCCAGGAGAAAGCATTTTTAAAACGAAAACAAAATGCAAAAGAATAACATAAGGATTAAAAGCCATCCTTGGTTTTGCTGTTAACATTTGTCAGAATTCGTGTGTGTGCGTCTTTTTTTCCCAAGTAGTGTAATGAAACCTAATAAGCAAGAGTGCCTGTTTGCTAGATTAATTTCAATTTGTAAATGTTGATTAGTTCCATGCAAGTGTGTAATGATCCAGCAGGGAGGAAAATATGACACTGGAAATGGATTTCAAAGAATACAGCAGCTGTGCTTGAAAGCTCCACTGCGTAGAGTTACAAAAGAGGCACAGTTCACTTTGGGAATGATCGGTTCTTTCAGAAAAGGGGAAAAAAAGGAAAGGGAAAGTGCCGACGTGTCTTTTCATCTTACAGCAGAAGAGATCCTTGAATGTTTAAAGGCGTATCGTTCATCTGCCATTGTGCAAAACTTCCAGTTGTCCTAAAGTGGGATCTCCAAATAGATGGATTGTCTTCGTCTGCCAGAACAAAAAGCAGCAACTTCTGCATCATTGTTTTTTGGGGCAAAGTGGAGGATCTTAAATTCTATCATGTTCCAGCGTGGATTCATTCCTACCACCCTCCACTCCCTAGTTTCTCTTAATCAGCCCAACACTGCCACGGAGACGGGGTGCATGCCTAGTGAGCACCCCGGCCTCTCTTCTCATGGAGAAAAAACCAAGAGGTCACCCTCATTCAGTCTCTTCCCACTGGGCACCTCACACGAAAGTCCATCTGCAAAATGCGCACACTTTGGAGTCCTCCTCTGGGCGCCAACTCCGAGGGAGGTGCAGAAGTGGCAACGATGGGGAGGGCTTTCTCAGGGATGGCCCCCTATCTATGGAATAACCCCACCACCACCACTGCCGCCCTGCTGGTGCCGCCATCTTTTCGAAGCCCAGTTAAGACAGCCCTCTTTTCGGAGGTTTTTAAGGATTTACTCAGTCCCCTGCAGAGTCACGCTTTTTACCATGCTTTGTATGGTTTGTTTTCTCATCTGTTTTTAGCTGTTTAAAACTTTTATTTTTTTCTGATTTTTCTGATGTTTCTCATCATTTCTTTTATCATTTGTTTTTAAAGGATTGTGTTAACTGCTCAGAGAGCTTTCATTTGGGGCAGTATAGAAACAAAAAAGGAGGAGCTGGCAGTGATGGCAACTGCATTATTTTATTTTATTTATTTTATTTTACTTTATTTTGCAATGGCAACTTTCTTGTCTTTCAGCCTTGCTGCTCACCGAGAAATGTCTCCTGGGCCAGCCCTAGCATTCCACTGAGTGAATTAGCCCTTTGCAGGTAACCAGATAAATCACCTGCCCCGTTTTTTCCTCTATGGTGAGATGTCCTATATTTTCCATTGATAGTTAATTCTAAATCTGCCTCTGCACTTATGAACGAGCACATGCAAAGGCTCGTTCATGGGCCAGGGGTCACTGCTTATCCTGTCCTGACCAGGTCACCCTGGCTCAGCTCTCTTCCATTGCTATTTTGCATTCAGCACAAATGTCTTGTCCTTCAGGCAAAGCTCTCCACAGGCTTGGCCTTCCTTCCATCCTGTCACTGGACCATGTTTTTCCCCTCCAACCTGATCAACTTCAGCTGCCCAAAGTCTTTTTTCCTGTACAAAGAGACCCTCAAGAAACTGCCTGGCCATTCTTGAGAAAAGCCTTCTTTAGAGAAACACATCAGTAAAGTCAAAGGTCTGACTGGAACATGCTAAGAATGCCTTGTGTATCTAGAAACACTATCATACCTGCCACTCCCACTGTTGTACCTTCAGCCAGAAATAGAACAATTCCTGCATAAAAAGTCCAGCACCACGATCCACTGATGTTGCAGTTCTAAGGACTAGATGCCCCATTTGATGCAGGCTTCCAAAACTGAAGCCCTCCACTCACCCTACGCAAAGCACTTTCAGTTAAGCTGCCTTCTGACCCCATTTAACTCACTCACTTTGCTTTGGATGTGGCTAAGAACTGAGAGGTTTGCAGCTTTGGGTCTTCACACCTCCCTGACACTGCCTCATGCCTCAAGCCCCCATTTCTCCCCACTCCCAAGTTTGTGGCACTGACCTCAGGAGAAAGGATCACTGTAGAACTTTCCGTGGTAGCTGGAAAGGCTCTGGGGAAATCCACAATTGAATCTCTCCTTGGAATCTCCTTGGATCGGAATCTCCCTGCAGCTTCAGGGGCAAAGACCTACCATATCCACTGGCCCTTTGGACACTGTATTGGGCCAACAGGGTGGCTCAGATGACATTGTAAATGCATGAGAGCTCTGCCTAGATTGCAAACAGGTGCACTGAAGCTATTTCTCTTGCAACACCATTCTAAGCACATTTACTTGAATTGTCAGCATGCCGTCCCTGCTCCCCAGATCTTGGGTTCATGTTGACCAAAGGAAAAAGATTCTCACTCAAGCTCTGATAAGAAAAGGGGAATTTGGGCCTTTGCTTTGAGTGAGAATGCAAAAGGCAAAAAGCCAGTAGTCGGGCGACTTCTAAAAATGGATCCACAACCAAAGTTCTCTTCCAGAGTAGATCATTGATCACTTTTGGTCTTTCCTTGATATTAATGCTTCGGCAACATTACCAAATCACCTGAGTGTCTTCAAAAGGTTTATAAGCATTTCTGGGGGAGGGGAATCCAATCAGAAATTAAAGCTTCAGTGGGTTTTGAGTAGAAGCACTCCAAACAAGATAGACAAAGAGGAAAATGAAGAAGGCAGACTCTTCCCAGTGTTCCCTTCTAGCCAGTTGTTTCTTCCCTTCCTAAATATGGACTATTCCTTTAAGGGCCAAATCGGAGCCACAGCGACGATGCCAACAAATGGGGGACCCTGTTTCCTGAGTGAAGACATAGAAAAAAGGGAGTGCCGGTTCCCCCTGATTACTTACAAGGCATTTACTTGAGATAAGCGCTGTTTCAGTGAGTGACCTGCCAAGTACCCCAACCTGCACTGTTGCTAATTGTCTGCTTGAGAAAGGAGATTAGATTCCACCAATGGTGTCAGAGCACGAAGGAGAGATGTAAGATGCTGGCTTGGAAGCGGGAGAGGCGGTGTTTCCTCTCTTGCCTGCTCAATGGGATCTACAGCTGCATTTCATGCATAGGGATAGGCGAGGAATCTGAAGGAGGAATCTGTCGGATTTTCTCAGCTCAGCTCTTTGGACTCCAGTCCACTTTCTTGCTTCCCTGGAAGAAGAATTTGTGTGGGTGCCCAGGAGGAGAAGGATTCAAATGGAGTTTTGCTTCCGCACGTGTGACTTGCAGGCTTTGTGTACTTTGTACAAAGAGTCATGTCCATCGCAGATCTTTTGCAAAGAATGCCATGCTCTGCAGAAGGAAGATGCCAATGTTCCCGAGCACTGGCGGGCTAGAGCTCAGCTCGGCTCGCTCCCTGACCAAGGCTGAGCATGGCAAGAAGTTCTGAAAGCACAAGAGCCAGTGGAGAGCCATGCAAGCCCTTTGCCTGCTCAGCCGACAGTCCAGGTACTAACCCTTGAAGTGCAACGTCCGGGCCCTGTTTGCCTCCTTAGGGTTCTCCCGAACACAAAGGTGGAGTGACAAGCCCTTCAACTCAGAGGAGGGCTCCAAATGGAGGACTGCCCCCTTGCAAAGTAGGAGATTTACTGCTTCCTTCCTTCCCCAGGGGTCTTCTAGGTGATCATGATGGGTTGTTCCCTCATCTACTGGGCGTTTCTGACCTTGGAGGACTGCAATCTTCCATTGCCCAGGGGACCCAGTGGTCAGCAAGGTTGGAAGAGCGACCCAAGCAAAGATCGCAAGGTCTATGTGCAGGCGGCTTGTAGAAGGACGCCACCTTGTTGGCGAGTAGAGAACTTGGGCTGGACGATTTTCCCAGGCTTCTCGAGGGAAAAGAGGAAGTCTCAGCAGGGTGGACTCACCCTCGGCGGGCTCTGACACAGCTCCTTTCCTGTGTTGCGCTGTTCGAACAAGCATCCTCCGGGCACTGGCAGGCTGCCCCACCACAAAGCGCAGGTCTAACGGGGCAGGGGTGTGTTTAGCTCCAACAACGAGGTGCAGCTACCGCAGCAGCTGCACCTGCCCTCCAGTTTCCTGAAATGCATCTTTCTTGGTAGTTTTTCCTCTGTGAACACACTGCTGAACACTGCTGAGGGTGGGGCAAGGGCTGGAACAGAGCCATAGGAATGTACATGCCCCCCCACCTCCCCATGCAATCCTCACCATTACAACCTTGCAGTGTAGGCCTCAAGGTGCTTTCCATGATCTATCTGGGAGCGGGAGAGCCATAGAATTACTCTCTATGTTGTGTTGCCTATTCCCTTGAGAGTCCTTCTGGATGGAAAGAGTGAAGCCTCAAAAAGGTTTTCACGTGGAATGCTTCGGGTTCAGGATTCCAGTCACAATTCCTTTCTACTGCCATCCCCACCTGTGTTCCACTCCCCCATAGGCAGAAACATAAGCCAGCATTCTGCAGCTAGTCCTCATGGAGCACTCTTTAGGTCCTCCGCTCCTGCAGCTATTCTCCTAAAGGTGTGTTGTGCCTTCAGCAAACCTTGAAATTCCCCCAGACCTACTGGCATTTTCCTCTTCTGGATGGATAAAACTATTTTGGTGGCATAAACAATGTCAGAAAGAGAAGGAATGCTAAAAGACTTCCTAAAGCAGAGCGTCCTAGCCCCCAAGTGACGCAAACCACTTGCCGCGCATTTAACTATGCAGCCGGGTGTTTGTGGGGATGCTTGTCAGTTTAAAAAAATCATTTTACACTTATGTCTGAAAAATCAATAATTTTGATTGCATGTCAGTGAAAGTGTTCTTGGAAATGATCCTCTGAGGAGACAGGAAGCATAATCAAATCAGATCTCTGAAACAAGATGTGTCAAGCCGTACAGGATGAAATTTTGCACCTGCAAACAGCCGACCCAGGAAAGTGGCCGAGACAAATGAGCTGTGGAGGATGCAACTCCTGAACAGAGAAAAAGAGTCAGGGGGAACTCTGTGGGACCTCTTCTCCTGCCCCACTAGGCCTACACCCTCCACAGCCCAGTCGAGGGAAAATTTGGCGGGCCAAAGCCCCTGATCAGTTGGTCTGGGAGGGCTGTTTTTCTGATCGATGGGTCCTGCATGAACCAACTGAACTCTGCAACAGTTGGAAAGCATTTGTTCAAAGCTTTCAGGTAGCAAAGTTTTGACTTTTAGAAGCTCCTTGCAAATGGAGTGATGGAGAAAGAAATGTGGGCTTTGACTGGTGAGGAAGTAAACTGGAAGCATTTTGGTGGGTCAGAGGACAAGACCTGTTTAGTTAGAGTTATCTTAGATGTCCTTTGAGGTCGGATTTCTTCCAAGTAGCATGCATAAGAAAGGAAATAAAAGAATAACAGCATGAAAGCATAAAATGCTCTTTCAGGTAAGACCGACAGCTGCGAGGTGGGGAGGAACTTGGCATTGCCACTGGATTTCAAAGAAAAAACTCCTGGAAGTTAAAAGGAATTTTTAAAAAATCCTTCCCACCTGTTCTGCCCTGTTGGGCCAGAATGGAACACAGAATACCCACAGTGGGTAACCCTTGCTGGGTTCGCACAACACAACAGCCAAACAAAAGCTGCTGCTTATTGATTGGCCACCATGCCGTGTGAATCCAGCCACTGTCTATTCAGCATCGCATCAGCACCTTGGATAGCGCCCGGGCGGAAGCGGCTGCCAAGCGTTCCCACGCATGGGGAGCTGTTGTTGCAGCAAAGGGCTTCAGTCTGGTCCACCCCGCTGGATGCTGACTGCAAAAGTGAAAGAGTCAGGATCTTGTGGCCGAAGGGCAGGGCCACTGCAGGGGGAAATCCTGGGAACCACATTGTGGAGGAAAGTGTGTCACGAGGCCAGCGTAGGAAATGTTCTCGAGTGTTCTCTCGGACGTGGACTCAGAACCGAAGTCCTTCGGACTCAGAATGGCGCAGTATAACTTTTACAGCCTTGGTCCAAGTGAAGGAAAGCTGTAGGGATCCATGTGGGCTTTGCTTTAGTCACTGGCCTGAAGATCTCAAGGGCTTGTTACTTGAAGGAAGATTTCCCTTTTTTCTTTTTCTTTTAGTCTGGAGTGGGGAAGAGTGTGCAATCCATTCTGGGGGTGAGAATCTGGCCCGCTTTGTCACGGCTGTGAGTCCCAGTTTCTGGTGAACACGCCTTGTGTTCATGGGGCGCTCACTGGGAACGGAGCCCCACACGACAGCGGTGCAAGCAGTGTCCCTCTGCCATGCCATGCCGTGCGCAGCACCCTCGGCTTGGTGCAGAAGGTTCCCCGTCGCACATTCTCCACTCAGGGAGCTTTTGTGGACTTTCCATCCCCTTGGCTCGGTTTCCAAGATCAGGATGTGCATGAGAGGAAGTCCACAGATGTTAGATGGGTGGAACCTGCTGCTTGTCATCCCAACCTTCTCCAGAGAATGTGCAGAGGTGGCTTTCACTCTCTCTTCTCCCCAGTTCGATCCTGCACGGCTCTTACATTCTTGTGTTCTTCCATTGTTTCTAGCAGTTCATTCCTGCGTTCATCAACAAGGAACTCAGTCCCATTGAATTCAATGGACCCCATTCCTAGGTAAGGATGTGGAGGACTGTAGCATAAACACTGCAAAAGCTATTAAAAGCACAAGGCCCCATGGAGGGGATTTGTAAATTATTTTAGTCCCTTCGAATTACATTTCTGTTTCAAGATGAGTATTCTGGGTGTGCTCTTATTTAATATTTTACTGTCAGTATGGAAGAGACTATGCAACTTCACTCATTCATTAACCTTGATCTGCACAAAACACACCTCTGGTTTAGAACAAGCAAGAACTAATTAAGAGCAGATCGGAATTAAACCAACAAGTATAACAACAATTTGACTACCTTGTCTTCAGAGGGCTGTAATTATTTTGCTTTCTATGGCCAATAAAGTGTGATCTTGCTGTGGGGGAGAACACAGGTAATCAGTGGGCTGTCATAAAATATGACATGAAGAATCAGATACTTTTTATGGCACATTAGCTTAGCACATATTTTCCAGTCTCCTGCTTTCAACAAAAATATATGATGCCATCATTTGCTGACAACCATGTGCGTCCATAGCCTGCCCCTTTGGCTCCTTGACTACTGGGAAATCTTGCCCCTAGCATGCAGGGGAAGGCAGAGAAGGGGAAATGAGGATGACCAGCACACACACACACATCCGGAGGTGAGCAAATGGCATGTTTGGCCACAGGCTCATGCTTGGTTTTTAATAACACTGAACCAAAATTTCATGGCGAATTCTCACAGTTTGCATGTCGGAAAAACTCGAGTCTCTTTTGAGCTTGGAATTCAAGTTTGTCCTATGCGCAATGCGCACCTCCGTGTTGAAGTGAGCTGAATGTGCCTGCCACCCACAAGTTCTTCTCCTTCATGATAAACAACCTGAACCCCCTTCCCACCTGCCCCACCCTTCCCGGGTTCCCTGGATGCTCCCGCAGGTGAGTCCCAAGGACTAGCAACCTTGGGAGATGCAATGTTTGTAGGGTACTTCTGTATGGATACCACACCTCCTGGGATCTACAGGTCCCCAGGGCTCCCTGTACCTGACTTCTGACAAAGAGCTTGGACCACTGAGCTTGAAGGATGGGAAACAACTATTTCCTGGGGTGGTGGGGAGGATAGTGTTGCTGTGGTCCATTCTGAAACGAGCTGAGACGAGTTCTTTGAACTGTGTGGATTCTCTTCTGTTGACATGCAGTGGAAGTGCATAGCATCATGGTCCTGACATCAGAAGAAGACCTGGCAGGGCCATTGGCAGCTTATCCTAAGCAGAGCAGATAGGACTGCATAAAGCCAGCATAGCCTGGTGGTTAGAGTGCTGGACTGGGATGCGGGGGATCCTGGTTCTAATCCCCACTCGGCCACGAAGCTCCCTGGGTTGCTCTGGGCCTGCCCTTGACCTGGTTCACATGGACAGTGCAGCCCACAATGGCTCCTTTAACCTGCTGTAGGAGCCAGGTGGCCAATTCACACACCTGAGCTGAGCCTGACTTGAAGCGTTGTTACAACCCTACAACAGGCCATTGGTTTTGGGTGGCTTGCTAACCCGACCAGCAAACCACCATCGCCAAGTTCAGACAATACAACCTGCACCCAGTTAGGAAAATGACTTGGCAAGCACAGGGGTATGATGAACCTCTCCTGTGTCATGCAAATCAAGCCACTGACTGTTAGCTTAGCCCTACCTCACAGGGCTGTGTTTTTATCCCACCTTTATCCTTCCAAGGAACTCAAGGTGGCTTACATACTTTTCCTCCTCCTCTCAATCTTGTCCCCCCAACAACAACCCTGTGAGGGAGGGAGGCTGGGCCGAGAGTCTGTGACTGGCCCATGGCTGAGCGGGGACTAGAATCCGGATCGCCTGAGTCCCCATCCCTCTTAACCACTAGACCACACGGGTTCACAACATAGTCGACAACAGGTCAGCATAAAATGGAGAGGAGAAAGGGGTACGTTAGGCTCCTTGGAGATAAAGAAAATAAGATGCAAATGTAAATAAGAAATGAATATAGAGGTAAGTATGCCTGGCAATTCTCATTGCAACTCATGTGACATGCAAAGCCATCTGAAAAACAAAAGGAAAAAAGCAAATTCCCACAGCATGTTCAGAGAAACTACAGTGAAAAAATTAAAAATCAGTAGCATGCCAAATGATAAAAGGCTATCGCCATCCTTTTCTCCCCTTTCCATCATCATCATCATCATCATCATCATCATCATCAGACAGGCACTTTGAGAGCCAAATCCAAGCTGAGCTTTGACATCACTTCTGTGGCCAGCAAGATTAATCTCACATCCCAAGTGTTAAAGATCCTGCAGGGAGAGGTTTCTGTTCTGCCTTTCAATAGGAAGCAACACTTCCATATGAAAGTTCACAGGGGAGCCTGATTTCCCAAATCTTTCTTTCTGAATGGGCTTGCTTTGATAGCTTATTTTAGAAAGAAAATGCTCACCATTGACAGTGAAAAATTGGGCCCGTCATCCTGTTCGCTGGTGCAGCTTGTGCCTCCCCCATGCACAAGTCCCAGTGGGGGACAGAAGCAACCCACAGGCTGATGGATCAACACCTCAAACCTAGATAGACATCACAAATCCAAAAATGGACGATCCTCTTTCCTTGCCATTTCGTTGCCGTGTTTTTCCTGAGAAGTCAAGTTACTAGGAGCAAGGATTCCCCTGTCAAAGCAAGGTCTCTTGGTTTGCTCTAAGTTCAGACTCATCTACTTTCCTTGCCAGTTGTCCCTCTATCAATGCAACCACATCATTCCCTGTAGCTCTTGGAAAAGTGCAGTGAGGCACCATCCTACAACTGAAACAAGAAAATAATGTGTATTTCTCACTGTGTCAAATCTCTGTCCTTTACAGCCACCTAGGTTGGCTAGAAAGAAGGAAAAGTATATCTTGGGACAGCAAAATAGCATTCCAGTTTTAAGTTTGCCCATTTATTAAGTGTGCAGGCACTGGGAACTGCATTCCTCTGAAATACTTGGAGGGTAGAACACACTTCTGGGTAAACACTGAGTGGGTGACGGGAAATATTAGGACTGCCTTCCAAGAACTCGTCTCTGTCAGTATTATTCCCATTTTACCAATAAGGAGCCAAGGTTCATTCTTCCTAGGCATTTTGGAGTGCCTGTATCATCCAGAGACCTCAGCAGTAGATGGTATATAAAGATTTAAAGAAAATAATTAATGAAGTGGCCCATGAGGCAGCAGGACCCCCAGGGCATTGTGGAAAAGTTAAATGGTAGCTAGAATGGACCAGCTAAGCACAACCTGGACTAGTGCCATTGGTGGTCCTTTCCTGGGCCTTGTCAGCTGCCCAGAGCTGCTGGACGATGGTGCTGCCCCCATGAATGGGGTGTTTTTCTCTCCAACGCATCATAGTGGAGTTAATCTTGCACAACATCAAAGCAGCTGCCGTCAAAGCCACGGTTCTTGGTATCGATGAAAATAACGCTCCGACTTAGGCCTGTTTGGCATCACCAGAGAAAGGGCGAGAGAAAATGAGAAATGGGGCAGCAAATGTCTGTCTCTGCTGGGTATCAATTACAGCATTTTCACCAAATACTTTATTACAGAGACTGGCAAACAAGGAAAGAACATTTAGTGTCATGCGCCGTGTCTCAAACCCCTCTGTGGCAGAGATAACAATGGGTCCATTCTGTACACTGACATATTTTTTGTTTTCTAATGTATTCCGGCCTTTTGTATCTGCGTATTCTTAAATAACCGGCACAGATGTACTGTTCTCCAATGGTCTTTGACTTGTCATGAGGCTACTGTCCCTTCCAGTGAAATAAATTGATTACTAGCAACAATGTTAACTGTTACACAAAGCGCTCAGCCCAGGGGGCCTTTGTCGCATTTTAAAGGGGGGGGTGAGGAAAGGCGATTATTTGTTCCTTATGACAGTTTGCAAGATTTGCCGAGTGGGGAAGAAAAGATTAAAAGGGTGGGGGAATTGCTGATGAATATGGAAGAGGATGGCACCAGGCCTCACAGACAGATCTTCCACTGGCCATCCACTCTGATTTATTCACGAGAGGAAGACAAGAGGGATTGAAAGTGCGCGGAACATGATAGTAGTTGAATGAGGACATCCATGAGCCAGCAGGGCCTGGAAGTGTCTAGAAGGGCCATTTGGGGGGACTGCTTCTGGACCCCTCCAGGTTGCCTGATCCAACATCCTCCTGGTCTCTATCATGCGGTGGAAGGAAAGAACCACGCTAAGCCCAAGCATCCTATACTGCAGTCTGTTTGCACAAGCCAAACACCCAATTACTCTCCTGAGCTGGTCCCTTCCTTCCTTCTGGTTCCAAAACTCAAAACAGTCTTTTGAAATACAGCCCTTTTACTGTGACTCCACAAATAACGGAATAGTTTGAGCCCTAAATCACCTTCTACCAAAGCTAGAGAGAGATGCCTCCATACATGTCAAGAGTGGGATCCAAACTGGAGACTTCCCCATGATCTTTCCCTTTCAGTAAAACTTCCAGTGCTCCGTTCAGGGTGGCTTTTGCTACTGGAAAATGAGATACTATGAATGGTGGAGCTGGAGAGCAAGATAGTATGGATGGAGGCACTGGAGAGCAAGACGGTATGGATGGTGGAGCTCCTCCAACTGAGCAACTCATTTCTCCTGAAACCTCCCCACTGAGTCAAGGACTGGGTCTCACACCTGCTCCCCCACCCCTTCTAAAGTGGGCTGATTCTCATGCCCCGCCTGGCACAGTTGAGGGAGCGCCAACACTTCATCCACCCCTTACTCCTCCTCCCGTTCAGAATCCAACAAGTCCCACCGAACAGTCTGCAACTTGCCCACTTTCCAGAGTCTCTGCAAGCCCATCATATGCACAGGCTCCGAAAGGCTTGTCCTCCATGAACCATCCAAGCCAGTAGCCATCAGCACCTCTCTGCAATAGTATAAGCAGATGCCGCTTAAATAGAAGCTTCTCTTTGTCCCGAATCTCCTGGTGTTCGGCTTCATAAATGACCCAAATACATATGCTCTACCATTTTAAGAGAGGAAGCAGAACTTCTCCCTTGCCCCTTATCTCCACATCATGCTCCAGTTTGGGGACTTCAGTGGCATCCAATCTCTCCCCACCCCAAATCATTGCACACAGAAGACAAGCAAGCCAAGGAAGTGGCCGGGTTCAATGGTTTGCCATCCAAATGTAGATTTCTACACACGGAACCTACAATAACGGTCACAGCATGATAGCTTAACCTTGCAGTTCTGTCGAGGCACCAGAGAAGGAAAGGGACAGGGTGGCCACCAAAGAATCGCCAAACCGGGAGGACAGAGAAAGACACAGAGGGATGTCCAGTGTACCTGCAGTCATTTGTATGCATGGGTGCAAATGTTGAGACAATTATAACTGAAACAGAAGTGCAGTACATCTCACCGTACCTCATGGGACTGTGACCAATGACTAACGTGGCCAGGTGCTCACCACAGGTGGACAGCCATTCTCCTGCATCTTTAACTTTAAACTTGAACTAGGTAGAACAACTCTTCAAACAGAGGCCATCTCCGAAAAGAAGGCACACGGACACCCTAGGATAGAGGAGAAGAGTTTCAGAATAAAGGAGTCGGGAAGGACACCCTTTTCCCGAGGCCTCTGATATTGCACAGTACTGAGCTCAGGGTTGGAATCCCAACCTGCCTAGCCATCTCAAACAGGAATCCCAAGCAGTGCTATAGTCAAGCTTAAGTTCACACTATTGAGAAGCCAGGATGGGCTCATGGGAAGTCTGGGGGAAGAACAGCCTTGTAGCACACTAGGCAATACCGAGCAATACAGGAGCAGTCAAATGAAGTGACACGATTTGTGTAATTACAGGCCAGGGAAAGGCAGAGTGAACAAGCAGGTTTGGGAGAAGCTTTTGAGAGGGGTCTGGTTTTCCATTCCCCAAACTGCACTAGGGAGAGTTTTCCAGAGGATGGGTGCTACTACAGATAAGACACACAACACAATGACTTTCCATTGATTGCAGAATCTGACCACTTGAAAGCATGAGTTCAACTTCCCCACCCCTAATCTCCCCTCCCCAACTCCTATCTGGAACATTTCTCCTGTCAAAGAATCCCGAAGATTTCCAAAGGATAAGCTTTTTATTTTTGCAGGGGGTGGGGGAGTCACCTTTGAGTTAGCTTCAAAAATATTGTTACATTGACATGCCATTTGGAATATTTCATATGGCCAACAATAAAATCACCTGGTGACTCCCCTGGAGGGTATTTTCAGCTAGCACATTGCACTGGTATATTCACATTTCCACAAGGTCCGTGGGTGATAGTAACCAATGGGCCCCCGACTTCTGTTTTTCTGTTTCATGTGAAGACATTTCTAGGTTTGTTATAGGTCGGACTACAATTCAGGGTCAGTTTGACCTGGACTGCAGCTATGACAGGGAGGGCAAGCGTGAAAATAAAACATCTTTATAGCTCAGATTGCTACAAAACAATAACATTTCCCCATTTCAAACCACTAGGTCTAACAGCTTCCAAGAGAAAGTAAATGAAAATTCATGATACTGTATTGTGCCCAAGAGCCAACTTAACTACCGGCGCTATACAATTATTTATAGCTGGAAACTATCAAAGGGAATTGCTCAGCAACCTCCTTGCTCTATGCGGTAATTGATGTGAAGTGAACCATCGCATACCCTGCTGACCTGCTGTAGCGAAAGTCAGATGGATTACATCTGACTCAATTATGATTGATATGATCAAAATCCATGATGCACGGCATGCCATAACAGAGCTCTCTAAGTGCAGCTATTGATCGATTCAGTGGAGGCAGGCAAAGGGGTGAGAAAGCATGGATGTTCTCCAGCATATCTCAACGGGGTAATCCCAAACAGGGAAGAAGAACACCCGGACAGCTTTCCAGTGTCAATATTATGTGTGTGCTTCTCAAAGCATTACCTCCCTGCTGGCTCTCGCCCCAGTCCAGCTCCAGTTGTACATAAATACAGTGCCAGGGTCAGATGCGCCGGCTGCAACCATAGATGGAGATGTACATCCAAATGCACACTGCAGCACAAAGCCCAAAGGACAGTGCATGCCGTGCTCCTTAACCCCGAGCTGTCCCTAGAGCAGCAGGCACTGGCAGTGGCGAGGAGCACTTTCCTTCAGCTCCGGCTGGCACTGCAGCTGCGTCCCTACCTGGATGAGCAGTGCCTGGCAACGGTGACCCATGCTCTGGTAGCCTCCTGTTTGGACTGTTGCAATGCGCTCTACATGGGGATACTCTTGGAGATGGTCTGGATACTTCAATTGGTCCAAAACAGAGCTGCCAGGTTATTAACAGCGACCGGCAGATATTCCCATATTACGCCAGTCCCGTATCGCTTACCCTGACTGCCAAATGAAATCCGGGCCCAATTTAAGGTGTTGGTAATGACCTATAAGACTCTAAACGGCTTGGGACCTGGATACCTGAAGGAGCACCTTCTTCCCTATGTGCCGGTCCACCCCTTGAGATCGGAGCCAGAGGCCCTTCTCCAGGAACCCTCTTTGAAGGAAATCAGGAGGGTAGCTACTCGAAGGGCCTTTTCAGCGGTGGCGCCCCAACTGTGGAATGCACTCCCCAGGGAGGTTCACCTGGCGCCATCACTCTATTCTTTTCAGCATCAGGTGAAGACATTTTTGTTTTCCCAGTACTTTAACAATTAATTTGATTTATCCTTTTTTATTACTATTTTTAGATGCAGTGCACTGTGTGTTGTTGTTATGGTTTTTGTTCTTTGTAAGCCGTCCAGAGACTTTTTCAGTAATGGGACGGTATAGAAAAACTTTAAATAAATAAATCCCAGCCAAAGCATTGCAATGTGGGTCAACCGCATCAGAATTCTCCAAGGTGGCACCCGCCAGATGCCTTGGAACGCATCAAGCACCAGCCCCAGCCAGCCTGGCCAAAGGCTTTAAAGGCGCATCCAAGGGTCATGGGACTGCCAAGGCTAGCCCCCACACTGGCTCTCCCACATGGGCACGGTGACAACCAGGGGAAGAAGCCTGCTTTGCCCATGAATCTGCTCCATGCAGTGAACATGCTAAATATTATTCACATGGTCAGCCACGCTGAGCATGACCAATGGTCATGACACCAACCACCCCATCCCAATGCATCGAGCATGTTTCTCTAAACTGATAAACCACTGGCTGTAGGCGGGAATTTCATGGAGCATGTCTTAGAACGTACCAGAGCTCACGATTCTCGTGGTAATGCAAAAAATGGTCAAGACATTGGCTGCTGAAGAAATCTTAAACGCCAGATGCATCCGCCCAGCCCCTGGGCTTCAGGTGCCAACCACATTAGCCTTGAACTTGTCACCTTGTTTTCCTGATAGGCTCCCAGCCTTTAACAGCTACCTGGCAGGCTCTTCTTCATGCTGGTACAGATTTGGCCAGTGCAGATGGGGAATTTTATTTCAGTGTATTTTTGTGTGCATTGACCAAATCACACATATTTCTTTATTCATGGGATGGAAAGAAGGGGAGATGGGGAGTGGGGGAAGCAAACATTGGAGAGAGAGAAGCTGACAGATTTGTTATTCTGTAGCTGCCTTCCACACTGTCCAAGCATGTGAATGAATCCCAGGACACAACCCCATCTTCAGCTGTGGGCAAGGTGGTTGAGCATCTGTGGGGTTTATGGTCCAGCAGGGGAATCATACCACTAACCAGCCATGGAGGGAGGGATCTGATGGCTCCTGAAACTTGCAGCTGGGAATTGGAGCTCCAGCCCTTTCCCCAGCCCCCAGGACAGAAAGAGCCATACCAGATGCTCTCTGAGGTCAGGAATGAGACCTCAGAGAAGAAGAAAGGTGGTGTTGGGAGGCCAGGAAGAGGAGTGGCTCTGGTCAGATGTATCCTGAAGCTCTTCTGGCCACTTTCTCTCCCTGAGACACCATCACTAGAAAACGGATGCCTAGTGAAAATGAGCAGAGCCAGAGCAACAGGGAGGTGGAGATTGCCTCCACCATCCCTCCTGCTCTGCATTAGATTGTGAGCCTCCGAGTTCATGGGTTCCTGTGCATTTCGATAGGATGCCACCTTAAAAGCCCAACGTTACTTCCAGTGAGAAGAAGCAGAAACCTGCCTCAGTTGGGGCCAGAGCAGCTGCAGGACCTGTTGGGTATCCTCAGTGGCCATCACAGTGATAAAGCTAGGAAGAAAAATCAGAGGTCTCGGGAGGGCCAGGAACTCTCCTCAGTCTTCCCAGGGGGCAGGTCACTGAACAGCAGGCTCTGGTTAGGGAAGCCTGATCTCAGTTTATTGTTTTATCTATGTTGTAAGCCGCTCCGAGGCTTCGGCGAATGGGGCGGCATAAAAATGTTTTAATAAATAAAAATAAATAAATCAGGGAAAAGATCCTGACTGTAAGAGCAAGCCAGCAATGGAACCAATGGCCTTGGGAGGTCATGGGCTGTCCCACACTGGAAGATCCAAGATGCAGCTGGACAGCCACCTGTTAGGGATGATCTAACCTGAAGCCCTGCGTGTTGGACCCAATGGCCTCATGGGTTCCTTCCAATTCTACTATTCAATGATTCAGCCACACAATCCTCGGGATGGACATACCTGTCCATGGAGATTTCTCTCAGCATCAAATTTTCCCAGGATTAAGTTGGGTTCAAGAAGCAGCAGCTCACATGTGAAACATTTAACATGGCTAAGTAAGAAATGTTGAGCCCTCCAGGCATTTCCTCTCTGGCTGGACGAGCTCAAACACACTTTCAGTTTCACATGTATCCAGTCTTAATTTTGTCTCATCTTGAGCTTGCAAATTTCTCCCATCTCTCAGTTCATCTCAAATTTAGAAAATGTATGGATGCCCTAAGCATATTTGTGCCCATTTCTGCTTATACATGCATTTTCACACTAATATTTTTGCCTAATGTGCCCATTTTGGGCTATGGCATTTTCCTAATATAATAGCTCAAGTAAATAGAAACACCTTCCTGTGAGGTTGCAGCAGGTGAAGCACCTGCCTTGGCCAAAAGGAGACCTAACAAAGTGATGAATGATTGAGGAATCACAAGGACTTACATCAAAAGCTGGATGCATTTCAAGATTTACTTAACTGCTACTTTTTCCTGAGTAATTGGCTTGGTTATAGTGCAATTGTCTCCATCTTTTTCTCTGCCATTCCCATTCAGCCAGTGGTGAGGCAAATGTCAGAGAAATTCCCATGGGTTAGGGTTCTGTTTCTTTTGCTCACCTTCGTTAAGAGGCAGCCAAGGAGAACACAGCAGTGTCCCATTTTTCATTGGACGATCCTCTCTCTGGCAGTCTGCAGCCTTCTCCTCTGTCCACACCTCAATCAAAGCCCAGTGGAAGGTTTAATGAAATAAACTTGGCTTTTGGGGTCAAGAAGCAAGGCAGCCTTGGAGGCTGAAGAGAAATGGAGAGACAGGGTACAGAAAGCAAACATCAGGATTTGGTAAACTCAGGAACATTTGGGAACACCTTGAGATTGAGGTAAAACAGTGGAGACCTCTTCTCAGGGGGAAGAAAACTTTTGGGATAGTTTGAGCCCAGCAAAAGCCATCCCAATATAGGGAGAGAGAATTCATTTCAGCTTTACATTCAATCACATTTTGTCCAAGGGCATGAGAGAGACAGTTTGGTGTCACGGTTAAGAGGGCTGGACTGGGACTCAGGATGTCTGGTTCTCGTCCCCAGCTGGCCATGAAGCTCAGCAGGCGACTTTGGGCCTGTCACTGCCTCTCAGCCTAACCTACCTCACAAGGCTGTTGTGAGATGAACTGTGGAAGGAAAGCTGCCTTTGGATCCTTGCAAGTGGCAAAAAGTCTGAATATAAGCAGCACCACACAACAGAAAATGGGAAGGAGTAAAAGGCTTCCAAACTTCTAGAGTCATTTGCTTACGATCAGCAGCTCAAGAGTTGTTCCAAGTCATGCGGATTCCGTCATGCGGGATTTCAGTGGCGTGTACCTTGCAGTGGCGGGCACTTTTGACTAGCAGGAGGCCGTGGCCAACGCAGGTGTCACCACTTTGATGGAAGCAGTCTTTGAAATTCATAAATGCAAGGCAAACCTGCTTTCCCAGGGCCGATAGTGCTGCATTAGTTGCAGGAAGTTAATGAGGTCCTGTGTTTGAGTACAACCAGATTAAAATGAAAAACGAACCGCATTACATTCTGTTTCAACAATTATTATCAGTTGGGCTGTAATATAAATATGCAAATTTCCTCAGCTTGAACTTTCACATCCTCTGTAGAGACCATTCATCTCTTTAAAGTATTAATTTAAGTTGTAAAAGGATCCATACATCACCGCCATGTCATTTTGAAAACAAATATTAATCAATTTTGGGACTCGGGGTTGCTGCCGCACGAGCATAATGTCCACTTACGTCGAAGGCAAGGCAAGCGGTGAGAAGAATTTGCATATTCCTCCTTAGCTCAAGAAATCGTATGATAAATACAAGTACGAACACGAGAAACTCAGCAGGCTTAAGACCTTATCATCCAAGCAAAGTCAAAAAAGAGGGCTTTCGCATCTTCAGAACAACAGTATGCAGATTAGGAATAAACACCTTATTCCTATCTGTGTAACCTTGAAAACAAGTTGGCCGCTGAAGTGAACTCATAGGCGCCTCTCGCTCATTCAAAGAAAAACCCAGAAACACACGCCAAAAAAACCAGTAGAGAAGGGATGCTCTGGGTTTGTTTGCTTCTGGGGGACTCAGAACACACATTTAAAGGATAATTCCAACATACCAGGTTACCTTTTTCCTAGTCCTTTATTTAAAAACAAAAGTTTTTAGCCGTGCTATTCCAAAAAGATCTCAAATCTCCAGCAGGCCATAGATCTATAGAGTATCTGGCCGATTTTGGGAGTTTCACCTATTCTCTGCCTCCCACCTCTGCTTTTGACACCACCTACCTTGAGAACTTCTGGAGAGCTTGTAAGTGTGCACTTTTTTCTGGAATTGTGGTTGGTCCTAATAAAGATTTTCCGGACTTGGGATTTTCTCTGCTTTTCAGAGGTGACTTTGCTGATACCTTTGTGACCTGAAAGCAATGCAATGGGACTTTATGGCACTCCACCTCCCTAGCTGCTGGCATCATAACTCACTCTGACTTCTCTTCCAAGGTTATGGCCCTACCTTCCATTCTTTTGGTTGCCTAAAGGCCTACCTCCTCCCACATTAATCTGCCCAAACCCTGAAGATATCTTCCACACATTCATCTGCAGGTCCCATATCAGCACTCCGCACCCTTGCATGGCTGCCAAAGTTCAAGTGCTCCTGAAGGACCCCCTCTAACATCTACCCTAACTCCAGCCCACACTTAAAAAAATATTTTCACTGGCTCTGGGAAAGCCCATTTTAATGTCCAACCAAGTCCCAACATCCAGGCCATTGCTGGCCCAGAGCACTGTGGGAAATCAAAACAGAAGCACCCAGCTGGCTTGGACTGATTCTGGCTGTTGGCTTTTCAAAGACTTACTTGGTGGCTGCCACTAAGTAAGTCTACAAGAGCTGAGTCAAATAGGAGGTCCCCACAAGAGGATCAAGGGCCACCGCAAACCATGGATGGATGGCTTTCCATACCTGGCTCTCCCTGCCTTTGGCTTGGTGGGGGCCGTATCCAACTGGATTGTTCTGCTGGCACTAACTAGATTCTGAACCACATGCTAGAAGTGAGGCCAGCTCAAGTTACATCTCCATGAGGAAATGCAAACAACTGGTTGTGTCATTGTCGTTGCATAATGGACAAGCGCTTGCACAAGGGAAATATTCACTGGCACTCTCTGGGGCTCTTTGAGTTGTATGAATGACACCACGGAAGAATGAGCCAGGCTCTCGCTAGAATGCAAGTGTCCACTTCTTCTCGAATGGGCAAAATCCGCAAGGTTTCTTCCCATCCTCTCTCCTTTCAAAGATAGTAGACCTTGCAGAAATGGTTCCACCCTTGGACACCCGTCTAAGCCCCAGCTGGCCAACATACACTACATGATGCTTCTCAAAGGGGTTCTAGCACCACCAAAGACACTGCACATTTCTTCTGTCTTTCCTTCTTGGACAGATTTTCTGCAGTAAGGAAAAAAAGATGGGAGAAGGTATCGAGAAACCATAGGAGCATTTCAAAGGGAAAGCAACGATGACCAAGATTCCCCAACCACCTCTGTGCAATGCTGAGTCACTCTACTCAGGGAAAGGGGAGAAGCCCACTTCGCACAATAATGATTTATCTATTTGTCACATTTCTGAGCCAATGAACACAGAAAAATTCAGATATCCTTCAGACGTTGCATTTCTCCAAATTTCACCAGGGAGTGAGATTTTTGGCCAACACACATGCAAGGATGAATAGATTAGAAGGCAGGAGAAGAGGAAAATTTGTGGAAATCTTTGTGGAAATGGCATTCAGAAAAGCATGGTAGGAAAATTACCGGAGAAAAATAGATCTATTAAAAGAAATGTGAACAAAATCACCGAGAATTTCCATGCAAACTTTTGTTCATATCCTTGAGAAAGCAAAATTAAGCTTTCTTAAGAGTGGAAAAATAAGAAAGCGGCAGTCTGAAATATCCTTTGGGAGGCAAATCTGAAATTTGTTCAAGATAGCAATGTTTGGTTCCTAGCTGAACATTTGGTTCCCAATGTTTCCAACGAGAAAGCAAACACCCAAGCAGTCTCTCTCATACGCTCTTCTCTTTTGCAGCAAAAATAGCCATACAGGCTGCCAGGCAGTTTTATAGAGTCCTAAATCTTCATTCAGCGCCCCTTTGCATTGCCGAAAGGAGATTTAAAGTGCAATGAAAACTTGGTGGTGATGCTCGTTGCTGCCTTTGCTATATGCTAATCAAAGTGGGAGACGAGAGAGTTCACCTTATGATGAACATAATAACCAGTCAAACTTCCATTTTGTGCATCTAGTTAGTCCCTTTTTTAGCGCTGATACTGAAGCAGATTTAGGACCTTATCTTGCTTTTACACACAAACAGTTTAAGATTGATGTGGGGCTGGGAAGGAAGAGAAGGGGGACATTTCCATGCCTTGGGTATATTTGTGCTTTGAAAAATAGAAGGGATTGAATGGATAGGAACTCTTTCAACTTTGGCTAAGGTTCAGTGGCTACTGGAAAAGAGCTTACTGTGTCAGATTCCCCCCGCCCAGAGAGCAGCACTCTCCTTTCTTCATGGAGGACCAGCCAGAGGTCCTCCCAATGCTTCGAAGTAGCTGTTCAGGGGACAGATGCCCAAAGGGGGAAGGGGAAGCCCCTGTGTATGCACAGCCTTTTGCATCCTTGCCCATGTTGCTCCAGGCTCTATAGAGCCCTTGGGAAAAGCTCCCTCCCTCCATGAGCCTTCCTTGCCCCCACTGCGATGGTCCAGGTCACCGCGAGCGGTGAGGAAGCAAGCAGGAGGCAAGGATGCAAAGAGCAGCCCCCCCCACCCCCTCAGGGCTCGCCAGTGGGCCAGTGCTGAGAGGCTGGCCCAGGGCAGGTGCCGACCACGCCTGCCTTTAAGGCCAGTCCTGATCCTTCCCTGATTCCGGTAAGTAGGGTCTTCCACCCATTGGACATTTTGCAGCTGCAAAGTCACCTGCCTCCTAAACCATGTGGTCCTAGGTATTACCAGGACCTCAATATAATGATGCAACTACTACACAAGGGGTGAGAACTTGCAATTTCACAAAAAGCCATCGCTCTGGGGTGGAAGGAAAGGTCCTCTTTCCCATTTTCTTTTCTTTTCATCCCTGGTATGGGAACCAACATTCCTTCTGCAAAAATGTGACGACCTGCTGGGCAAGTGATTACAGTTTGCCATCACAGATGGATTCACACACTCTGACTCACGGGCGGCAGCTGAGAGCCTTTGGGACCAGTCACTACTGAGCGTCTTCTCCTTCATGAATTTGTCCAATCCTCTTGCAAATCTATCCAAATTGGGGATCATCACAACATCTTATGGAAATGAACTCGATGGCGGAGCTAAGTGCTGTATGAAGAAGCACGTCCTTTCATCTGTTCTGAATCTCTCACCAATCAGCTTCATGGGATGACCCCAAGTTCTGGCATTATGGGAGAAGGAGGAAAATGTCGCCCCTTCCACATTGGCCATACCATGAATAACATTATATCCCTCTGTCAGGTGTCCCATTACTCACCTTTTTCCTAAGCGAAAGGATTCACTGGTCAGTTTGGGTGGGCAAACCAGATGGTTCTTCACTGAGTGCTTCCACCTGCAGTCCAGCGTTTTGCCACACGGCAGAGCCACATGTGGTTCCCGTCCCACCAGATCCTTGCCAAAAGTAGCAGGGGAAAGCCATCCTTCATGGGGACTAAGCAAAATCCAAAGGAAACATTTCCAACTAGTCCTCCAGCACCCGGCTATGTTCAGCCCAGGTGGAGATGAGGATCCATGCCGGCTGCATCTCAGGGAAAGCCGCTAAGGAAGGCGGACACAGGGAGGGAGAAGGGGGCTGCTTCGGCTGCTCGCTCTCAAGGACCGCTGGCTAGATTTCAGAGGAATTGGGATCCAAATGTGAAGCAGACCCAGGGGAGCCTGGGAACGCATGAAAGAAGCAGAGGTGCTTATTTCAAGGCCAGGCTGCCCAGGGGGGCAGTCAGTCTCTGGGAATAACCAAGCTGTGCAGCTGGTGGAAGGGAACCTGAAACAGGGACCCTGATTACTAGACGGGGTTCGCCAGACCGCTCTGTGCATGCTCAGGGATTCATGCTGTGTGCTGTGGGGTCAATGCAGAGAGCTTTGCAAGGGAAACGGTCTGTGGCTTTTGAAGGTGCAAAGGAGGGACCTTGGCTCCCGACAACGGGTTGAACAGGAAATGCAGAGGGTGGGCAGAAACTTACGTACACACATGCCACATGCCCCTAATTCACGAAACGTGAACTGACACGGCCCTGAAAGCCACTTTGCAGCAGACGCTCAGGTTCTCCAATGAATTCAGAGCTCTAACTTCTCACATCCACAACTTCCAGCACTCAAGATGCCAGGAAATCGCAGTTCAACTTTCCTTTGCTGTTTCCACAATTAAGCAAGCATCGTTGGAGGGAGAAACTCGAGGCCTGCAGCTGACACACCACTCCCTACTGCGAGGCTGCTGTTAGGGTCACGGAGCCCCCGCGGAAGCACTAAAGCAATCTCACCCTCACAGATGCCAAATCTATAATTCAGTCCTGTGCACACCTTAGGCAGAGCTTACAGCTGCTAGGAACAAATGCTGTGCCCAATATTTTGATTCTGCCAATGTTGGCAGTTTGGGAGGAATGAAGCAAACCCTGGCAAAAGTGGCCATAGAGGCCAGAATTTCATATAATTTTCTACTTGGGGCAGGGGAGGAGATTTGCATAGGCAGCGGCTGTGGAATGGTGGTATCGCCATCATCATCCATGCATAAGTAGCAGCTCTCCTCACAGACAGACTTCTCCAGCCCCTCTTTAAAAAACTTGTCTGGAAGTATGCAAAGGTCTTTTATTGCAAAGGGTCTTTATTGCAAAGGAGCCTTTTCAGAGGGGCAATTGGGAACTCCTTCAGGGATGCAAGGATCCGTGTGTGGCTGAAAAAAGCAAGACCCTCTCACTGGATTCGGGTGCGGGAGGAGAAACCCCTAAAGCCAATGAATGGCCTCGTGCAGGAGTGACAGAGGATGCTTGGCTTTCCCCTGCTCCCAACCTTTGCTCAGCCAACCCGCTGCCTAGGCATCCTTGCTCCTCGCCAGGCACGGGGACCACAAGGAAGCCCAGTGCATCGGTCCAGGAAGAGGCGCTGGCTGTGAGCAGAAATCAGGGGATGCAGAGAGGCTGCGCTCCTCTGCTCCTACTTCCCTTCTCCCTGCCCAAACCTGCACTCATGATCGCCAGCATTGCCTATGAAATATGAAGCAACCGTGCCTCTCCCACACACACGCGCAGCCACGTCCATGTCCGTGGCTTTCTGCATAGCGCAGCCAATATTAAAACCAGAGAAGTCTCTTAGGCAATTACTGCAGGGGCTTGTGAATCTGGCTAACCCCTATAAAGCCAATGAAGTTATGACAGCTGCGGCCCGAGAGGAATCAAGGCGGAATAAAAGACCGTCACCGTGGCAGACAAATGATGATAAAGTGAGCCTTTTAGTCAACAGTCAATGAAAATTGACAAGGCCAAACCCCACAACTAATGAAGAGCCAAACCTTTGCTGTTACCAGCAAAGCACTGATGAAAGTTTTGTCTGAATAAATGGATTGAGTTTACATTTAACCAATTGTTGTCACTGCTTTGGTTGGCTTCCTTCTTCTTCATCATCAGATGTATTTGTCGGCCAACCGTAGTACAAACAAGAGCAGAGCAAAGCCATGCTCTGGGTAGGGGAACAGCAGAAGATTAGAGCCACGCTCAAAAATGGAGCAAGCCTATTGTTACCCTGGGGATTAAGGCCATTCAAACAGAGAGCGAGTGGGAATTCTGCAAAGCACCCAAGCAATAACATAAAGAGGGGATACAGTAAGCATTCCTGAACTCTTTTGACAGAAATTGTCATGCAAGGACACATTAGAAACAGGTCCATTTGCTCCAGGGGTGCAGACACCTTTTGATTAGGATCCCTAAAAATCTGGCCTTCCAAGACCAGAGAAATTCAAATATTGACCCTTGCCTGGAAAAAGATTCTTCCATAGTTTGGGACCACTAAAACCCCCGAATATACAACCCTAAACCTTTGCCCAAGCAAAGGGATACCTGGCTGATGAGCTCAAGATAAGCAGACACACCTAGGTGAAGCTCTCCGGCTTTAATTAATTAATTTAATTGGCATTTTGGGATGCCTTCATCCTCCTCACTTGAGAAGGGTACGTATATGGCAGCCCATCCAAGAAAAGGTCACTTGTTTTGTCAGACCACACCACAGATGCAGTGAACAGACTGAAAATGAAGGGTTGTACAGAAAGTGTGGGTGCTTCTGCTTTTGCGACTGAGAGTAGGTTTCAGATGGCTCCTACGTCACACTCTAATAATACAGGAAAAGTAATTTTGCTGTGGGATGCTTCATCCATATCAGTTCTCAGACTCTTACAGATGAAACCTCAGCTACAGAACAACATCCGCCTGATGGACAGAGCGCCCCACATCCGATGGGTGTGGAGGGTGTACAATCACGCACAACAAAGGGACAGCTGCACATTAATAAATATGTAATGTTTGATTAAAAAATATGGATAGTATTTCTCCCCCCACCCCACCCCCGCGCAACAAACAACCCAATTGCTGACTACCCCCAAGGCAGAAGATGCGATCTGGCACGCATATTTCTTGCTGGCTTTGGAAATCCAAAACTGAAATGCTTCCCTGTCCCAGCTGTTTCCTATTGTTCATGTTTATCAGCTCAAAGGGTGAAGAGAAGAACAAAGGAAAAAAAATTCGCTTGAATTTCAAATGTGCCAGTCAGTCACTCCATTGTTAAAAGAAGAAAGCTTAATTGTCTTTGCTGCCAAACTTCTTTTTGGTGAATGTCCAGTTTTTAAGAAAAGCTATTCAGCTGTGCAATTTGTTTAATACATGCAGGGGGGGACTGCACATGAAATCACATGTTTTGCAGAAGGGAGAGAAACGGAGAGGGTTAAGAGCGTAGTCTTGCGTTAAAGATCCGTGACACTTCAGCCATGGAAATCAGCATATTTAACTCCCAACCAGGCCTCCCAGCATGGTGATATTTTCAGTGCTTGCCATGTTCAGCAGCCATGACAAACACACTGGCCTGCCCCAAGGAAATCATACTTAGGAACTGAACAGAGCTGCCTTCCTGAGCAACTGATGGGTAGGAACAAGATCTGCGTCTTCCATTAGGCTTGTCTTTCCAAAGGTACCTTTTGGCATGAAGAGTGCATTAAGATTCTCAGTTGATTTTCCATAGGTATATGGGATGTGTACATTCATACATGTAGCTCAATGGACGTATGACAAGGACAAAAGGGAAACAGTGATACTTATTAGCATAAGTGCACTGACAAAGATTCATTATATAGCATAAAACGGTAGCAAGCACATCAAGACGTTCATCATGGTAACGAAATCCCTGGTTTGGGCAACTTGACAGCACACCAGGGTGAGATGCTGTTGCATCTGATCATGAGTGTTTTCCACTGGGTAGTTCCTCTTTCAGGAACAAGCCATGCCAAGGACCCTGGACTAAAAGACAGACAATGGGCTTCTGGATCAAAACAAGCCAGAACTTGCCCTGGAATGAAAAACGACAACCCCGAAGCTGTCCTTCTTCAGTCTCATCATGAGAAGGCAAGACCTCCTGGAGAAGACAAAGGCAAAGTCAACGGTGGAAGGAGAAGGGGAAGGGCAAATATGAGGTGGACAGAGTCCATCACGGAAGCCACAGCCTTGATTTTACAAGAGCTGAGCAGGGCTGCCAAGAGCAGGGCTTTTTGCAGGGGTTTCATTCACAGGGTTTCCATAAGTTGGAGATGACTTGACTGACTATAAAACTAACAAAAACGGTCAAATAAGCCCATTTAAACTTGAGGCCTTCTTTTACTTCCCTATTTATGTATGATTCAGTTACATTGAAAAGTGCTCCTACTTCAAGTAAACCGAAGGGTCCTCCAATGGGTGCGGTTGTGTTACTGCAACTTATGTAGGAGTTGCCCGTGCTGCTCTCTTTCCCATGAATAAGGAAGTGTCGGTTCCCCATACCAACAGGCTGAACAAAAAGCAACTTGTTCACAATGCCAAGCACATGACAGAGGTAGCGCCTGAGCTCCAAAACACAAACCCACTCTTAGGAACCCAAAAGAGGAGAATGCTGAAGGATGTGGCATTGCCTGCAGGATGATGCTACCCTTCCAATTATCTGTTACATTTTAGAAATCTCAAATACAATTGCGATGAGGCAGGGAGTCTGGGGGACATCACAAAAGGAGATCACGGGCACATTGGGATCCAGCACCACTAAGTTGGAGACCTCAAATAAAGCTGCCCGATGAATCATTTTATTTAGCACAAGAAGAACACAACTGCAAAACAAATCAACAAAACCTGGAGAATGCACTGCACAAAACAAGGAAATTGTGGAATGACACAAACACATGTATTTATTTGTTTTGTTTTTGTTTTAGGAAAAGGGGCTCTTTTGATTTACCAAGATGGGAATAGTAGTAAGAATCCCTTCTGGAAAGGCTCTGAGGTTCAGTCAGTCATGGGCAACCCTGTTAGCTAATTCATTCGTGTACTCAATATAATTAAGACAGACAGAACAGGAAAAGAAGGGCAAAAAATGAAGACAATAAGGAAGACCTATGACGGTAATAAAAGATGATGATTGCTGAAGACAATGATGCTATTCAGTCCCTGCTATTGATGTTATAAGCACAGCCATATGTTATTCAAGCTGTGGCAGGCAAGCCAGGTGATCACAGGTAGAGCAAGATGCATGGCTCCTTCTTGTATAACAGCCGAACACATGTGCAGGCTAGGGAGCAAGGGCTGCCTTGCGGTCTTTAAGCCTCTCCAGAGCTGTGTTTGTCAGCCACAGCAGAAATAACCACGAATCTTACAGAACAAATGTCTTCCTGAACAGGAAGAACTGGTGAACTGAATGTTCCTCCCTGATGGGTTGGCGTATTTGCCCATGCAGAGGGTGGGAGGTGAGTCCCATGGGCAGAGCAAAGTGGGATGTAAAAACACCGAGCGTGGGCAAGGTCACACGTCACAATAAGCCATCCTGAAAATGAGCTACAATAGGGTAGTTGGTCACTCACCAACCTGCGTTACCCCCGGCGGACTTGGCAACACTTGCTCATCCCGGAACCCTTTTACCGGCCCCCAGCACATGTCCCAGCAGCCTTTGAAGTCCACCAGTGAGATCCAGTCTGGCGTGGTGGTTCGGAGCACAGGACTGGGACTCAAGCAATCTGGGCTGGGGTCTGCAAAGAAGGGCTTCTCCCAAAGACCTGGGAAGACTCATGTGAGAGAAGACAGTCCTCCAGGCACTCCCGATCACCTTGGAAGAAGTGCAGGTGCAGACATGGTCAGAAGGAGACATGTTCATCCCAGGTGGCTTCAGGATCACCCAAAACAGATTCAAGCACCCTTAGCTGAGATCCATACATGACGATCCGTGATGTTATCCTGTTTGCTTCTCTGGATCTCCCATGAAACAAAACAACCTGGGGCACCAGTCTTGCCCAGTTGATCGTTTGCTTGCTTTTATTTCTGTGGGTTGCTACTGAAATCTGGAAGATGCCTTAAACTGTGGGTCTGTACATGTCGTGCCTGAAGCCCCGACAGAGGCAGCACCTCACGAGGAGGTCTTGTGCTTGGGACCCTGTTTTCCCCACTGAGCAAACACGCGAGCCTGCATCAAAGCAGGAGAGCTCCGAGGGGAAAGGCACTACGAGCTCTGCTCAGGGAGAGGGTGGAGGGTCAGGATGAGGTTCAGCTATCTGCTCAGCCATCTCTAAATTAGGTTGTGGGGTTGACATTTGGGTACAGGGTCCCAAGCACAAGACCTCCTCGTGAGGTGCTGCCTCTGTCGGGGCTTCAGGCATGACAGTACATGAGAAACATGAGTAGATACAGCCGTATCACAGTGCTAGGCAGAGGCAAAGGGGTTGGTGAGGTTCTGAATCTGCAAGCAGGCAGATACCTCCAGATGTTTGTTTATTTGTTTATTCATTCATTCATTCATTGCATTTGTATGCCACTGTATAACCAGAGGTTCTCTGGGCAGCTCAAAGTGCTATCTATCTATCTATCTATCTATCTATCTATCTATCTATCTATCTGTATAAAATAAAAATCAATAGCAATAACAAACCATAAAACATAATAGAATTAAAATACAATATAAATACAAACATAAATAGGAACCGTAGAAAAATAAACACAATAACAACCAATAAAACAATAAACCAGCAGCAAACCAATAATCCAACCTAAAACCAGATACTAAATAAAAAAAGCCTTAATGTGGTGCCAAAAGCAAGATGTTCCCAATATGGGATGTAGCTTATACGGCTGCAGATAAAGATTCTCACAGCACTTCAAGCGATGGACCAACCTGCCTGTGGCTCCTTTCTTGATGTCTCCTAGACTCCCTGCCTCTCCTCTATTCTTTCTGAGATTTTGAAATTATAATGCTGGGACAAGAATCCCCAGTGGTTGTGGGAAAGGGGGCGTGGTTCTCTGGGGAACATCAGAGGCCTGGATTTGGCCACCATCCTGTAGAATCAGACCAAACATCCTCACCTATCGCATCGAAGGTTCAAGTTGTGTCTGCCATTTCCAAACGTACACAGACGATCCTCACCTTGCCTCCATGAAACAGGTATGGCTTTATTCATAATGGATGCCTCTGTCCTTGACAATCACAGATACAGACCCACTTGCTTCTACAGACCCACACGCTACAGTCTTGCATCTCAGCCCTCTCCATCCCTTCCCCATGCCTCTTTAACCTCAAGAGAGCAGTCCTTTTGTTAATTATAGTTACTCCATAGTCTGATATTAAAGTGTTCGATTCTCAAACATATTCTTATTTATTTCAGGCCCCTGGTTTTCTTCCCTCCTCCAGGTAATGAAATGTCAGAACCCTACTTTTTCTGGTTTTGTAGTATGTTGATCAAAGTGACCTTTGCTTTGGAAGCAGACACAAATCAATATCACACGCTGAAACGTTTGACAGATAAAGGTACAACGTATAATAAATGACAATCACTGACGAGGGGAGGCAGAAAATACCTGCCAACTTCAGTTCATACCAGCAATTTTCAGACAATGCCGCATGTTATGTTCAAAGCGAAATTCATTTGTCCATCTAATAACAGAGATGGGGAGATATTAAAGGACTCGGTTTTGTTTAAAGAAATGTTTCATCTCACAGTAATAATTCAGAGGCCAGTCAGGGTCTGGTCACGAGCACACAGGTAAAGTTATTACGTTTTGAAAAGCAGTTGAGAGGAGCAATTTTCCTCGGCCTAAAGGAGAAGGCAAACTTTTATTCATTAAACAAAATCTAACAGACAGGCCTCGGCCCCATTTTCTGCTTCCACTTGCCCTACCTGTGTAAGCAAGCCCTGCACTAAGACAGACAAGACAGAGGGGGGCAAGCCTTTGGAGCACAGGTGTGTCACAGGTGGGCAAGAGCATCACCCAGGTGCATGTGGCAGGGTATATGCAGTCACCCACCTGCCCTTTGGAGGCCTTGCCAGCGGGTGGAGCTTGGAAGCAAGCATTGGAGGACCTCTGAAGGGGGGAGCAAGGAAGGCCGGACTCCTACTCTAGAGGAAACAAACTGGGTTGGGTTGTCCACCGTTGGGTGTTGAGCATGCAGTTCTTGCTGTATTGGTGGCAGAGCCAGTGTGGCGTAGTGGTTAAGCACGTGGGACGGACTCAGACGATCCGGGTTCGAGTCCCCGCTCAGCCATGGAGCCAACTGGGTGACTTTGGGCCAGTCACAGACTCTCAGCCTAACCTACCTCACAGGGTTGTTGTTGTGGGGATCAGATGGAGGGGGAGAATGATGTCAGCTGCCTTGAGCCCTTTGTAGGAAAAAGGCAGGATATAAATCGAAAAATAAATAAAAAATATAAGTGGCATTTACTGGACTTTACAGATGCTTGGGACTTCAATATAAATATCTAGACATGGAATCGAATTACACTAGAGGATGGATGGATGGATCCATGCTGGAATGTAGGCCTGGTGCAAAGGGATCGAATGGGGTTTGTGTACTGGGCCACGGATCATGCACACCATGGTTTCTGAAGCCTTTGAAGTGAGGTCCGAGCATAGCATTTCCTCTCCTTCCATGGGTACTTAGGCTGTCCTGCAACTGTATTCATCAAACAAACACCAACTTGATTTGGGCAAAGCAAAAGCAGGGTGACCCGGCGCCATGGGACACCCTGCAGGCCTGAGCCTGATTCCATGCGACCCTCAGCCTGACTTCAAACACCCTCTGTGTAGGACCAGTTCAGACCTGATATGAGAGGGCTCTCCCCTTTACCTGGCAGCCTGCTTGGTGAAGGGAGGGGGAGAGAGACAGGGAGGCAGCAGAAACAGACAAGAAATGGCTCACCTCATCTTGGTTCTGATGCTGCCCCCCACTGGCTTCCTCCCCACATTCCACCCACATGGAACCTCCCAAAGATTACGCACAACGGAATGTAGTCCTCTACAGAGGACAGGATTCCCACCCCAGAATTCGGCCATCAAACAGATAAAAGATGTGGTCAAGAGAGAAGGCAGATGGGTGCAAACGCCCTGCGACCCCAGTAAGTCCTTGTATGACAAAGACTGTGTACGCCACCCGTCCTTCCCCGGAGTTTCTCCCATCAGACGTTCCTTCGTAGCATCTCATTCATCATTACCAGAACCCACAGGCAGGGATGGGCGAACCTGCCAGTTCCATTTTCTCCTGTGGGACCAATTTAAACATCTCTGGTGCTTCCTCTCCCCTGACATGCAAAACTAGGGGATCGTTGGGCAAGCCTTCTAAAAAATGAATCAAAACAGAATTGCCTCCGTCGACACCAGCCACCTCCACTTGGCAGTGCCGTTCCCTTCATGGAAAGGACAACAATGCAGCCACTAAAGGTGAGGAGCCCGGCAAAAAGATGGTGTGGTGACATGATTCAGCACTGATGCCATTTAGCATACAGGAATTCAAACCCAGATTCGTAGAGCTAAGCACTGAAAGCAGGAACCTGGATGGATGAATCTGCCAACAACGATTTCTCCAGCATTCAAACTTTTGACCTCAAGTTCCTTCTGTTCCATTACCATGAAAGGTGTGAATTTCAGTACATTTTCCTTTCTTCCCCATTCTTTTCTTTAATTCTCAAGTTATTTTTGTCCTGGACATGGAGAACTTGGTGAATTTTAGGAAATCCATATCCATAGTGAACTGAAATATAATTCTGAGCAAGCTTATCAGCTTGGGGAAGACAATGCAAGATACAATCCAGTAGTAAGTTTTCCAGGCCTTCTACTGTTTATTGAGTTTGGATTGTTTTTGTTTGCTTGCTTGCTTGTTTTAGGCAGGACAGCAGATTATGGTAACTGGGATGCTCATTCTTTTAACTTTTTAATTTCTCTTGAGTAAAGTTTGGCAAAGAGTGGGTCATAACACATCGTCCATTTGCGCCAAGATCTGTCAACCTTCCCAACTGGCAAATGGTTAACGGTAAGCAACAGATTTATAACCTGACATAATTAATTGCCAAGATAGTGACATTTCCCATATTATAGACAATTGTGAATTATGAGCCCAGCTGTTAGCCTTCTCATTCGCTGAAATCGGTTGATAAATATGTTTATTCGAGGTCAGCCCAGCCTCATCCATTAGAAATATTGTTTTTTCTAAACATTACATTGATTTAATTTAACTCTAATCAATTTAAAATGGTTCTGACAATTAACAAAAGCTTCAAATATGACCTTAAAGTAATAGGATTCATTAGCTATGTTTAGGATTAAACTTATCCTAATAGGCCCATTTTTCTTCCAGGGACTGTCCAGTGGTCAGTCAAAATGAAATCAATTATTATAAATTATACAGTTTAAGTTGATTATGTAGTGCCCGCTAATTTGTATAAATAAGGACGTCAAACAATGGAAGCCATTTATTAATAACTCAGTCTCTCTATCCTGGGGGCCCCGAACATACTTTGCAGTACATCTGCAGGTCATCCGTTAACTATGAAGTGTTATATTCTGTTCTGCCAGACGTGTATGCTAATTAAACCCATAATTAATTGTAACAGTTATAGTTAAAGTCAAAATGCTGACAGCATTTCTTGCCCTATTATTCATGGTAATCAACTGAATCAAAGAGAATCTAATCAACAATTCATATGCCAGCCAAAGGATCAGAATACGGAAGAGCCCCAAAGACAGCTGGTACCCGCAGGTCTCGGGACACAATAAGCAACATAAACCTCTCAAATTGTAACACGTCAACCTGAACTGGTCTTCATTGTGTTGCAATACAAATACAAGCATAAGTCATATTTAAGAATTCAAAGCCTTGACGGGACGAGCCATGTGCCTTTACATGCCAGTAGAGACACCCAAGCAAAAATGGCTGGTTGCATGAGAGGCAAGCTGCTAATAGTGGTGCTTGGGAAGCTACTTAGTAGTTTATTCTGGATAAAAATGGCTCTCCCTCTCTGCGGATGTGTGTATTTCTGTCCCTTTATTGCTCCAAGAAGGCTTCCAGGAGACACATACCTGTTGCAGTTCTCGAGGTTGGAGGTTATCTGGCCCTGTCTTCCAGAATCCATTATAGGCAGAGTATCCCAATGGCAGTCAGCTCAAAATTGATAGAATAAGACACTTACTAGCAAAATGTTCATCATTATTAGGGCTAGGGCCAAATCAAACTGTTCCTTTCTCATCCCTGTTGGCCTGACCAGTAAGTAGGATGCCCAAGCCAGAGAGGAGCTCCAGCCAGCCCTTAGCACATCTTCAGGCCACATGTTCCCCAACACTTCTCTGAGTGTAGGCCTCTCACAGTGAATTACAAGTCCCGATTAGGAGCACAAGAGTGAGAGGAGCAAGCAGTTGGCCCCAGTGCCGGTGGGAACTTGTTTCCCGCTCCTCCTGCACCTGCGCTGGCTGCCCCATTCAGAGTGAGAGTATGAACTTGCAAAGCTCCTTCAGAACAGGTTGTCGGAAGGACCATGTCCTTCTGTTTGTACCTACCTGGACCTGGAGCTCATCTTCGGAGGTCCTTCTCCAGGAGGCCCCTCCAAAGCGAGGAAGTGGCTACCAAAAAGGAGGGCCTTTGTGGCACCTCGGCCGTGGAAACAAGGTACATGTGGCACCTGCTTGGTACTCTGTTTGGTGCCAGGTGCTGGCCTTTTTATTTTCCCAGCATTTCCACCATTTAACTTGCTAATGTTGGTTTCAATATTGTCTTTGATACTTTACCACTGCTGTGCCTCCAGGCTGATTCTCTTGCAATGGGTGTGTTTGTTGTTTTATGTTAATATTTGTTGTTTGTGTATTTTTCACTTTTGTTAACCCCTAACCCCCCACCCATGGAACAGTCGTGGCTATTGGGTGGTAAAAAGAAAGAGGGAAGGGAGGAAGAACAAATGAACGAAACAACCAACCAACCAAACAGAATAAAGTAGAGACTGAATGAAGAGTCCCATTCAGTCTGTCTTCTCTAAGACCATTCAGGAATCTGGGCCCAATGCAGTTTTGTGTCAGGCAGTTAGATAGGGTTGTTGTGGGGGATGTTTCATTTTTTTGTTTTGTTTTGTGTTTTTTTGCAGGGTGGAATGTGTAAGCATTTCATCCAACTTGTGATGCCATCCATTAGATAGAGTGTGAATTAGCACTGCCACACATTTGCAGAAATGCAAAAAGAAAATGGTCCAGAAGTGCATGATTTCCATGTGAATTTAAAGAAAAACCAGATGGCTGTGGAATCCATAAATCAGATTCATCAGAGTCTGAATGCATCTGAATTCATTGCCGCTTTCTGCCACACACCTACCTCACATAACTATTGCTATTGCACTGACAAGAAACAGAACCTGAAGCATTTAGAACATTCTGTGGCACCGCATAAAATCCGAGGTTTATTTTGAGTAAAATTTTCCTGGCCATGCTGGCTGGAATTTAGAGTCCTCCGTTTTCTGTCTTGACACTCATCTCACCCCATCCCTATTTCTAAATATGAGCACCTTGGTAAGGGACACAAAATTATGCATGTTCAAAAATGCATATACCTAAAATGTATCTTTTCCCACCCTAGGCTAAAACTGCAGAGGAGAAAAATAGGCATATTTGAAAATGCACATCTCTGAAATGCATACTTCAAAACACATGCTGAGGAACGTACAAATTTTCCCAAATCTGGGGAGCATTTTCCAAATTATCCTGCTCCTTGTTGCTGCCCCTTTCCTTGCAGGAATTGTCCCAAAAATACAAAAATACCGAAAGGGCCCACAAAGCCCATCCTGCCAACCCTTAAGCCTCAGGAGAGGGGTTTCCACCTTTTAGAATAATGGAAAACTGGACAAACCAGCCAACTAACCATGAGCGACCTGGAAGCAGCTCCTGTGTGCCCACTCCATGCTTTAATATGAAACATCCAGCTGCTCTCCATGGTGCTGAATCCTCTTTCTGTGATCATTGCAGCACCATGGATAGCTCCTTTGCCTTCCAGGCTTCAGATGCCACCCCAGTGACATTGGAACCACCACTCCTGCTTCCATCAGAGAAACACTAGAGCCCTAGACGGACGGAGGGCTAAACAGTCTGGCAGGATGGGGCCCTCACTGCCAAGGCCCCGCATCACTCCTTTTGACACATGCGAAACCTCACACCAGCATCTGGCTGGAACTGATAAGCCAGTGGTTCCTGTTTACTTGCCCATTCCACACCAAGATCTGAGACTGGTGCTTAGGCCCTGAAAGTTCTCATCAACCACGGAAGCTCTTCTCAGCCACCAAGGCTCCTTCTTGCTGCCAGCCTTCCAAGCACTCACCCGCTTTTAGGAGAAGCTCACCAGCTTCTCTTCCTTCTCACTCCCCAGCACTGCGGCTTCCCACTTAGTGAACTGCCATTAAGGCTGGCTGGAAAGTATGTCAGCCCATCAGCTGGGAAGCAGCCCTCCTTCGCAGCTTTATGGGACAGCATATGCCAGCCACTCAGAACATGTGATAATTCAAAGTGGAGCTGATACTACAATGGCAGATGGGCTGGAGCATTGTTATTCTCACTCTAGCTTCCAGCCCTTGAGGGATCACTAAATAAACTCAAAGCAGATGGACCATTACAAGCTCATTCGTGTTCGACTACAAGCCCCTCCACCTCTGAGTTGCGTGATATACTGCACCTTGGTATAAAATGACATGGAGGGGTAACACAACCTAATAAAAAAAGCATCCGACTTGGCAAGTGAGGAATGAGGTGAAAGAAATATGCAGGCATCTATTTATCACAGAGTTTCTCTTACCTTGCGCTGAGGGCAGCTTTCGTCTCCCTTCCCTTGACGGAGTTGCTCCCGGGTTTCGCGCTGTTTTGCGCTTCCTTGCACCTGATGCACATGCTGGTTGGAAATACCATCACAGCCTGATTTACACCGCAGCAGACGGAGACGACCGAGTCCTGGCGAGAAAGCAGGCAGGGCTGCCTCGGGTCTCAGGTGAGCTGGCATTTTCATATTTAACAATCTGATTGACAACTGCCCTCCCATCCAAACATGGCCCTAACAATAAAAAGATCACGATTAAAGCAAAATATGGAACAGCCAAAGCAAAGTAAAAGCACAGTGAAAATCATAATAAAAGAAGGAAATGGTGCTAAAACCTAGAGCACCCTCCACACGTACCCATACCCTGGTACCTGCTGCCATGTGAGGAATCCTGGAGGACCAGCTTAGGAGAACAGGCCAGCGTTTATATGCTGTCCTTGGCCACAGCCTCGGTAGGAATTGGCGTTCGGATTGAGGGCCCGCATCCTGACCTTCAGCACTTCACAAGCATCATGCCTGCGTCTGGATGGAGCAGACGATCCATCGGTTTCTGTGAAGCTGGCTCCATCAGACCCCGTGATCTTGAAGCCATCAGAATGACGCTGCTCTTAGGCCCTGGAAACTGTGCCCCTCCTTGCTGCTGTTATGAAGGAAGCCTCCTTCCTTCCAGTTTCAAGAGAATCCTTTCAAGTGCAGCTCCTTCAGTGAAATTCAACAGATTGCGGATTCAACAGATTCAATGAATGACTGGTTGTCATTCAACTGGGACCTTAATTAATAAATTAATTAATTTAATAATCATCAATAAGTTGATTGTTATTCAAAGAGGGACCTCACTGCCCCATCCTGCTGTTGGCACAGAGTCAAGAAAAGGCTTCTATAGCACTTGTGGAGGTTTATCGGAATCCTGCACTGAGTTTAAAGGAGTGTTTGACATCCTTAGCATAGTTACAAGTAAGTAAAGGCCTTGAAACCATGAAATGGGCCAGAAAAGAATTAGCCTCAGCTGTCTGCAAGGTAGCAATGGTAAGAAAGTAAGAGGCTGGTCTGATCAGTTACTCCTTTCTCTTTCCCTCCTCTCACCAGCATCTAATCTCGAAACGAAAGTTGGTTGAACCAAAGACTGGCTTTCCATGGAGCTGTGGGAAATGTAGGTTTCCCGTCTCTGCTGGGATCTATCTAGGATCCGACTTCCTTAAGAGGAGGGCCCCTCTCCCTGATTTTTGTGGATCAAGCCCACATAGCAGAGTTTCCCATTGATATAACATTTTCAGGGGGACTGCGGAAAGCCCACTTCTGCCCACAAAGTAGATTCAACTTCGATCCAGCTAATGCGGAGTCAAAAATGTTTCCCACACATTTTTCAACTGCTCTCATTCAATGGGATGTTCACTGAGAAGAATTTCAATGAAGTTGAAGACTCATTGGAAAGAAGTTGCTTATGCAAAGAAATTAAGTGGTGAGGAACATTTTGGAGAAATTCTCGTAGGTTGGATGTGGGTTTCTTGTGCTCTGCTTCTTTCAGAGGTGTCTGTGCAGTAGGCTCTGGTGTCCTGTTTTTCATTGGGCAATCCTCCCTCTGGCATTCTGCGGCCTCCTCAGCTTCCCACACATCAAGGAAAGCCTGGGATAATTTCAAGAATTAATTGCTCCCATGGGGCTTTTCCTGGAAGCACAGGCAGCCTTAGATGCTGCAGAACCATGGAATGACATGCAATGGAAAGGAAAAACACACTTAGTTCTGTTGCAGGGTTCAAGTAAACTCAGACATACCATGAAAATAAATTCTGGAACACCCTGACAATGAGGCAGAAAAATGGAGGCCTTTTTCACAGTGGAAAAAAGAATCAGGATACAATTTAGGCACAACACTCGCACAATTCAGACGCACAACACTTGCGTCTATGTAGCTCCTTTTCCCCTGAAAAGATGCAAGACTGCCGCTCTCCAACCTGTACTGTGGCAGATGCAAAGTGGGGGCCGGCCGGCCGGCCAACACAAGTGATGTTGCAGCGCCCCCCCCCCCCCCCACACACACCCTCCATATAGCCTGAAGTGCCTGATCCTGCCTAATCTTGGAAGCTAAGCAGGGTCAAGCCTGGTTAGAATCTGGATGGGAGCCCCGAGTCCCGTATTAAGCAGGGGGTTAGACCTGGTGGCCTTCCAGCCCCCTTCCAACTGTCTGATTCTATTATCTTTACAAGAGAGAAAGCTGTGCTTATGCCCTACAAAAGCTGGGCCATCCCTGCAGGAAACGGTGGGGGGTTTCTCCTCTTTGAGAAGGTGGGTGAAACAGCCCTGCCAGTTTCTCTGCCTGGAAGAGAATTTGGAGGGGCCCTTTGCATGCCATTCTAGCGCCAGCCCACCATTTCCCCCACTCTTGCTAATGGCTGCCCATAATACTGCATTTTCGGAGCCACTTCAGCAATGCCATAGACAGGCTGGTCGCCTCTCCCTGGGATGGCCGATGGGGAAAGGAGCACCTGATCATCATGCAGAAGCACCCCAGATCAATTCCCAGCTTCTCCAGCCGGGGTGGCGAACTCTCCTGCCTAACACCTTGGAGAGACCGTACCAGTCAGTGTTAGAGTGGCCACGTGCACTCTTTCATACAGCACAGTCCTCTATCTGTCGTGCTGCCAGTGGTCTGCCCCCCACCAGAAAGGCTGCCTAGGCCACGTCCATCAGAAAGATAACAACTTGGCAGCAGGAAGAGCTGGGCCTCGAAGCTGCCCACAGCAGCACCTGGAGAGCAGAATGAGAAAGGCACAATTTTCACCCCATGGGGGGATGCATGTAGTCCTATTTCCATTGAAATCTTTTCTCAGTTCACACCTGTTCATATCAGCTAGCAAATGCACCATCTATGCAAATAGGGTCACCTCTTTTTTGGGGTGCATACGCAGCCACCTAACTCAGTGGGTGATCATCCTGGGCCAGGGATGGTGCTCCGTATCGGGCCACTTGCTATGTTTCTGGGCTGTTCTTCCAACAGCTACAAGGTACGGGACTCTTCCACCAAACCCAGCACTGCCCTATGGTCCATTCACAAGACCAGCCTTCCCTGACTTCTTACCATGGTTCTGCAAGAGCAGAAGAGGGCTTGTTGCATGATCCCACCTTAAGATAGACTGGCCCACCTGCCTGAGTTGGAGGCTCACAGGGGACCACTCTTTCAACAGCAGTCTGCATTTTAAAAATAAATCAGTTACACATTTCCATATCTTTAGCTATTCAGGGAGAAAAGAAGTCACAGGAGAGCTGAGAATGTGATTGCAATAATATGGCCCGGAGGAGAATATAATGGGTAAGATCTCTATGACTGTGGGGTTCATTTACATGTGTAACAGCTGCTTTGGTTCCACCATCAGCGAGAGATCATCACCTGGCCTTAACGAAAGGGTGGGAAGGAAAAGTCTGTTCACCTTCGGGCGTTTTGCTCTGCATGTATTAATAGCTGCTGCCCATCTCATTATCCATTGAATCGTTGTATTATGTGCCGCTTATTTGCTGATTTATTGTAATTGAGGGCTGGGAATAGGATTGCCTTTGCAAATTGCTTCCACAAGCTGGAGATCAAAACAGCATGGAGAATCCGACAGCAGATAGGATCTTTCAGGCAGCTGACTCAACGGCGTTCCAACGAATAGGAAATAGCCGCAGCTCCTTGGTGCGGCCCTTCCCCGTGAGTGGAAAGGCCTGGGCAGAGTCCCATCAGGGCTGGAAAGATGCCATGAGGAGGCACTGCCAGTCAGTGTGGGCCAGTCTCCTCCTGCCTGTTGCTCTCCAGATGTTGTGATTCCAGCTCCCAGCCAGAATGGCTGATGGCCAGGAATCCTAGCGGCAGCATGCGCAAACTTCTGCAGAGCAAAAGATGGGGGAAGGCTGGCTTAGACACCAAGCTTTCCTCAGTCTAAGCTGCCTCCTAAGTTCCTACAGAGCTGAGATGTTGAACCTCTCTCACTCTGAGGGCCGGATTCCATTCCGGAGAAGTCCTTGAAGGCCACACACCAGCAGTGGGCAGGTCCAAAAGGAAAAGGTGGTGGAGCTAAGACATAAGAATAAGGGGAAGGCTTGAGGCAGGGCCCAACATATTCTATCTTAAATCTCCTCCACCAGAAATTAGGCCTTGAAGAGGCACTTGGGCCTGTTAGAATGGGTGGAGGGAAATGATACAAAGGTGAAAGCCGCAGATGTTAGGAGAAAAGGATGGGGGAACCTGCAGGAAGGAGGGGCAAATTGGGACCCCAAGCAGACTGAATCTGGGCCTGCGATTCCGTGCACTCCCATAAAAGATACAAATGGAGGAAGGAGAAAGAAAACAAGGGAAAGCATGGGCAGTTGCTAGGGTGAATGCCTTTGTTACTGGTTCAGGAAGGATGAGGGAAAAGCAGCAATAACATGGCAAAATATGATGCCAATTAACAGCAAATAGCATGCTGACCACAATTTTGGGTAAACTGAGGCAAGCCCTTCAGCCGACAAGCCATGTTTGCACTTTTATATCTGCATTTAATATTATTCCAGCTTGCACATTTTTAATTACCATGCAGAAGCAACTTTGGTCAAAAAGTTACAGATGCTCTATCAGCCATCTGTTATATGTTAAGCTATCATCTCCATCAAGTTTGTTATTTTTCCAGATTTACCCAATTCACCCCTTGCAGTCAGAGATTTGTATATATTCAAGCTTGCAATGCATTCTGCAAAATGAAACAGAAATGCATTTGGTAATGCACACACATTTGAAAAATGAGTGAAGAAAAGTGTGCATACGCTTCTAAAATGCACAAAGTATGCTTTAGGAAAATCCACATTTACAAACACTTATCCATTTGCTCCTGATGAATATAGACAGTCCTGTTTGTTGACTTTGAGATAAACTTTCTCCTTGGGGCTGGGAAGAGGACATCCAGGAAAATCATGAATTGGCAGTCTCATGCCACTTGTAGACCTGCGAAAATCCTCTAGGACTCTCTCATGAGCCAGCAAGTTTCTCCTGCCGAAGTCCAACATGATAACCGCTACAGTGCCCTTTAACAGAGCTCTTTCCTATAACTGTCAGCAGCTCATCCCAATAAATTCCATATTATGCTGTCTGTGTGTGGAATGAAAAGGAGGAAATCTCCTTGTCTGTGGAGGTTGGCATGCTGAGAATTGCACTTTCCAATTTTCCACCACCCCTCTGCACGACTGTGGATACAAAAGGCAAGTACAGCACTGCCAACTTCAAATGTCTTCAGCAAACACTTTTTCTGCAAGGAAGGTGAGTTGCAGAATCCTCCTTCCCATTTTATCTTCACAACAACCCTGTAAGGTAGGTTAGGCCAAGAGTCCGTGATTGGCCCAAAGTCCCCTGTGACCTCCATGGCCAAGTGAGAGCTAGAACCTGGGATCCCCAATATTCTAAGCATTAGGCCACCCAGCCTTGCTTTCCAAGCTGGGATGAGGCTACGAAATAGCAGCCTCCCTCAAAAGCATTCAGTTAAGATTTACAGCAGCCCAGACAAATTTAACATGGACACATCCATTTTTCCCATAAACCACTGATTTTTACTAAATTTTTGATCCACGGTATCTGAGTCACACTGTCTTCCTTTCCTGCAGGAGCTTTTGGATTTCAGGCATAGCGATCAGCATCCAAAACCTTCACCACTTAGGTCTCTTCCAAATGCTGCTGCTGCTGGACTCTGCTTCAGAAATTTGCATGGGTTTTGTTTTTTAAGGAATCTGGGGAAAGCATCTGTCAAGTTTTTCAAACAGTTTGGTTATTTAAAATAGGACAGCCAGGAGAAGAAAAGCCCTTTTGGTGTCGTGAACTATAGTAAAGAATCTGGCTCCAGACCAGCTCCAGATTGAAAATAATTCCTTAAATAGGAAAAGAATACCACCATAGCCTGCTTTTGTTCAACACGTCGTGTGCAAGAAATCAAAATGTGAAGGTGAAGCGGAGAAGCCAAATACAGTCGGCCAAGAAAGGGTTCTGCACTGACCTGGCAGTGACCAGCCTCCCTCAGCATGGAGCCCTTCAACAATGTCAGACTACTATGCCCATTGCCTCCAACCAGCATAACCATTGAGGATGATAGAGGCTGGAGTTAACACATCTGGAAAGAATTCATGTTGCTTTTGACAGTGGATAACATTCCTCCTGCAACAGGATGGATGGGGCTCATTTCTCAGCACAAAAGCTGCGAGTCGGCCCACAGCCCTGGGGATGCTCCAAACGACTCCCCAAACAGCACCAGGCAATGGGGCAATGTCAGAACAGGACCAGAACCAGTATCTGGGCTGGCACAATCATGCCAGGGCTGAAACGGCTTCCTGTAGCACCTTTTCTTATTTTCAGAAACTGACTGAGAGCAGCAACCAGGTGGGACCAAATGCTCAGGCAACTGTTTCTGCCTGCATACATTTCATCCTTTTCTCCAAGTACATTTATTTCCAAATAAGTATTTCACATCAGAAGCAAACTCCTGTTTTCGTCTTGTAGTGGCAGTGCTACAATTTGAGCATAAGGAGCTACAAAAGAAGAAATAGCCATGGCGGAAATAAATAGGAGAGGACTAGAACCTTTGCACGTATTCCTACAGTACGTGCAAGAAGGTCCAGGGTCTAAGATTACCCAACTGTGCCACTGAACTCAGATTCAGAAAGATTCAGGCACGGTGAGAAGAAATCACGCCTCCTCTGATGGGAAGCATCAATTCCTAAAAAGAGGCAACCGAGGCAGGAGTGGGTGAAGGTTTTGGCAGCTAGCATCTTCTCTCTCTCAGCTTTGGCCAAGACTAAGTGACTTTCTGGTATGCTCCAAAGGTAATGAATAAATGAAGGGTGATTAGAACAGAAAGAAGCCAAGCAGTCCTCACTCCCACCTTCTTTTGCTCTTACCATTCTGCTTCCTCTCCTTTTATTCGCTCTTTGGGAGAAGAAACCGGTCACCTCCTGCTGAGGCAGAAAGTAACTGGAGTATGAAATAAGAGATGGTCCTAAAGAAAGCTTTCCAGAAAATCGCTTAGTCTTGCCTGCCTCCTACTGGTCATAGGAGAAGATGAACCCAGCATAAAGAGGGAAGTGAGCCACATAGTCCAAAATGAGAATTCCAACGCCTTCAGCAGAATACCTTCATTTAGCCAACTCCACAGTCACAAAGTACTTTGCTTCTGAGCCCTCTAGAACTATTCGTAAGGCAGCAGGAAGCAAATCAAAAATGGGGGCATGATAGAAGCTGGGATGCTTTCAAGGCCCTGGGTTCTGCATTGGGTTCCAGTGTTAAGATGGAAACCAGGAAGAGGCTGCAAACAAGTTAGGCTTCCTCAGGGGCTCAGATGATTTCGAGCTGCACCTCAGACCCTCCCCAGGGTTGCTGGGAAGAAACAACAGCTGCTCCCTGTGTTTTGAAAGCAAAGTCCACCAATATCTCAGAACTGCCTCCATCCTTCAGTGAAAGGTTCAGGCTCTTTGAAAGGCAAAGGCAAACCAGTTAGATTGTTTTCATTTTCAGGAAGATGGTATTACCATTAGGTTGTCAATAGGTAAGATTCTCCTGTCTCTGTAGACCAGAATGAGAGAAACCTGTGTGATTCTGTGAAAATAAGTATGATTTCATGTTCACAAAGGGAAGACCACCTGAAAAGGAACAAGTACAAAGCCAGGAAGAGACTAGTTGCCAGATGACTAGCCTTCTCCACTCTGGCACCCTTAAGATGCTTTTGATTGCAATTCCCAGCATCCCCAGCCAACAGGACCAATGTGCTCTACATAGGGATATTCTTGCGTCTTTTCCAGAAACTGTAGCTAGACTAGCAGGTCTCAGGGACATCATGGAGAGACCGCCTATCATCTATTTTAAAGTCTTCAGACTGGTGGTCAATACATTTCTGGATACAGTACAAGGTGTCGGCCACTACCTTTGATGCCCTTCATCCAAAATACTTTCAGGAGCACCTTTGTCCATACATGTTGCTTCCCTTACTGAGGTCCTCAAGCAATAACCTTCTGAAGTCCACCACTGCAAGGTTTATATCAACTCCCCAAAGGACTTTTTCAGTGGTTGTCCCCACACTGTAGAATAGCTGGGAAAGATATGTCTGATTTCCCAAATTTCCACCTTTAAGAGGGAGTTTTTAAAGTACCTCTTCCAACAGGCCTTCCCAGAGTAGTTCTCATGTCAGTTTTATTTAATATGTTGTCTTAGTCACTGTTAGTCTGAATTGCTTGTAAACCTCCCAGAGCTATAGGAAAAGGGCCAGTATATAAATATTAAGATTAAATAAATCTGGAAAGAACTAAGTTGGGGACAGCCACACCCTTTGAAAGGGTGGCAAAATGATTTGGTGCTGGGAAGTTAAAAATGCACCCTCGTGCATGCTTCCTCAGACATAACAAGGACGCATTCAGTGAGTTTGATTCACAGGTAAGTGTCACCAAGACCAAAACGCAAGAATCCCAAAGGACGAGGTGTCTATTTCCATCTGATGATGAACTTACTGGTTGCCCTTCAGCAAAACACTGACACATTTTTTCTCCATTTCCCCATGAATATCCACAATACACAGCAAGAGCAATGCTGACCTTCCCTACAGGATAGGTATAAAGAATACTGTAGGTCAGAGGTGGGAAGCTGCCACCCTCCAGCCCAAACCACAACCTCCATCAGTCCCAACCAACATAAAGAATGGTAAAGGATGATGGGAATTGCCAGCTAAAACATATGGAAGGTACCAGTTTCAGGAATGATAAATTTGGGTTGCACCTATTCCACCCTGAACTGATGGGGGTAATACATGGGATAAGATGATCAAGTCAAACATTCACGTCCCGTTAAATACTTTTCTTAAAGCAGCCATTATAAGTACTGTTCTGCTTTAGTATGTAAAATATCTGGGATAATGTGAACAAATTAATTGGCACTTAGCTCAATTAAGGCAATTGAGCTGAATTCCAAATGCTTTTACAAAGCATTGCATGGATTACAGGAAGGATTGGCCAGCACTGGCTTCTTCCTGCCACAAGATGGCCCCTGATGTGTTTGTGAATACCTGAACTAGCAGGTGGCGAAATGGAAGGACAAGCATCCAGTCAAAGCAGGGAGAATATGGCCTGAGACTTTAAAACAGCGATGGGTGCAATGGACTTCCTATTTGCTGGGTTGTATTTATACGTGTGCATTTTATTTACTGGTATTATGGTTTTAATCTTAGTCCTGCAACTGCCCAGAGAGCTTTGGGTATAGAATGTAATATATAAAAAGGTTTACGTACAGATTTCTGTGTTGGGTCAGGATAAAAGACCCCAAGAATGCCACTCGTCTCCTTCCTCAAGGCATCATTCCTTATTTTTGAGCCCTCCTGACACGCTACAATTTCAAAAAGATACTTACATTTGAATACAAGTGCATTATAATTCCAGGACATGTCTTTTTCTTACATTTTTCAATGTGTGCCTTCTTTCAGTGCTGCTGAAGTGTAACTCTACTGTGAGTGTGCTGAGACTTGATGTGTAGATTCCTAAGCCTGAGCCTTAAACACGTAGATGTATTATTGTGTAACATCCATTCACAAAAGGCCCATTCACATACTGAGGTTTTTCAAGCAATGCACCACGGCTAGAAACACTCACATTCACACCTGCATTTTTAAGTCTCAAAGTTACAAAACTATACATTTGCTAGGATTTTTTGCCTATGTATGTGACATGTGAAAGCTACCAAAAAGAAAAAAAAAAAGTATAGAGCAGCGGAGGGTAGATTTCAGGCTTGTGGGGCCTTTGTTTTTACTTCGAATCTCAAAAGCCACCAAAAAAAAGTGCAAAACATTTTTGAGGGGCACCGAACGGAATGGTGTCCACACACAGTCCCTCCACAGAGTCATTCTTTTGGGAGATACAGATGCCATTTTATAGCTGCTATTGTAAATCTGAGCGATCAACATGTCCTTACTGATCTTCTGCAAAGCAATCTAATATCTACCTGTGGTTCTGTCCAAAGGACACCCTTTTTTTAACATGTTAATCATCTTCCTTTAAACACAGGTGCCTTTCAAGTTCCCCAAAGAAATGCAATAGCCATAAAAATAAGAGGTTTAATCAGTATTAATACAGAAATAGGATACGGTACAATCTCATCTCATCTTCTCTGGGAAATTAAGGCTTAAAAATACAGGAACCTGAACACTTCCTTAAAGCCACTCTCGGTGGAGACAAGTTACTGAGCAGACAACAGCACTCAACTACAGGATGTTTATTTTAACAAAAGTTTCAGGAATTGTGCAAGCCAATGCAGAACACACTTCATTACAATGGCGGAATAAATAAAATTTAAACCTCAAAAGAGACAGTCCAAGGAAAGGGTAAAATTCCAAGTTCAGCCTTAAAAGTCTGTTTAGCCACAGTTCTTCTCCAACAAACTCAGCCCAAGATACCAACATCTGCATGAAGAGCAAAGCTAAAAACATAATTTCACTTTGTAGAAGTTTCCTTCCTTACATGTGGTAACCGTCTAATGCTTCTATATAGTAACACATGACAGAAATAAGAGCAACGTTTCAGAATTCCAGAAATAGAAAATTGTGAAACCGAAGGAATGGGGCAAGAGGTACTATAAAGATAACAGTGATTTATTTATTACTGCTCTCATAAAGGGGAAGACTGATGCATGTATAAATCCCTCCATAAGAACCATAACGCTTGTAATTATTAAAACATGGGAAAACCACTGTGGCAGATTCATAAACCAGCACAAGTTGGGCTTGTTCGCAACCTCAACAGTGGCACCTCATTGCACATTATGTCCAGTTCTTTGACTTAAAAGCAAAAAGGGCTCTATTCTGGGAAAAGGACTGCAAAGCAGATAGCTGAGGACTGCTGCCCTGTGCTAACTCTCGAGCGGACAGGGACATCACTCTTGATCACAAATGGTGACTATTATTCGCATTGCAAGGTGGTTGCTAGTAACTCCAGAACAGAGGGAGACAGGGAAAAGCTAAGGAATGCTGCACAATGGGTGAAAAGCAACTGGGGTAGTGGCAATGTTTACTCACTTCTTAATAGCAGTGATCACACAAGTCAGCTGAAATGGCTTAAATGGCTTTGAGTGCTCCACTTAGTCAGCATTATGAATAACATCTTAAAAAGACGGAAAAGGTGAGACTTTTGCAGAGCAGCAGCAAGAAAATTGGGCTTCCTGCGTCACTTGTTATTTCAAGCAAGCAGAAGATGCTTAAACTAACATAACTTTTTAGTAACCCTTTCCCCCTGCAACACACTCTCAAAGAGGGAGATTTCCAGAAGCATGGGATGGCACACTGAATTCTTCTCCTGCCTGATGCTTCCCCATCACCTAAAAATTTCCCTGGTAATTCTGCCCCATGCCAGCTTCGCATCAGAAAAGGGACCCATCAGATTCTTGTATGTAGCTGCAGTGTATTATGTAATGGAGCTTTTCAGATTAAAACTAGCATGTTGCTTGAGCACTGATGGCTTGGTCTCAAGTTCTCAACCATTCCAACAAAATAAGATATATTTGTATCCCTCCATACAAATATTAGCTCAATAGTCACTTCCATTGCAGCAAATGTTTATAGAAGGGCACTCGACTAATAGAAGAGCATTTCAATGTGTAGCTTTGTCGCGTCCTAAAGTCTCGGTTAACATAAGCCATGCAGTTTTATAGATTGAAATTCACCCTCAAATGTTTGAGACAAAGAGCTACCTTAACATTCCCTCTAACGGAAGAAAGCATGGGAGAACAAGTCCTCCCATTTGTTGAGTGAAGTTTGATCTTTGCCTTGCTGTGACTGTTTTACGTTCATACTTAAGTTTGGGAATGGATTTATAAGGTATGTTACAAAAATGAGGAAATGGTGTCTGTAGCACGGATTTGTAAATCAATACCTGGCCAACGCCAGGGGCAATTAAGTCTTCAAAAGGCCCGCGAGAACAAGAACCTGCACATGACTAAATTATTCCTATGAATGTTGGAATCATACCCAGTGGGACCGATTGCTTGGAACTTCCTTACACGCTTGATCCCATGCACACACCTAATGGATGTGACTAGTTTCTCAGGTAACAGGTGCACACTCCAACCTGAGGCCTCATAAGAACCATAGAGGAGGGGGGTACTCACAGTAACAGACCAGGAGAAGCAAGCCAGGGTGCTGGGTAACTAGACTAATGCGTAACTAATGCGTAACTAATGAGTAACATAATGCTGATTAATGAGTTACCAGAGAGTCCCTCTATATTGACCTGAAGGCTAACGGTCTTCTTCGCCCCTCCTAAAAAGCACACCCAATGCTTACCCCCACAAAACTTCTGAGCAAATTGCAAAACTGCACTCAGAAAACTGGCAAATTTCCCCATTAATGCCCCATTTTTTCACTTGATCCTTCACTATCTACCTAAGACTTTTTTTTATTGGCATTTGATCTTCTTAGATAACTAGCAATTTTTAAGCTATTTGCCCAATTTGTGTGTCTATTCTATAATCTTTTTTGTATTGATTTTTTTTGGCCATTTTTATACTATTAGTTGGTCTGAGTCCTGTGAATATAGCAGGGGAGTGAAAATAGAGAACTTTCTTTAAAGAACAAGTTAAACAGATTTGCTTATTAACAAGTACGGGTCTTCAAAAGCTGTTTTACTGTCTATAAGATACTGAGAAGTAATATCTACCCATATACAACTATGATAGCCAACTCAGAAAATATTGTAAATTCTAGCATTCAGGCATCAGCAGTGTGAATAGAGGGGTGAAAAGTGCATGTTCTTATTGTAAAACAATTTTAAGAACACCACTGTAACATCCATGACTTTCTTCTCACTCCTTCCTGTACCCAAGGGCCCCTCATCCACCTGTCCTCATTCAGACCTTGGTAAGGTCTCCTCTCCTGCCCACCCACCGAATTCAGCATCCTTACCACACCAAGGTGCACCCTCCATCTTTCACCAAGTCTTTCTAGAGCTTGGATGAAAAGCTATTGCCGATTACCCACCCAAGCCTCATGTTTCCTCATCTTATTACTATCAACGAAGGTCTTTCTTTTCCTCCCACTTCAGCTACTGAACGAGATGACGTTTCAGCCAATTCTTCACTTGGTGTCACCATCCTCAAGAAAGACACTCTTCACAAAATCATACTCTAATCAGTTCAGCTGAAATTTCAAAATAATCTTCCAAATATAGTAAGTGGATAAGGTTTAAGACAGAGTTGCCCCAAATCCCATATATTCGGAGGCAGAAATCCGTAAGCAGTAGCCACTTCCAAGGTGGTAGGAAAAGAGCCAAAGGCCAGTCATAGACTGGAGAAAAACTTGAGGGTGAACGGAGGGAAAAGAGCTAAGTGGGAACTTGAGTCCATGGGAGAAGATAAAAGGGAAATGAGTGGGAGATGTTGAAGGCTGGATACGCGTTTCTGCCCATCTTACTGCATGGATTGTATGGGCTACATGGAGGGATGGCTTAAATGACCCCAGTGCACAGCAGGGACCGGGAGACTGGATCACGCAGAATGCAATGAACTACACAGGGAAGCAATGCGACTGCATCCAACGCACGAATGTTTGACAGATCTGACGGCGTGGCGGACACAAATGGTGTGCAACTACAAAGCTGCAACCAAGTGAGAGCTCGTGAAAATTAACCCTTAGTGTCTTATCATTATTCTCACCATCAGTTTCTGCGCACCAAGCTGACCTCAAGACTAAACCTCAAACAAACAAGGAAATATTAGCACACTTAAATGGCGATCGCTCTTCCCCGCCACACCCACCTTCTGTTCATACCAGGTGCACGTTTCGCTGCTCTTATTTCAGAACGCTACTTAAGGCAAGTACAGCAGATTTCTTCCCCAACTGCAAAAACTATTACTTACATTGCATAAAAAATATCCAATAAACCACAGAAGACTGCAGACACACATTTTTCATATGTACGGAGCGGCAAGTCAAACTATTTGGCCATACATTAACATGACATGACCTCCACGATGATCAATGTGCAAGCGATTTCTCTTTCCCACCCCCCACCCCCAACACCAAGACTCAGCTTCTATTTTACAGACTACAGAGACCATTTCAACGACGTTTCCTGAGGCAGAAAGCTGGATAGGCTACTAAGGCTGCCGTCCTGTGCCATGAACCTGTGAATGCTACAGGTGGGAGTCTACAGGGCACGCTTACCCCAGGAACTTGAGGTATGTCAAGTACCGCCTCCTTGATTCAACTTTGCACAGTGTTGCCCAATCCACCTGAGAGCGCCACCTGGACAAGGACAGAAAGAACTAGGGGCAGTGCCTATACAATGTACCAATCAACTGACCAACTGAATCAACGTTAAGGAAAACCATGGCAATCAACTTCCCTAGGGAGGAATGGCTGAGCCTGGTGGACAGAAGCATGGTTTGTTCAGTGAAAGACTGAGGTACATTGCGAGACCAGATTTCTTGTGTACTTCAGATTTGCTCTTCACACACACACACAATTATCAGACAGAATATCGAAAGAATGTTTTAAAAGGAGTGCTCTGAACAGTTCTCCCAGTGTCCCTGAACCCATGCAAATTAATCATGCCACCTTCTTTTCAGCCAACATGGCTGCAAACCACAGGACGGTGCCCTGGCTGTTGCACGCAAAACAACACTGGAGTCAGATCCTTCGAGTGCCAGAGCACCTTCTGAAAGGACTCAACAGGGACCCACACAAACAGGCGTGCAGGAGCTTCCCAAGATGGGAGGAAAATGAATTACAGCAGGTGGTTTGAGAATTTTTTGTCAGGGTCAAGCTTGAAGACTGTACCAGTATAATCCCCTGCACCAGGAATGCCTTTCAGAGATACTGTATGTGGGAATGCTCACTGGCGCAGTGTCACCTCAGAATGAGCCATCTTCCACAGAGATGATGTTGCAAACCATATCCAGCCTAAGGAATAGATTTTGAGCAAGTCTGTGTGGAAAGCATTCTATGACAAAACACCTCCTTCTATGGAAAAATCACTCCAGGTCACAGAAGATTTGCATCAGCTGCTATCATGAAGGCAACCATTAACTATAAAGAGCACACTGGGCATTCTTGGTCCGTGGCTACACATGGGAACAATCAGACACTGTATGGATTTGCTTACTCAAAGTACTACAGATGTTTTGTTCAGTTTCTGTTTTAACTTGCTGTGGGTCAGAATAAGCAAACACAATTCTCATGTGTTAATTATATGCAAACAAAAACCTCAGTGCCTAGCTTCATGTCGCCATCCAGTGTTTTTACTGCACAACCTGTACAATGCTGGAAAAAACATACATACACACACATACACCCACACAGATGCAGTCCACCTCCTTAGGGCTCGGGGTTCCCTAGGAAAGGTCTATGCAAAACATTCCACACAGCAATGTAGACACATGTAAACCTCACTCCAGGTATACAACAACTCCTCTGAAATACAGCCTAAACATGTTAATAGCTTCATTTAGACTTTTTATTTAAAAAAAAAATTCACACACGCACACACACTCACACACTTCCTAGAGTGCAAAATGCTTAGTAAGTACTTTAGCAACAGAACACCACATTGTAAGTTGTACTTTTTCCTTAAAATAGTCGTTTCTTTTGTCAAACAGCTGCTTCCCCCTCCTTCGATGCATCCGTTGCCGGCAACAGACGCCCGAGCCAGTGAGCCAAAGCCCCAGCGAGCCTTCCTGGGTCACAGCCAAGTCCCTGGACAACGGCTTCCCTCTGCCCGGACGGCAACGAGCGTTCACTTGTACAAACTCATGGTTGGACTCTGGTACATGCACATGTAAGCGTCACAGAGCAGCCTCCGAGCACAGCCTTGGATCCTCCTCGAGTCCAGTGAGTGCAGTTCCTCAAGAGACATTTTCAGGTACTCGCCGACTTCTGGGCATGGAGTCACTTGGGGGATGTTAAAGCCGTTCTGGCCTCCTTCAGGGAAGAGACGAAAAGAAAGCAGGGAAATGCATCAAGGAGGAAAAACTGGCTTCTGGCTACCTCGCCCCGAAATTGTGGCCTCTCGTTGCCATGCAAGCAAAAGTAAGAAGCACTGCTGTGACTACAGGCCGATTTGATCCTCAGCATCTTCTCAGAGTAGCAAAATGCCAGAATGGACAGGATTGCGGTCACATCCTTTAGCTCTGGAAATGACCCTCACGGGACCCAACTCAAACAGGGATGGCCAAGGACAAAACACAAGGGCTGTGTCTTGATCCGTAATGCTTCAGTCACCAGGGGTAGGACACACTGATGGCCAGCAACCAGCACTGGGGGAGGAAAATTCCTACACCTGAGCAAGGGCACCTGGGATGGCACCCAGAGGCAAGGCAAACCTGCCCTCCCTCCTCATGCCTGCCTTTCAAACAGGAGAAGAGAAACAGTCCTGCAACTACCACCCTTCAGGAATCACTGCAGTCTGTGAACCTACCTTCCCTACACAGACACCCCTCGCCTGTTCTCACAGGTCTCTGTTTTCCCAATTACCGGATTTAAATATTTCACAACATTAAGTCACCAGCACATATCCTTTCAGACGTACAATCCCTTCCCACTGAACACACCAAAGACAGTGACACGCTTGACAGAAAGCAAAATGTCTGGATCTACAGGCTCCTAAGACTAGTTAGAGCAAGGATCCCGAAAGCGAGACCCAGGCGGACCTCCATGGGCAGCCACAAAGCTCTCCATTCCCAGCCCCTTTCAAAACATGCTGCTCACACACGACACTGTGGCTCCATTATTCATACAGCTGCATTTTGGTGTTCCAGTAACTCAGCTGTTACTAGCACAACAGAAGGAAGACATTAAATCAAGGAGGCTTATGGCAGATCCTAAGAACACAGAAGTCAGACCCTTGGCCCACCAAGTCCACTGTTGTTGACTCTGACTGGCAGCAGCTCTCTACAGGGTAGGAGTTTTCCCCACTCTGCTGGAGATGCCGGGGATTAAATCCGGGACGTTTGGCATGCAAAGCAGGGCTCTGCCATGGAGTTACTGTACAGTCCTCTCAAAATGGAGTGCTGAAGCCAAATTTGCATACTGGGAAAGGAGTTCAGGTCTCCCAAAGCAGGCAGAAAATCAGAAAAGGGAGAAAGAAGGCGAAGCAAAAGGACATACCATCCCGATCGGCCATGCTGTCAAAGAAGAGCCAGGCGGAGTCTCCTTTGCCGTATTTAACAAAAGCCACATAGTGGCTCGTCTCTATACAAAGAACAGCAAACAACTCCATCTTCTGACAAGGTATACAGCCATGCCTCCAGTCCCAGTCCGGCAGATCTTTCGGAAGAGACACTGGGTTGAATTTATGACTTTGCCTTTTGGGATGCAGGTGAACCTGTAATGATAAAAGAAGGCTTAGCAACGTCTGCTTGCCGATCAGCTTAATAGCTACCACGGGTGCGGTTAATGACTGGACAGAAGTCCCCGGACAGCCTGAAAGCTGAACTTACCTGAGTATTGCAGGTTTTGCAAAACTGCTTGATTTTGCCAGCAGAAATGTCTGTATCTTCATAGCATTCTCGACATTCGTACATGGCAAGTCCACCACAGATGCGGCACTGCCGAGGAGCTGCATTTTGTGAGAGGAGAAGACCCGTTATCAAGATTTTGTAAGAGAAGCCCAAGCAGCCATTCCTTCGAAACAGGAAGCAGAACTAATTCTCACTAGTCAGCATACACTAACATACCAGGGGAAAAATATGGGGATGTTCTCTATAGGAAGTAATGGTTAGGTTTTCAATGGGCTTAGGCTTTTAATATACTTAAAACTTAGGGCATTTTGCTGAAATAGTGCAAAGGGCCAGAGATTCCTCCTACTTAAAAAGAAAAAAACCTTTTGCATGCATTGCTTCAGAAATGAATCCATGAAATCAAGCTACATTTCTCTCTACCCAAATGGACAACTTTGTAGAGGAGAGGGCTATCCAGGGCTGCTGGTCCTAATGGATGGATACTGCCTCCATTACCAGAGTAGTTTACACCTCTGTACACCAGTTGCTGGGGAACGAGGATGGGAGGACATCATAGTGCTGCAGCTCAGCATCTGGATTTCCCTGCAGGGATCTGGCTGGACACTGTATGAACAGAATGCTGGACTGGGGGATCCGTCGTCCGAGCCAGCATGGTGGTAATGCTCAAATCAGAAACACAGCAGCCCCCTGTTCCTCATGCACGCACCCCAGCAGCTGCACTGAGCCACTGGAAGTGCAATCCTGACCATGCTTCAATAGAAGAAAAGTCCCACAAGACCAAATATCCCCAGCCAGCTGAAAATGGCTGGACTTCTGTCAAAGCATGCAGAGGATTACACCCTAATTAAACTATGCTGTTCCAGTGTTTTTAAATGCTCAGGGTTCAGTATTTTCCTCTTCCCTTTGTCTACCAATCAAGAAGCTAATGAACTCAGGAAGAGGGTACAGGCCGAGTCACAGAGAAATCCCTCTACTTAAAAAATGAACCAAGTGGTCAGTGGCTCTTTTCATAATTATAATGAAGGGGAGAAAAATCCAGAGCAGAAGTTAGTTCAGTTGATCTTGTGTTGAGTGATCTATAAATGGATGCAGAAGACGACCATCATGGGGTGGCCAGTGCAGAGGCACTGCTGGACCTTAGTAGAACAACCACCTCATAAAGCTCAGAGGGTCCTGAAGGCAGGGTAAGACCCAAGTCTAACAATCTAACACACGCCATCTGGAAAAAGGACACTGGCTTTGTCTGCTGACAGGCAACTTTGTCATTGCAATGAGAGCACGAAGGGGGAACGTACGGGGGCAAGACTGGACCACTGCCGAAGCCCTTCCCCAGCCAGCTGCCAATGTGCTTTCCCTCGTGCCTGTGAAGAGGGTGCCAAAGCCACTTCGGCTTGCACATGACTTGTGAGCCATGATTCTCAGACTTTGCAGCAACTTCAGCCTTGCACTCTGGGAGTGAATAGTCTGCAAGCAGTCCAACAGCACCAGTCAGAATGCAATCTTTTCAAAACGCTCTAACACCGATCCTGCCACCATGTGACCCAAAATGTTTGTATACTCACTGTCTTCCAGTAGGTCTGTGATATTTAATTCCAGGGAGGGAAAGATTTTATTGAACATTTTGAAGTCCTTCCCAAATCGAGGCATCTGAATGATCAGGCAGGAGGGTGCCTAACAAAACCCAACACAAAGACCAGCATGTCAGACCGTCAGGCTATCTTTGGCTTTCTCTGCATACAGCTTAAGACACTTCTGGCAGCAAGTACTTTGGAAAGACAACACAGTCTCCAGTTTTCGTGCATGGGGGCCAGGACAAATAAAGACAGGTTCCAGCGAACATGCCTGTTACAGAGAAATTCACCATGTTCCACAAGGAATCCTCAAAAAATGTCTGTAATGCTACTCTGGGAGCATCTCGACCAGCACGTGAGCACAAAAGTAGCCGGGACTTCACCCTGCCCAACACACGTCACCACCCACAGATTCTGGATGGAGAGAGACTTTGAAACCTAGGCCCATGGTGAGCTCCAGCCTGCCTGCCATTTCCACGGCCTCCACACCGGGCATGATAGCTCCTTTCTAATCATTTTAAAAAGCTGTGAAGGAGTCCCACTGGGTGACGAGGGCTACCTTCTCAGCAGATACGTGCACTGAGTGTTATTACTAAAATCAGTAGCTAGCTTAGCAGCACTGTGGCAGTGTCCAATTTTCACAGCCGTTGAAAAAATGCAACCTTTCCATCCTTCCAGTTTCTTACAAAATTAACAGGCCACGGAGATGGTGAGTCAAGGTTACAAAAAGTAGAATCTGGAAGGCATAACCCTGAAACAACCATTTTGCTTGGACACAGGCCATCAGCATGACTTGTGAGCTGCACAAGCGAGTCTTAAAACATCACCACTTCATTTGACATCATTTGCACAATGAAAGCAGCACCTTCAGGCCAAGAGCCACAGGCAGGTCGTTCCTGCTGCCGCCCAGACAGGGCATCATGGCAAGGGGGGAGGGAGCTTACCTGGCTCTATCCACTAGCCAGAGACGGAGCAGCTGCAAAGAGCTTGCCTTCCCTCTCCCTGCCAGTAGGAACACTTGAACAGTTTTGCTGTTCACCACCCAGAGACCTTCAACCACTGGGCAGAAAAGAAGTGAAGTAAACTTGTGCCAGTCTTTTTTCTTTACTCCCTCCCCTCCCAGTCCTTTTTTCATTTAAAATAGTAAACCTGAAGGCAAAGTCTGTCTTATTTATCTTGTAAGCCACTCAGGGAAAAGTACTTTAAATGAACTAGGCTCCCATCTGCACACTGAGACAAGCTGAAGCTTCTTAAGTTTCTTTGGCGGATAGTTAAGTAAAAACTGTGTGATTTAAAAGGAATGAAAGATCACTGGCTTATTACTACTTCAAGATACTGTTCAGATACTACAGAGGCTTGATATGTATGACTCAGAACCTGCTAAAGGAAAAAGCATCAGCCAGCAAAATGATTACACAACAGGTAAGAACAATGGCAGGAAGAATAGGCTCCAAACCTCTGCAAATTTCAAGTTGCTGTTGATGAAAGACCATTCCAATAACTGCTGTATTGTAGGAACGCCAACTTTCTCATTCTTGTCCATAAAAATCTGATAGAAGTAGCAGTCCTGAACCTTCTGACCTGCTGATCTAAGAAAAGATAATATTTTAAAAACAGACTGTGATAAAATGTGGTAGGTTTCATGCTGCCCACAAAAGGTTCAGTTATCAGTACATCCATTTCAGCAAATGTTTTATTTCATAAAGCTGTGAACTATCTGTCAGGTGAGGGGGAGATAAAGAAGTTTGTACAATGGTTCAATAATACATCATTTTCTAAATTAATGTTGAAGGGAGTCCTTAGAACATGCTCATCCAGCCACCTCAAATACTACTTTGTTAGCTACAACGAAGGGATCTAACTATTCATTTGCTTGGGGTTCAGCTGTTTTCAGGCAGTCTGTCAATCTATATATAAAAGACTGCACAGTAAAGTATGGAAACGTTGATTTTCCTACTTCTAAACTGAATGTTCCACTTCACATGTCACAGCACGATCACAATTAGTTTGACTTATTACATTTGCCTATTTAATAGTACATCCTCATCACAGGAGGAGAAAAATTGTGGGAAAAGAAGGAAAGAGCCAGGAGAAGGCAGTTTTGAGTCCATCCCCCATCCCCCACATAAGGTTAGGACACAACCACATTTTTGGATCTGTGCAGGTAGAGGGGAAAGCAACTGAGCTGCACCTGTGTTTTCCAAGAATGCACCCCCAAAATCATAAAGCACAGACTGGAAAACTGACTTCAACTGTTGCAGTACTTAAGTAGAGGCATATCTTACCTTATTTTTAACAGTGGTTCTACTCTCAAAATATGATGAAACAAAATATTCAAAAATTCTTCTGGATCTGTGAAAAGAATTATATCATGGTATCAAAGTACGGACAAATAAAAAACTATTAGATGTTATATCCATGTAAATAAAAATAATGATAGCAATTAAAGGGTTAAAAGTACTATAACCCTGCTACATTGACAGATGGAAATAGTCCAATGCTAAAAAATTAGAAATGTAGTCCAAACACTTTTATATTATATTATATTAGCTATAATACACTGATTCTAAACACACCTTTTAACAATCCATGTTTACAGCATTCATAGCCAGATAACCATTAAAGAAAAAACCCAACACTCATCACTCAACAGCTCATCTGAGGCCTTTCTGCCAAATCTAGCCCTCCATCTTTATCACACACCATCAAAAGGCATGAAGATCCAGTGATATGCTTGGCCATTTACTTTTATTATACCTTCTGGGGAAATGTGTCAAATTCAGTTAAGAGCACTGTGTCCCAACCCTTTCAGATCCATCCTGAAAATTATGACAAATCAGGCCACTTCCAAGCAAGCGGTGATTCAGCAGCCTCTGATAATTTCAAAATGGAATCAAAATAGTCGCCCTTCTCCACATTTTTCAATTCATAACTTAATTCATACTTCCCCTTCATTCCCTTTGTGCTGCATTGCTCAAATTACCTTTCTCTTCAGAGGTGAATCCGGATGCTGCTTCAACTTTTTCCAGTATCTTCCTTAGTTTCATTATTTTTGTTGCACACACATATCCATATCTGAAACATAATACTGAGCAGTGAGGGGAGAGACACTGAAGCTTAAAAGAAAGATGGAGTTGCAGGCATACATCGTGGGGCATGCCGGTAAGTAGGGAAAGTAACTATCACCCACCCTCTTTTCATGGGCTCTTTCCATGGGTCAAAGGTTTCCAGAGAAGGAGCATCAGTGCATAGGCTCCAATGAAAAAGCCCGAGAAAGCATTCAATGGGCTCTTGAATTCATATGCAGAGCCTCCTGTATCAGTGGGGGTCCTCCTTCATCGCAGCCTTTTCTTTCCAGCTTTAAAGAGCTATCCATGGTGGTGAACCTAATCTGGAGTGGAGTTCAGCACCAAGGGTAGCACCCATAAAGTAGAACAGAAAGGCCTCCATGGATGAAGAGTCTCACAGAGAAGTTAACTGCCTCTCCTAGAGGCTTAGTTCTCACAATGTGAGACTGTCTGTTAACAGTCCAAAGACACTTTCAAAGCTGCTAGTCATATTCTGAATTCATGCATTTTTCCAAACACCTCTCCTAGGAATGAAAAAGGGACTCCTGTCTGCTAATATGAACATGTGTTCATTCCAGTCTTCCACTGAGGTTCAGAGAAACATCTACCTTGACACCCTGAATTCCTGAACTCAAAACGTTACAAATGCTGCACCTTGAAGACACAGCATGTAAAAATGGGGCTACAGCCACCTCAAAAAAGCAGTGTGGGGTACTGGGTTACAGATATTAGGTGGAGAATGTCAAGGGAGCCTAAGGCAATCCAATCAGATTCAGCGCGGCTCTCACTTTCAGAATTTTTGCCTTTGAGGAACCACTTCAAATACTGGCATGTGTGTACAGAAAGCCTTGAACACCTGCCACAGAATTCCCTGTGTGTTACAGTGTACGGGCGCGTGATCTAGAGTGCAGGCCAACTTCCTTCCTCTCACTACCTCCCTGTGTAAGCCAAGAACACATCCAGGCATCCCACCCCACCACCTGCTGCACAACTTGCAGGGGAAATTGATGTTCTTAAACTGGAAAGACCACTTGAAAACAACATAACTTTCAGCAGACTTCATTTGCCAATACTTACATTCGGAGAGGATTTACAATCTCTGTCCGCAGAAGTTCTTGAGTTTCACTATAATATTCTACATCATTTTTCTCTTTTGGTCTAAGCAAGACCGTGTCCAGAACAGAGCTGAATGCAAACAGGCTAAAAGAGGGGAGAAGTAAATTTTACTCTGGAAATACAGTGGCGACGGCAGCAACAAAACCAGCTACTTTAAGGCCAAAATGAACTGCTCTCTCACATCACTATGAACACTGCTTTTAACACAGCAGGGCCTGGAAGGTATCCCTTACTTGCCAGCAATAAAACCGAATGTTGGCAGAGAGTAGCCCTGGCCTTGCCAAAAGCGAAGACTTAAGTACAGACCACCTTGCATTATACAAAGCAGGCTAGAGCCCATATCCTTTCCATAGAGATCAAGTACAGTATCAAATATCAAAAGGGCGAGCAGACTTCAAAGAAAGAAAACCAAGCCAGAAGATAAAGCTTATTGAGTCCATCTTGATTCCAAGCCTCCAGATGCACGCTGTCTTCCACCTCTCCAAATTCAGAAGTGGAGCAAACCATCTCACATGCAAGCCCACGCAACAGCACCCAGAAAAGCAGCCCCCCACTGAGACCATATGGGACTGCAGGGAGGGGGCCCTGTCTTTATTACTCCCTGGTGTGGAGTGTGGCCCTACCTCTTTACTGCACAAAGCAGCTGAGGAGGGAAGCTGCCTAAGCCCAACAACAAAAGTTGCTAGTTGTGCAGATCAGGCTGTCAAGGACGAAGACTTTTGGGGGTTTAGAGAAATGGTATAGTTACTGGAATGGGGCGAGGAGGGGGAGGGGTTACTGACATGAAGCACAACGAGTTTTGTAGTTTCTGGGTGTTTTTCAGCCCAGAGGAACTGCAGAGCATCTATCCAATCACTGCATACCCAGGCATTTTTCAAGGGTAGCACAAAATGGCAGGAACTACAGTGCAGTAGAAGAGCACATTCTTGGCATGTGTAAGGTCCTACATACAAACCCCAACCTCTTCAGGCAGGGCAGGGCAAGGCAGGGCAGGGCCAATCAGTTTGGGCCAATCAGGTTTGAGTCAGAGTCCTTTTGAGTTGAGTTGAGTCCTTTTGAGTCAGGCCCAATCTGACTCAAACTAAGAGAGCTTCCAAGGTCTCCAGTAGCAGTACAAAGGTTGTTCACACATGCCAGTGCACTGCCCATCTGATGTTCAGGAGAGGAGTCTTCAGGCTTCAGACAGAATATTAGAGCTGTAGGAGGTTGATCTGTCTAGTTACATTCCTTGTAATTACCATTCAGATAGATTTTAGCAAGTTGCATTAGTCTCAGAGCAAGAGTGCACTGTGCAGGTATTATATTATTAAAGTATCAAAACTGCCTAAATTCATAGGACATTTCAAAAACCACATACCAGTTATCAGACCAGCATCACCCTTTGGAGCTTCTATATGAATTACACACGTTATTTTTTTCTCTTTTTGGCATTGTTATCATTATCCTTTGCCTTGGGGTTCAAAATGCAGCTTGTAATACTTACCAGAATAAAGTGGAGTCTAGGTAGCAGGAGTTGTAATGACCCTGAATTCCTTTCTTCTTGCCAATCATTGTTTCCAGACCTTCTTTTTCCATTTTTGGAGGAGTGTTTTCTTCAACCACTTCACTCAGGTAGCCTCCAAAAGCTTAAAGAAAAAGGTGAGAATAAGCAGGTTCTGAACTCCTCCATGGTTCCAAGAGCTGCAGCCGAAATGGCAAATGAAGTCCTTGGAGGGACAGAAGACCAAGATGATGGCCCAGTGATTCTCTGCCTAGCAGACAGTACCTCCTTCACAATCGCACAGCCTCCATTTTACTTTGGATATGGAGCTGCTGGAAATGGTTCCCAACTGAGCAACCCTATATGGTTAAGCACCCAAGAATTTTTAGGAATGCTGGGCTCAAGCTTTTCCCTGGGGACAGGGGCTGCACCATGTCAAAGTAACTTTTGCTTCCTAAGGCAGAGAGAAGTTAAGTTTCTGGCAAGAACCAAGCTGAAGATGTAAAGACTACATCCAAAAGGAAAGCTTCTATTGGAAAGTATCTACACAAAGCTCTCCTAGGGGCCTTTCTAGCTAAACAAGGGAGCAAAGGTGCTTTAAAAAAAACAAAAGTAAGCAACACACAATATACTGGACAACACAACTGCCACCTCAGTACAGATCCTATGAGACTTTGGCAAGATTTCAAAAATGCTTCAAATCTTTGAGATAAACAGAATCATGAAAGCTGGCATTTCTTCTCCAGACTCTTAAAAGTCCATGAGACAGTTGTATTAAGATATCTGAGTTGTTTGTTCAAGAGTTTCTCATTTATCAGCCATTTCAACTAACCTAAAATTTTCTTTTAAAAAATCTAACAATTACTATTTGACTACTAGTACAATGTAGTATGTTAAAAACCGTGTCTGCTCTTGGTAAATACACTGGGTAGAAAATACATTCCATGTATTTCTTATTGGAACATTAAGTGCAATTTTATAAAGCTGCCGAGAGACAGCTTTCTAGATGAAAAATGGTTTAAAGAGAGGGGAGAGATGAACAATACCTAAGGAGTTGCAACGTTCAATCTGGTTGGATACAGGCTGCAATGAAGCAAATCTGGAATCTGGTCGGCAGCTCTTCAGCTTCACGAAAAGCGCCTTCTTGGGTGCACAGGTAAAGTATCGTGTTCCTTTAAATGTCCCATCAGTACAGCCCGCACATTCATCTTCCTGGAAAGGCCAAGAGAATTTATCCATCTTAGTGGAAACACACACAGAACTGGTCCTATCCTGTTCTGAAAGACCCAGCTGTGTTTCTACCCTAAAGTCCGAGACTGGGGGCAGCCACATGATCTTGCCACAGTCATGCAGATGCTCCCTAAGTCTGTCTGCCCGATTCCATTTCCCAGAACTGGTTCAATGCACAAATGTCAACTCAAGCTGTGGAACGAGAAGTTGCGATGAGTCAAAACTCAGAAGCAGAGCAAAGGCTTGGCATGCAAAAGATGCCCGATTTAATTCAAAGGTTTAAGAAAGCTGTGGCTGGCAACTAGCTGCTGGACCAGATAAACCAAGGGTCTAACCCAATATACAGTATAAAGGTAGTTTTCCATGTGCCTAAGCAGAAACAGTCTGTACTTCTTCACAAAGAAACTTAATGCCACTAAGTTCAGATCAACTTACTCTCAAGGAAGTGTAGCAATGATTGGGCAGGTAGAGACTCTTCCTTGAGACTCGTCTGTCACCAAGCTTAGGTGAGACATTTAAGCCACCAAACACATCTTATTCCAGACCTTTCAATGTTGTGGAATGGCTGGGTTCACACATGCACTTGCAGGGAGCTCATCCTGCCTCAATATCCCAGCTGCTCCTCCTCCTCACACCACTCTTTCTGGACAATGGGAAGTCGGAGCAACAGCAGAGAAAAGTGAGGCTATCCAATTTGGCCACTTTCTTGTTTGCTCCAGGATAATTGCCAGCTGGCCCTGACAAAAGGGGCAAGCAGGAAACCGGATTTCTATAACCAGCGCCATGGCAAATCTGGAACAGAAACTGTCTGCCCCACACTGCAGCTTTTCACACTGCCTGGTGTCAAATTCCAGCTATATCACAAATTTGAAGTACAAAGTTTAACAGAACAAGAAGCCTTTACAAATGAGATGCAGCTGTACAGGAGGACTACGGGGCGAGCAAATGCAGTTGCAGGCAATTGTAGTTACCAGTTCAAGCCCTGCCAGCACTTCGTTGACCCCTGGCGGCTGCCCAATCCAGCGGATTACTCCATAGAAAGGCGGGTTTTCCTTCACTTCTGCCAAGGAGCCTGCTTCGAGCCCATGCATGTTGATGGCCGGTGCAGCTGCTGGTGGGCTCTCCTGGGCTGCCCCAGCAGCCCCCTCGCCAGCAACCGACTGGACCGATAAAGAGAGAGGGCTGTGTCCAATAGTATTGTTGTTGCTGGACATCTTTGTCAGACTGAAAGGCAAGGAATGAAATCTGTTCTCAGCAGATAATGTATTTGCGGGGGGAGGCTGCAGTGGCGGCGAAGAATGCCCAAACCCAGGAGAGGAGTCATTAAGTGATTTTGCAGAATCTTCAGCAACTGTTGGAATTTCAAAAAGAGAGTAAGGAAGAAAAAAATAAGCAAGCATATGAGAGGAGTTGCAATATTCAAGTCCCTACACTAGCACTCCATGTGCATGCCACACAAAAGGAGTAAAAGATACATGGACTCTCTGCAGGACCAGAGACTATTATGCAAGAGTGACCTACTTTAAGAGCATATGGGCACTCGCCCAGAAGAAACCCAGCAAGGTAAGCTAATAATGGACAGGCCTTTTTATAATGAGAGGACAAGATATTAAGCAGTGATGTGAACTTGGGTGAAGGAAGGGGAGATTCAGGCCGCAACCTTGTGGACGTTTACTTAGGAATGAGCTCTGATGGACACAAAGGAACCTACTAATAAGTAAACATGCATAACAGTGTTCTTTAGATCATACTTTTACCATGCTAGGTAATTCTAATAAAATTAGAGATCTGTGGGGGACGACAATCACTAAAGCATCATCAGACTTTGTGGCAGGGCTCTGCGTAAGCTACAACTTTCCTCAGAATCCTCTGCAAGCATTCAGGGTTCGCCTGACAAATGCGGTACTCAGCAGACGAGCCAGTGTGAAAACACTTCCTGAAGACGGAAAGTTTGGAGACCTCTGTTTGAATATCATTCAACATTTAGCTCCTATCTGGCTTCAACCATGTATTGCTTAAGACGAGAGGCTGATCAGGAAATTCAATGGCCATAATCCAAATGGGAGAAAAAGAAAGTTTGTGTATGCTACAAATTCATTCAGGTTTAAATGCTATGGTTTAAAAGATCCTGGGAATTATAGTTTAACACAGGTGATAAAAAATTCACCTTGAAGAGATTTCTATTATCTTCCCCTACCCAGGACTATAATCCCCAATTTTCCAAGGGAGAAAGAATGACTTAAAACCAGACTTCTCTGACCTCCTGCCCTTTATGTTTTGAGCAATTACTCTCAACATTCCTGATCACTGGCTATGCTGGGAGTTGAGATCTGAAACATCTGGAGAGCACCTGGCTGGACAAGGCTGACTTAAAATCAGCATGTCTGCAGCACAAACAGGAACAGGGAAAAAGAGAAACAAGGAGGACAGGGCTAGGGATGGCACAAGCCACAAGTTAGAAAGGAGAACAGCCTTCTCTAACCCTGAACCCAGAACAGTCCGGGTTCTAGTCCCTGCTCAGCCATGGAGCCAACTGGGTGACTTTGGGCCAGTCACAGACTCTCAGCCCAACCTACCTCACAGGGTTGTTGTTGTTGTGGGGATAAGATGGAGGAGGAGAATGATGTAAGCTGCCTTGGGTCCTTTAAGGAAAAAGGCAGGCTATACACCGAAAAATAAATAAATAAATGAAAGTGTTTGACAGCAATTCCCAACATCCTCAGTCAGTACTAACAGTGTCCCTTTTGGCTGGTGTGAGGTGGGTTGTGGTCCAACCCATCAAGAAGTAACTAGGTTGGGTCAGCTGTACTAATACCACCAATGGGTTACCTGAAGTTATGAAAGTTATGTAAATAAATCATGAGCTCAGCAAAAAGTCACAAGCCACTACTGCAGTAAGTTACTATTTATAATCATGTTGCATCCTGTGGCTGCAGTCTAGCCGGTCGGATAGGAAGAATGGGCTCCAACTTTCACAGAATGTGGCCTCAGGAGTTACTGTGTCTGGCAAGGATTCCAGAAACAGGGATACTAGTTCTTTTGATGCCGGGGGGGGGGGGCGCAAATGTACGTTTTTCCTTCCCTCAGACCCACTCCCTGTGTGTGCATGCACACCGCAACAAATTCCTACTCTACTGCAACAGTGATAGACTTTTAGAAGTTATTTGCACCATGGCACAGGAGTCATATTTTCAAAGGAGTCAGTAAAAAGGTAAACCCTTAAACCCTAAAACCAATCCAGTAGCTTACACAGCACAATGCCTAGCACAAAACCTTAACGTTTTAACAAAACAAAGCAAAACATTGTCTGCAAGAGCATGCAGTGATATTATCCTCCTCCTGCAAAGGAAACATTAGTTAGTCAAAGTTCCTTTAATTAAAAGTAAATATGAAATATGGCCGTATGATTCAAATGCACAGTCATATTCAGGTATTACACCCATGAAAGAATATAGCCTCATTACCTTCATCAATATACCATGTGTTTTTTGATTTCATTTGTGGTTGAGAATCTACTGAAGAGCCATTTAGTGTGTAGAAAAATTCTGATCTGTTTCTGTTTCCAGAGTCAGGAAGGGCACCTAAAACACAAACCACGTCATAAGGGAAATGCTGAAAATATCTACAAAGAGACTTTGCTATATGAATAGAAAGCAAACATTATCTTTCTCTAAAGAAAGCTCTGGTGCTAGACTTAGATGCAGAGGTTACAGAAGAACTGCAGAGCTTTGAGGAAGGACGAAATGGGTAGGGCATCTAGTGCAGGTTCTGCAATGTGGCAATGCCACCTCTGCTCAAACAGATCAACCAGTGTTACTTTGTGTGGCCACATGGACAATAACTTTCAGCAAACAAACTTGCATCAATTACCCATGCTTCATCTTAAGCTTTCTCCCTTCAGAGAAATTCCGTTCTCTGTTATATGTCAAGGCCAATACAAAAATATGGATCTCTGGTTGCCAAATTATTACTTGAGAAGGAATTTGGTTGGCGGAAATATCTAATTGGCCACTGACATTTGTTTGAAGGTTAGAATTTCCTGCAGCATAACCACATTGATGCAATGCGGCAAAGACAACCCACAGCACCGTAAAAAGACTAAACTTCATAACAGCAAGTTTTGGTGGGCTATAGTTCCTAGACCTTCCAACTAAGGACATGGTGATACACACACACACACACACACACACACATACGATGACATGGAATCTCATTCATGCAGCATAATAAATGTTAGTCTTAAGCACCATAAAGACTTTAGTTTTTGTTTCTGTTTCTGTTTCTAGATTAGGACAGTGCTTCTTAGTCTTTAGTAATGAACACCAATTGATTTCTACAACATTTGAACAAAGTGCTTTGTTCAATTTAACTTTACACTAAGTAGTAATCAAGGTGCCTAACTACAAAATACAGCCCACAAATATAAATAACTAATCAAAACACTAAAACTGTTAAAAAGATTTTTAAAAGGATCAACATTCGGCTGACCAGACTACAAGACTGTCAGTGCCTGTGAACAGCCACTGAGATTGCTGTTCATTTATTATTGATTAATTTGCCGTCTTTCTATACTGTCCAACAGCCAAAGCTTTAAAATGATTAAACCTTAAAAATACATTTTAATAATCATATAGATAAAATATCTATATGAAGGTGCACCTTCTGGTACTGAGTCCCAAGATGTATAAGGCTTTATAGGTCAAAACTAGCACCTCAAACCAGGCTTCAAAACATACAGGCAGCCTGTGCATACAGGTCAGAATTGGTCTTGTATGTTCATACCTTCTGGGCTCTGTTATCAGTCTGGCTGCTGCACTTTGCACAAGTTGCAGCTTCTGAAGAATCTTCAGCGGCAGCCCCACGCAGCATGCACTGCAGTAATCTAGACTGGAAGCTTGGGTATTCTTGTCCAGATAGCAGTATAGCCAACCCAGCAAGATAAGCTGGTGCCCAGGAATGGGCCATTAGCCAGCAAAACTATTGAAACATGGGAATCACATGCGACTTAGAACCAGCCCTGTTCAATATTCTGACTGCAGCATTCCGAAACAGCCGAAGCCGCCAAAAGCTCTTCAAAGGCAGTCCCACATAGACCGCATTACAATAGTCGAAGCAGATCTAACAAAGGCATGTGTCAGCCTAGGCAGAATCAACCTCTCCAGGAAAGCACATAGTTGGAGCATTAGCCTTAGTTGTGGAGAAGCACTACTGGTGACCAGTGGAAAATCTGGGCCTCTGAAAAAAGCCACGCCATTCAGTTCAGGATAACAGGCCAAGCCCTCGCTGGGCAGTGACTACGGAAATTGTACCCTATGCGCCCAAGCATTTAAATAAACTACCATGGCTCTTTTAGATTGCACAAGTCAGCCCTTTATATAGAAAATGTCCTCTTTCACGTTTGTGCAATGCAGGAAAAAGTAACCGCTTCTTACGGGCTGGGAAGCCCCTCTTCTAAAACATGCATGCAGAACCATCAACAATCGCCCACCTCTGAACTCCCAATTCTAGGAAGTGGCTTACAGAAACACAAATGAGCAAACATAGGAGTCTCTCCTGATAATTCACTAAAATAGTTGAGTAGAAGTACCTGTAGACTTGGCCTTACTGTGGCCGAACCCTTTGTCACAGCCACTTCTAGAAGTGAAACCAAGTTTAGGAGGTCTCCTGTCTTGAGACACAGCTTCTGAAATAAAGCCAAGTTTTAGTTATTTTAACAGTATAGAATAATGACAGCGCAAAGGTTTAAGGCACTAGACAATGTATGTTCAGACAGCAAAAAGGGCACAGAACTTCAAGCATGTCCCAACCGCCATGCTGGCTGAAGGGAATTGGAAGTCGTGTACCTTTCTCTGTCTAAGCATATATAGAATGACCCACTTAATGTGCTAGCTTCAAAGCAACCATTTAATACAAAATAGGAGCAAGTTTAGGATATAAATCCACCCACAGTACTCTTCAGCAGGGCTATATGCACTGACTAGAAATGCACATGGAGATCAGCACCTCTCTCAAATAAACAGCACTTCTCTGAACTGCAGCAACACCCCGGTAAAGAAAAAATGTAGTATGGAAACATGGTTGCCTTGGAGCATCAATGTTATTTAGGAAGGACCACCACTTCCATTCGCACAGCACCTCTGCTTTACTGCGTCATTCACTGAACGTGTCTGGAACCACCTTTTTATTCACTTACACAGAAGCAAGCATCATTTCAGGGTGCGTGGACTACACCTTAATGCTCTTCGGTCCCCAGGGGAACAGGAGAAACGGCAGAGGTGAGGTTCATCCCCCCACACCACCTGCACTGCCTTTTAGCCGAGGAGTCATTTTTGACCATCTAGCTGAGGTGCTTCAGCGGAGGGAAGAATGTTCGACTGCGGTCAAATCTCTTCATATCATGGTGGCCCCAGTCTCCTCCCCTCCCCATGTCCCAGAAAGCTGCTTCTCCAAGAGTTAATTTTCAAATCTTACAGAGGTAGCTGGCATGGTTCTTTCCATGACAGCTGTGATGGAAGCAGGGTGACAGCTTGGAGTCCCACCTCTAAGGACAGAGATCTGTTTCTGACCTCTGATCTGAGAATTAAGTAGCATATGCCCCCAAGAGATTATATCCAAGGGTCACAGGATTGCTCTTACTTAGATTTGTTCTCAGAGAAAAGTTACGCAGTTGAACCAAAACCCTAAGAACACATATTTCTCTCCCCAGAATCAGTTGGCTTGCACATGACAAAATACAGCCTAAACAGGTAGGCCACATGAAACAAAATTCCAAAGCAACTGACTTCAGGTTTATGTTCCTTGTCTCCCAGATTGGTTTAGGAGGAACAATATGCATCAAACATTTCACTCTCAACCTTTTGTTTAGTTTTACATTTGATAATTTGCTTACAAATGGGAACAGCTCTAGCAACAGTAACAAAAGATGATAGACCCATTTTTAAAAGCCTTTTCCTTTTTTTCGGCCACTTGAGGTCTAAGGAAAGAAAAATAGATTGATGTGGGGAGAAGAAAGCTAGACATGAATAATAAGCAGTAATTTCAATTTCAAAAGTTGGGCTTTTTCTGCTTTTCACTCCTCACCAAAATAGCATATTATCACATATACAGAAAATTCCTATATCCTCTGCACAACATCTGACAATTTTTAACCATGCCAGATATCCATTAAAGAGATGAAATAAAAAATGTGTCTTTATGTATCACAATTGGAATATAGATGCTCAATTACGTTTTAACCAAGCCTCCCCTTGGGAATAACACTATTAACACACTTCAGTTACTTACACTGAACATTAGCTTATCTCATGCCAGCCAGCCAAGAAAACATCCCATGGAAAGACTCATCTTTCAAGAAAAATGTGCTAGATTTATTTTTTTAATGCAAGAGAGAAAGCAAGCTGCTATAGAGAATTGCCTGAAGTTCTTACAAGATGACAATTACACTTAAAGCAGCAAACTCTCTATGCCAGAGAGAGGCAACCTTTTCAGACCCCTGGGCACACTTGTCATTTGTTTTGGGGCCTGCGGGCACATTTGTCACTGGCAGTCCAGCCCATTTATACCTATTTGCAGATTCCCAACTTTCCTGGCACCCCCATCAGCTTCTTCCTCCCACTCCTTCCTGCTCAGCATTTCCTACAACCACTGCGTCTCTTCTCACCCCTGCTGTTTCCCTCCTGCCAACCTCGCTTCCAAAGCAAGGCAACATGGTTCAGTTGGGGAGGAACCGTGGCAGCCCCTGCTCCTGACCATTTACATTAAAACTAGGGACCCGTTTAATCAAAGAAGTTATTTTGAAGCCCATAATTTTTGGGGGCACTGGAGGAGCAGGGACTGAGTTAACATTTCTTCCTATGCGCCCTAAAGATAATGTACATTCTAGCACCTGCTGCATCCTGTCCTGCAGAACACACCCGAGTTCCTATGAACACAATGGGAGTGTGTTCTTGGGCTCATGCCCAGCTTGGGTGCTTCCCATATTCATTGGGTTGGCCACAGTAGGGACAGAGCTCCCAGCTGCAGGCTTTGCATCTGATCTAGCAAGCTTTTGTCAATCTATTTGTGTTTTCCATCATTGGCTTCCTCAGTGACGTCTTGCTCAGAAAGACGGGCATTGGTTTTGCCTGAATCCCTTTCTCCTGCTCTCTTCCCTCACTTTTTTAGAAGCTTCTAAGGAAAATCTCCTTCACCATAACCCTGGACTCCCTTTTACAGGGAAGTTCCCCTGAACTGCCATGACACTCGCCCATCTTACAAGACTGCTCCTCCCAACCTCGCTTTCCATCCATGCCCAGCAGCACAACCTCTCCAGCAACCAAGCATCTTTCTGTTTGTCCCCACACAGATGCAGCTTGCCACAGTTGGTCTTCACAGGCTGAACTGACACCATCCTCTTGTTCAGGACAATACCATCATGAAGTCCAAGCAGGAAACACTCCCATATTCCAATCATGCATGCTGCACAGAGGCAACTCTGCTATTTGACTTCCAACCAAAAAACAAACAACATTCTGATAACAGGGATGAAAGAACAGATTGTCTGGGGTTCTGAGTACTACTCACAAATGCCAATTCTTTTGTCAGAGCATATGTGAGCATCACTAGGAACATATTCCTTTGGAGAAAGCGTAAGAAAACAGTCTAATACAGAATGCCCTCCTTGCAAAGCAAATAATACCAGACAAAAACTGAAGAGCCACCTGGAGAGGAAATACATATTATTTCTTGGCATCTACAGGCTTTAAAATATGATCGGTCAGCCTTGTAATTAAGAAGCCACATGGTCACTAGGGGCAAACAAGGGCTGCCTCCCCCTTTTCTTCCACCCAATTCTATGTCTCTTCTCCAGCAAACACCATGCCTGGGTTCAAAGGACATGACATCAGTTAAGTATGGGTTGTTGTTGACGTCTGAGTTGCTGTGTTAACCAATGGGACTAACAAACCACGGTTTGTTAACCACAGACGACCCACAAAGAGAATTCATGTTTTGCTGATGAATTGTGCACTTGTGCCATTTGTGGTTAACCAGCCATAGTTATAGTGTGACTGCATACCACACAAAAGCCCTTGATTCAACAGACGCCCATATTCAGACCATATTCTGGCCTGTTGGGTTGTGGGTTGTGTGAACCAAGAACAGCGATAAAATTTTTCAAGCAACAAGAAAGTCCTGAACTGCCAAGTCCTAACAGGAAGGACCTGAGAAGACCAGCAAACGGGTCTTGAAGAGGCAGGGATAGAAGTGATACATGCATAGAATTATGAAGCCTGAAGACTTTGAACAGCTTTCCCAGAAATCAAAGGTGGTGTAGATTAAATGAAAGCAGAGCACCACCACCCTAGCAAAGTCAATCACAGGATTAGCGGACTTGCTTCCCAGCCAATATTCTAAAGAATGTAACAAAAGGATTCAGTCCTGAGCAGTGCTAAAACTAGAATCAGATGCCAAAAAGCTTGCTCAGAATAGGTGCTTGCTTTCTTGATTTTGAAAAAACAAATAAATACAAAAGGCATACCTGGGATGACATCGTTGATATGCAAAAGAAGTGTACTTTCAACACTTGCAAAACTACAGAGCTGCTGTCCATTGTATCGTCCATCCCAATTTCCAATTGGATTATCCTAAAAATCATTTTTAAAACACCATTATGTGTTGCCTAAAGACATTCATGAAGGCGCCTACAATGCTCATTAAAAGGCCTGGGCTACATGCAGCCTGTACAGAACGCACACACTTAGACAGAAACACACCACACTCGCTCTGCAACAGCATTTCAAGTGGAGCACTTGTTGTATTCCTGTTCTGCCTTTAGAGAACAGCTCTGCAATATTGCTCGGCTTCAAATGTACTACAAACATCCATACAATGACGCCTACAACTTTTAGGAAAACCTCCCACATGGTGGCAGAGAAGCCAAGCAAGGTTTGTCAGCAACATGGAAGTTCCACATCTAAAGCCATTCGCCACAGGTACACAGATGGCTTTCGTGCCTTTCACGTATGCCAGAAGGCAGGCAGCTTCTAATAGTAAGAGGATATGGCTGCTCCCTTACAAAAATAGCAAAGGCAAGGAAGTACATCCATGAGTGCAAGATCATTTTTGCAATGAAGCCTTACTAATATTTAGCAGCGTAACAACTCAGCTTCATTCTCTTTATTTCAAACCCCAATACACCTTCTGATTTCACAATATGAGGGGAGAAAAGATGAGGAACAGCAAAAATTACTGAAATGCTTTTGGCACACATACATGTACACATGCTTTAAACAAGAGACTTGCATTCTTCCTGACAATAAAAACTGATATGCCCATTTTTTCCAGGAAAAAACTGAAAAAGGATCAGTAGTGCCAACCCTGAACATTATTTAGCAAAGCTGGCTGCTTATTAGAAGCAATTAAGAAAAGATATTTTTGCCTGGTCGGTTTCAAGTGAAAATTAGTAGAGCCTTGTAAAAGACCCTTACGTGAGTTTACTAGCCTGTCAGCCCAAATGTATCCACGTTAATTGTCCATGAAGCCCAGCAAATACGTATTTGTAAAGCTGTATCACCTGTCTCACTACGGACAAACAGGCAAAAGGCTTTCCCAAACCCAATGCACTGTCCCCAATGCTAAACAAAGTTGCTGGGTGGCAATTGTATATGGCAAAAAAGTCATAAATAGCTTACAGATTTTAGACCCACCCACCAATATTGCATGTACTTCTATTTTAACACACATGCAAAAAGTGAGAAGAGTCAGATGAATTTCTTACCATGTCCACTCCAACAACGTATCCTAAACTTTCGTTTCCTGGTAAGACATCACAGAATATAACTGTCCCAAACTCTATATTCTTCCCTATCTTCACAGAAACCCTGGAGTTGAGCTCCAAAGGAGGAAGGTCTACCTGCATTGAGTCAACTGGAGCTGCATAGTCATTCTCCAGTTCATTGTCATCATCTTCCACCAGCTCTAGTTTGTCTAGTGCAACAAACACTCCACAGTCCTCGTCACATCTGAAGAGCTGTTTGCCCTGGTACTGTCCATCAGTAAAACCCTGACCACGACCTTCTTCCTAGATTTGCAAGGAAAGAAAACGTAACTTGTTAAGTTCTCTGTTAACACACACCCCATCCTGAATTCCTTAAAGAAGAAATGGGGTCCAAGCATCATAAAGCAAGACCTGGTACAACGCATCATTTGCCCAGCAATATAGAAAAATGGTCTGACCCAATGTGTGATGCCTGTACTTACCAGAAGCTCCACTCCAAAATATATCCCAGAAAGCGATCTCTCTTGTATTAAGGGTCCTCTGAAGCGAACAACTCCAGGGTACTTCTCATCACCTGATCTCAGCTGCACTTTCACTGGTGAGCCAAGGTCAATGTGGAGGCCTTTGCACAGTCGACCTTTGCTTTTAAATATAGCGTATCTATCTTCACAACTGGTAATGGCCAGTAGCAGCTCTGCTCGTTTCTCATCGATATCAACAACTTCTTTCTCGTCCACGAGGAGAACTGCATGGGGATGCTCCAATAACTTGATACCTATTTGCATTTTTTTGCTTTTGGATGAAGGGTTGCTTCTGGTATGCCCTCCTGAAGACCGGTCTTGAACAAACTGTCCAATGCTACCCTTGGGTACTTTTAATAGCTTGTGAGTCTGTTTATCTATAATGCTGCATTCCTGGAGAAGCAAATAAAATATACGTTCTTCCCAGTAGGGTGAACCACCTTTCTCTTGACTCCACAAGTCCGAACTCATTGCGATTCAGGCTTTGTATGAACACAAAGAAGAATCTTCAAGACAGCCAAGTTGCCAGAATAACTGCAAACAAATTAAAAGATTCCACTAAAAGGCCACAGCTCCAATAATGAGTTAATGATTCTTCATCCATGTCCCAGCAAGCTAAATCCAGAACAGATGACCTGGGGCACAAAAATAAAAGATGGCATCACTGGAGGCTGAAGGACCCCATAATAAAAGTAAAGCCCAAGAAAACAAATCACTTTTGAAAGCAATCATCATCCCGGATTTTTATAGCCCTATGACAGCAACCAGCTGGCAAGAATGAAAACACTTTTAGGTAGCTGAAAAGGTCATGCTGAATGTATTTTCTGCATAATAGAACTGGCTTCCTGCTATGTTTTCTAGCCATCCTCACTGCCAATGTAAAGGATCAGCACTATTCTGTACAACTTCTCCATGTTAGTCTTATTTACACCTTTAACTAGAACACAGCTGTTTCTGATCACTAAAGCAGAATAGCCTCCCCATTTATAAAATGAGGATCAATCTAATATAATGTGATTTTGTGAGTTTTTTTTTAATTTATTATTTTACAGCAAAAATGAAAAAAACCTATGAATCTATTATTTCTCAACCCTACAGCTGACTGGAGCAAAATATTACAGAAGTGCATTTCTAATATTTGGGCATGCAAAACACTACAAATACAAAGCAAATATAATACCAGGAAAACCGCTAAGTAGATTAAGCATTTGTAGAAATGGCTGAGTAGTATTTGACTCTGTGGCCATACTATCAATCAACAGTAGCTCTTAGTGAGGGCATGTTTCTGGCCCTTAGATATGAGTTTTTAGAGCACTCTCCAATTTGAGCCTTTTTTAATAGTCTATTCAGAAAACAAGAGAAATGTGTATGTTAAAAGCTTCACTAAGTAAATACACATAAGCTACAATGTAGCACACTGAAGGAACAAGCTTTAAGGAAAGCTTTTTGAAGCAAGAGCCCAAACAAATACAGGCACTGAAGCCCCAGCCCCATCATACTGCAAAGTTAAGCCACAGAAATGCACGTTTACACAACTCTACACCACCAACTTTTTTTGACAAAGCGAGGTAGGTAGCCTTCAGTAGGCTCTCCTAGCTGCTCAAGAACCCTTTATTTGTGAGCAGGCCCACCACGGCTGCAAGAAAATGTAAAGGATGCAACCAGCCACATGGTTGGCGCCAATCATGCTGCTCTTTCCCACAGAATTGGCATTCCATGGAATAAACCCCACATGCTTAGTTTCAACCATGCAGTTGTGTCATTCAGACATTCTCCTAGTCATGTGGGAAGCACTCATAAATAAATAGCTCCCAAGTGGGCAGAAGAACATTTAAATACTACCTACATTGTCTTCATGCAGCCCAAATGTTCCATGACACAAGTAAAATAGCAGCGACCAACTCAGCTTCCTTTTTTTAAAAGATTACACTCAAAGATGATTGCAACTACTTGTTCTGAGGTATGCACCTGGCAAAGTCAAACAGATGCTTAGAAACATGCTCCCTGTAAGAACATTAACTGGACACTCATCTATAAGCTTGGGTTTGCTGCCACACAACACACAGAAACATCATCTGCTAGGACCAGACTTTGAGAAAAAGAGAAGCCAACTACTCTCACTTCGCACTGCATCCCAGAGGGTTCTGGGTGACACCGTTACAGCTGTATGGGCTTTTGAAGTAGAAAATCAGTTACTGCAGTCCAACTTGCTCCTTCCAAAATACTTACAGAGCTGATATATGGGAAAGGCTGCTGATGACAATTGCATCCACCCTTCCCTCCAACAAGCTCACCATGGGATTTTATGCTCAGACTGCCACAAGGGTACACTGAGGCCTACTACTCCAAGATGAATTTTTAAGAACCAAGAATAATGTCATTCATTAACAAATATTTGGCATGCTAGCTAAATGTACAGTAGTAGTGTGCCACTCAAGGTCAGATGCTGGAGAGAAGCAATGAGTACGCCTTCATTTTTAACTGTGTCTGTGAGCTTCCCAGAACATCCAGCTTGCTGCCACTGGGAAGAGGATGTCGAGCCTTAGTCTGATCCAAGAAGGCAGTTCCTGAGGCACAAGAAAATGGAAAACCAGAAAGTAAATACTATTGTTCTGCTTCCTTGCCCATGCATGTCTCTCCCTCAAGAAAAAAGCTGCTGCTCTGTGCAGTTCAGTATTGTACTGACTGTCAGAAGTTCTCCAGCACACCTGGAGATAACAAGGTTTGAACCCAGAACCTTTTGCTCCTGAAGTAGATGATATTCCACTTTCAACCATGGCTTTTTCCCCCTTCCTTGCTCTTGGCAAATGCTTTCAACATTAGTGAAAGATGGAAATGAAGTACAAGGGACTATTTTTCCTGTCTCTTTCCCTTCCCCTTATCATGGCCGTTAGAAAAGTCAAAACTTCAGAAGGAACTTAAGAGAGGATGACAAGATATTAGTGGGACTTTCCAGCAGAGGAAATTTCATTACAGATTTTTCTCCCAGAAGATGTTCAGCAAGCCAAAACTAATCTTACTTTTTAGAAACTGTCAAATCTTACCCAAAAGCGGTGGGAAGCAAAGTTAACAACCCAGGATTCTTTTTGCTACCAATCTGCTGCTTTATAGTGCATTTGCAAGGTTGATTTTTGATGCTGTATTTTTGTTTTTCTATTGCTGGCATCTATGTCATCCTAAGTCACTCGAGGATGCCTCGGAAGCCCATGAAGGTGACAGCCTGACTCAGGTTAACGTATTAGGGTCAGAGCAGGTATTCAGCTGTGCAGGTCTTTGACCCTGGGGGTACAATGGCTGACAGCCAATATTAAACGTCCCCCACATTAATGTGTCTAAACATTTCTTCAAAAGCCACCTAGCAGTCGTTATCACCACTGTGACTTATGGCATCGAGTCCCGTGCAACACACTGACACTTGCTGCACCAAGGAAAGTAATGGTTTATTGTGATGTAAGCTTCCACGGCCTCCTTTCGCGCAAGCATATTCCACCTCTCCTTCAAGGACATCAAAGCAGCACATCACCAGCCCTCCTTTCATCTCAGGGCAGATCAGTATGTGGAATTATGACTGGCCCAAAGTCACGTGGGAGCAGGAATCTAAACCCAGGCCTCCCCCAGTCTTTACTTGACACTCTAACTGCTACTGTCACTGGCCTTCTAGAGCTCACTTCTCCAAATGCATGTCGCATTATTATCAAGAAGCATATTATGAAACCAAGATTAGCAAAAGTGACGTTTAAGTGGAACTGCCTGTGACATTCCTATGCAAACTTACAAAATACCTACAGTGATTATTCACAATAGCAGTAACTAGCCATAACACAATAGCACAATTAAGGAACTGATATAATAGTTATGCTCTTAGAAATAGGGCTGCACACAAGTATGATACAGGCCTTCCCTACCAGTTGCCCGTTAATAAACTCCTTTTTGGAACCTTTTTGCATCTACTTACTCAACCTATCATATCTTGGTTTATTTAAAAAATAATAATAATAAGCCTCTTGCCAGTACATGAAACCCTTTGGTTCCTCCACCACTATTAGGCCAGGAAGCCTCTAATCAATCATGATTTCCCATTTCATTCAAAGAAGGAAACTATGGTTACCAGACTGAAAAAGGTCAGGATACTCAACTACATCCTGGCAATATTAGAGTGCAATCCTCTGTATGTTTAGACAGTTCTCTTTTACACCGGGAGATGTAAAGCTGCCTAAAAATGCACTGGATCGTGCATGCACTTAATACGGTACACAGGATCATTTGAAATTGTCCTTTCTCTGCCCACTAAGGTACACCTAAGCAAAATGCACTCCATCCCATCAAAAGCTTCTGACAGTGATCAAACACACCTATAGATGCTTACCTGGGAGAAAGCACCACTGAATTTGATAAGATTAACATCTGAGTAAACATACCTAGAATTGTACAGTGCCATCAGGGTATATTGCACAGGACTTGTTCTTTTCTGCAGCAGAATGAATGCTGCTACCCTTCTGGAATAAGTTAATAATTATGCATACTGCAGGAAAGAGATACTCTGCAGTATATTTGGAATAAGCGAATGATTACACATACTGTGAGGAAAGACACTTCACTGTTTGTATCAAAAATAAAAGCTAGACCTCTAAAATAAACAAGCAAAAAATAAAAATTAGAATCCCATGACTACCATCACACAATATAATAAATGAAATGAAATAAACATAGATTAGATTACAATAAAACTAGCAAACAAATAAATGTTCGCTGCTAATATATTATCACAGACAGATACAGTGCTTTATACAGAAAAGAAACTGGGTTCTTGACCCAAAGGGTTCACAGTCTAAAATTTGACAGAAAGGAAGTGAAAGCAGGCAAGATGTGGGGGAAAGTGCCACTATTAATACAGTATACAAAGAGCACTTGAAAACCCTTGAAAAAGAAAGCAAAAGAGCAGATTAAGAGGAAAGCGGCTGAAACTATGGCAAGCTCAAAAAGAAAATAAAAGACGCTTTGAGCTCCTCTAAATAGAAAGGCGGGATGCAAATCTATTAATTCATTACACAATGAAGGGACGGTGTGCGATGACAGTAACGCGAAAGTATTGCAGTACCCCAACCGGCACTGCACGATCGAGCCCGCTTCCCCGAGGTGAAAGAGGAAATGGCCCCACGCTCGCCCCAGCCGCCGCCGCCGCCACGCTTCCACGCAGCACCCCCGGCGCGGTCCCTGCCCCGAGGAGCCTCCCGGGCAGACCCCGCCGCGCGGCGGGCGAGGGAGGCGGCGGGCGCCCGCGCGCCGGGCCAGCGGCCGGGAAGGGCCCTCGC